>NC_142885.1:54747500-55047500 GCF_051225735.1 Oryctolagus cuniculus | reverse complement strand
TAACATTTCTTTTAAATAGCCAGGTGTCCTGTAATTAGACACATATACTTTTATAATAGTCACATCTTTTTTTGAATTGATTCTTTAATCATTATATAGTGCCCTTCTTTGACTCTTTTAATAGTTTTTGTGTTAAAGTCTATTTTGTCTGATATTAAGATGGCTACACCAGCTCTTTTTTGGTTTCTGTTAGTGTGGAATATCTTTTTCCATCCTTTCACTTTTAGACTTGGTACATTTACTGGGAGATTTTTTGCCTTCATCTTCTTTCGTAGTAATGACCATGTTTCTGTGTTTCTGTGTGTAGCAAATCCTTAAGTATATTTTGTAAGGCTGACTGGGTGGTGACAAATTCAATTTCTGTTTGTGATGGAAGGTCTTTATTTCACCTTCATTCATCAATGAGAGCTTTGTAGGGTACAATATTCTGGGTTGACAGTTTTTTTTTCTCTTAAGACTTGGACTGTGTCTCTCCATTCTCTCCTAGCCTGTAGAGTTTCTGATGAGAAGTCAGCTGTGAGTCTAATTGGAGATCCTCTGAAAGTAAGTTGGGGTTTCTTTTGTGCACATTTTAGAATATTTATGTTTTACTATGGAAAATTTGACTACAATGTGTCATGGTGAAAATCTTTTCTAGTCATGTCTATTAGGAGTCCTATGTACTTCCTGTACTTGATTGTTCCTTTATTTCTCTACATTAGGGAAGTTTTCTGTAATTATTTCACTAAATAAGCCTTCTAGTCCTTTCTGTATTTCTATACCTTCAGGAACTCCTAAGATCCATATGTTGGATTGTTTGATAGTATCCCATAAATCTCCAACATTGTTTTTAAATTTTCTAATATTTTTTTGGTCTTCTAGCTCAGATATTCTTTCTTCTGCCTTACAATATCTGCTGTTAAGGCTTTCCAATGCATCTTACTCGATCTATCGAATTTTTCATTTCTAATATTTCACTTTGATTTCTCTTTAAAATTTCAATTTCATGGGAAAAATTTTCATTCATCTCACATTTGGTTTTCTTGATTGTCTTAAGGAATGTTCCTTCTATACCCAGTTTGCTTAAGGTTTTCATCATGGAAGGATGTTGTATTTTATTTAGAATCTCCAGATCACATTCATGCACAAGAGCCTCCAGCCACAGCCTTCACTCATTTCACAATGTCACCTCCTCCCTGCTGGTTGCTGGATGCACACATCTGGGCTGCTGCCTCCTCTAGTGCTGACAAAATCGCATCTTGTCATGGCCAGTTGCTGAGCACATGCACAAGAGCTTCCACAGCTGCTGCTTATTCCCAAAATGATGCCTGCCCTCTCTCAGCCAGTTGCCAGAGAAGTGTGCCCCTCTTTTTTTCAGTGGGTCAGCAGATCCCTTATTCTGCTTAGGGCTCCAGGCCAGATTCACACCAAGCTCTCCCTCCAGCTATCACAGGTGTAATGGGCTGCTGCAGTCTAATCTTACCACACTTTCCAAAGCTGGCAGTTTCTCCAACTCTTGGCTGCTGGGGTCCTATGTTATGTCCATGCTCGTGCTGCACGTCCTCACCTTCCACACCAATCCATGGCATTCCTCTTCCTTCCATAGAATTTCCATTGCAGTTTTCCTCTACCTCCTGAGAATGTACTTCCTCTACTTTCTATTCACTATTAACCCTTAGCCTAGAGCAGTAGGCCCTTCCCTATTCTACCATCTTAGAATCAAAGCTTCAGAATTTTTGGTTTATTTTTTATGTCTCTGTGTTGGTACTTTCTATTTTTTCACACATCATCATCCTGTTTATTTTGGCTCTTTGAACATACTTAATACAGATTTTAAAGATTTTATTTCTTTATTTGAGAGGTAGAGTTACAGACAGTGGGAAGGAGAGACAAAGAGAAAGGTCTTCCATCATCTGGTTCACTCCCCCAAATGGCTGCATCTGGTTCACTCCCCCAAATCAGCTGGGCTGATCTGAAGCTAGGAGCTGGGAGCTTTCTTTGGGTCTCCCATGTAGAAGCAGGGGCTCAAGCATTCGAGCCATCATCTTCTATTGCTTTCCCAGGCCATAGCAGAGAGCTGGATCAGAAGAGGAGTGGCCAGGACTAGGACTGGCACCCATATGGGATGCTGGTGCCACAGGAGGAGGATTAACTTACTACACCACACTGCCAGCCCAGTATGGTTGATTTAAAGTGTTTTTCAAGTCCAGTGTCTATGTGTGTTAGTTTTCAAGGGCCATTGTAAGAAAATAGCACAGATTGGGTAACTTCAAAACCGGAAGTCACTTTTCTCACCATTCTAGAGACTAGAAATTCAAAATCAAGGTGTTGCTAGTGTTGGTTTCTCCTGAGGCCTCTCCCCTTGGCTGGCATATGGCTACCACCTTCTCACTGTATCCTTACATATATTTCTTCTGTGCACACATGCTTCTGTGTCTCTTTTCATGCCTGAAATTCCTCTTAAGAGGATGTCATTCAGATTGGATTAGGGCCCATCCTCACAGCTTTGTTTTAATTTAACCACCTCTTTAAAGACCCTATTTCCCCATGCAATTATAGTCTGAGGTACTGAGGTTTGGGCTTGCCCCTCCTCACATGTATTATCTACCCTATCAGCAGGTTTCTGCAATGGTGATCAGGTCCCCATTATTCTCAGCCTGAAGTACCTGAAGTAGAGCTTCTTCCCTATGAAAGAGAGTTGAGTGGGTTAACAAATCCCCAGGCTTATTTCCATGTGACTAGAATAAAGCTGCTTCATCATCAAGCTGAAGGGAGGGAGAGATACCAACACCTTTACCTTGTGAAGTGCAACGACAGCCCTAGACTGGGAGCCTTGGAGTAAAGGAGTCCCATAATCTTTTTCATTTTCCCAAAGTAGAGCTCATAATATGGCACTGAGGGGGGCAGTTGATATTATTATCAAGATTTAGTAGCTTATCTTGAATAAATATTTTCCATTTTCTAAATAGGTCAGGTTCCCAACGCTTTTAATGGCTGTTTTGAATTTTCAATGCTTAAATAGTTGTTTTGTTGTGGTCAAGGAACGTTAGGCCTTTTTACACATGATGCATAATGAATGACAAATGGCAAATGTATGATAAATGCTGACAATTAATAAACACCCCCAGCACTTTGAATAGTGTATTATACTCTAAGCACATGAAAAAAGATTAATTTGTTATAGTGGTGGTGATGATGTATTTACTATATTTGGTATCTTAACTATTTTAATGAAACTGAAATAGGAAAAATCAATTTTTATCTTTGTACCACCTTTACCTGGAAAAATGGAATCACATCTTATTGATACTTGTTTCTGTGTTTCCTGGTGTTCTATATACACTAGAACTTGATTGTATATTAAGTAAAAGAAAAAATGAACTATACAATTTTCTTGATTTTAATTACATAAGCTTTTTATTATCAATTTTTGAGGTTGATTAAGTTGAGAAAAGTAGGAGAGAGAAATAACCCTATTATTCGGTTTTTGTTTGCATGATTAGGTAACTTTACATTTTAAAAAAATGTTTATTCTCCATTTCAAGACTTCAACATAAACTCTATGGAAGAATGGAATTATTGACACTCAATCAATTTGCAGTGCTCCTCTGGAAAAATTTTACCCTAAAGGTAGGTGAAGGCATCTATGAGTGGACATAGGTGCCCATTTTTTCCATTTCAGTCTGTATATGTGTGTATGCAATAGAACATGCATATATGTACTTTTGAAAAATAATTCCAGAACCATAGATAGCTCTTCCAAATCTGTAAAACTGGGTGAATCAATAATGTATAGGGGAAGTAAGGGATGATAGTGACATAGTCCAGGAAGCACTGACTCTCCCAGAAAGAAACAACCGTAAGTTTAATGTAATAGAACTATCCATTTGCATTGAGTGTGTTCACTTAATTATCATCACCTTTTTGTTCCTCTTCTAGAGAAGGCATGTCATTAATTTGATATTGGAAGTCTTCTCAGCATTGGTATTTGCAATAATGCTTCTGTTATTCCGTGCAATTACTGAAACAAAGATTAATGGACCCTACAATTACACATCTCAACCCATCAATACTTTGCCTACTTTCATCCAAAATGCAAATGAATGGGAATTGATTTACATACCTTCTAATATTAGTGTGGTAAAAGAAATCACTGAAAATGTGAAGAAGAATCTAAACATCAGTATAAGAGGTTAGTGATTAAAGATTTCTGTAAGAAATTTTTGCTTTTAGAGGATCAGAAGAATATTGACAAATAATAAAGCTGTAGAAATCCCCCTCCTCCATTTTAAGACTCACATACAATTGTAGTAGTTCAGATAGCAGTATATTGGTGGAGGGATAGACACAGGTTAATGAAACAGAATAGCTAACCCAGAAATAAGCCTACCATAATATGCCAAAATAAATTTGTACAGCAGTACAATATAATTCATTGAAAGGATAACTTTTTCCACAAGTGGTGCTGGGACAACTGGACACCAACAACTAAAGCAATGAAAGCTTGCACCTTAGGCAAAAAATAACTCAAAATGTCTCACAGATCTCAATGCACAAAGATAACAAATTTAGGAAAGAATATAGGATAAAATCTTTATGACTTTGGATTAGAAGAATCCTTAGACATGACACCAAAATCATGATCTACAGGAGAAACCAGATAACTTGGACTTGTATGTAACATTATTAGTGGTTGGTTGTTGTTGAGGTTAAATTATTTCATATCTAGTGTTTTACCAATTTATTATAATGTTAAACCCTTATCATAATATGCAGATTTTCATTTTTCTCTTTATGCTGTAAATTTCATATCTACAAAATTGAAAACTTCACCAGAAAGCTTAATAATTCACAAATATATTTTAAAGAACTTAAAAATAGTAAAATATTTACTATAGCTGTTGTTCAAGTATATTTTAAAGAGGCAGGGAGAAGAAAACACCATAGCTATTAACCCCTCCCGAAGTTTAGAGATTTTTTTCTGTATCATTTTCCTTCTTTCTTTGGGAATTTTTTTTTCATTTTCCTTCTTAAGAACTTCCTTTCTCATAGCAGGTCTAGTGGCAGTGAATATGGTTTTCAATTTCATTCTTTCAGTCCTAAAGGCATTCGGATCTGGCTAAAAAGTCCATGAGAGTGTCTCAGGAATGGAAAGCCAAGACACTGTGGCAAAAAAAAAAAAAAAAAAAAAAAAAAAAGCCTAAATGAAAGATCTCTGTGAGTGAGATCCCAGTGGAAAGAAGGGGCCATCAAAGAAGGAGGTACCATTCCCTGAAGGGAGAAGAGAACTTTCACTTCGACTATGGCCCTGTCTAAATAAGATCAGAGTTGGTGAAAACTCAAGAGGCTTCCATAACTTTGGCAGCTCATGACAGGAGCTCATGACAGGAGTCACTGTGCACTTGCTTCCCATGTAGGACCTTTGTCCTTTATGTGTTGTACTATGATAATTAATGGTAAAACTAGTCTCCAAACAGTACTTTATCCTTTGTATGTCTGTGTGGGTGCAAACTGTTGAAGTCTTTATTTAGTATAGAGTTGGTCTTCTGTATATAAAGATAATTAAAAATGAATCTTGATGAATAGTGGGATGGGAGAGGGAGTAGGAGATGGGATGGATTGCAGGTGGGAGGGTGGTTATGGGGGGAAAGAACTGCTATAATCCAAAAGTTGTACTTTTAAAATTTATATTCATTAAATAAAAGTTTTCTATTAAAATGAAAAAATTCATTCTTAAAGATATTTTTAATGGTTATAGATTCTGAGTTGATAAACTTTTCTTTCAATATTTAAAAATTGTCATTTTCTTCTGTCCATCTTGGTTTCTGAAAAGAAATATAAAGTTGTTAGAATCCTTGTTTTCCTTCGGTGAATGTGTCATTTCTCTTTGGCTTCCTTCAAGGTATTTTTCTGTCTCCAGGAGTTTATGATGTATCTAAGTGTAGATTTCTTTTTCATTTATTCTGTTTGGAATTCACTGAACCTTTTGAATCTGCAAGTTTCCATCTTTCACCAAGTTTGGGGAACTTCAGGTTATTTCTTGAAATTGTCTTTCAATACAGCTTTCTTTTCTCTCTACTTATGGGCCTATGATAACAGGTATTCTAGGCAGTTTTTTAACTTTTATTTAATAAATATAAATTTCCAAAGTACAACTTTTTGATTATAGCGGCTACTTCCCCCCATAACCACCCTCCTACGCACAACATCCCATCTCCCACTCCCTCTCCCATCCCATTCTTCATCAAGATTCATTTTCAATTATCTTTATATACAGAAGATCAATTTAGTATATACTAAGTAAAGATTTCAACAGTTTGCACCAACACAGAAAAACAAAGTATAAAGTACTGTTTGAGTACTAGCTATACCGTTAATTCACATAGTACAACACATTAAGGACAGAGATCCTACATGCACAGTGACTCCTGTTGTTGACTTAACAAATTGACACTCTTATTTATGATGTCAGTAATCACCCTAGGCTCTTGTCATGTGTTGCCAAGGCTATGGAAGCCTCTTGAGTTCACCATCTCTGATCTTATTTAGACAGGGCCATAGTCAAAGTGGAAGTTCTCCCCTCCCTTCAGAGAAAGGTACCTCCTTCTTTGATGGCCCCTTCTTTCCACCGGGATCTCACTCACAGAGATCTTTCATTTAGGTCTTGTCTTGTTTTTGTTTGTTTGTTTGTTTTGTTTTGTTTTGTTTTGTTTTGCCACAGTGTCTTGGCTTTCCATTCCTGAGATACTCAAGGGCTTTTTAGCCAGATCCGAATGCCTTAAGGGCTGATTCTGAGGCCAGAGTGCTGCTTAGGACATCTGCCATTCTATGAGTCTGCTGTGTATCCCGCTTCCCCTGTTGGCTTATTCTCTCCCTTTTTTTTATTCTATCGGTTAGTATTTTCAGACACTAGTCTTGTTAATGTGATCCCTTTGACACTTGATCCTATCATTATAATCAATCCTGAACTGAAACTTATCACTTTGAATAGTGAGATGGCATTGGTGCATGCCACCCTGATGGGTTTGAATTGAAATCCTCTGGCATGTTTCTAACTCTACCATTAGGCATTTTGTATTGCTCCACATATTTTTGAGGCTCAATTCAACTTTTTTTCCAATTTTTTTGTCTTTCCTGTTTAGACTGGGTAATTTCTACTGATACATTTTCTGATTCTCTGATTCTATTCCCTATTTTCTCCATACTGCTATTGAGTCATCAAATGAATTTTGCTTTTTTTACAAGTACAGTTTTTTTTTTTAAGATGTATTTATGTATTTGAAAGGCAGAGTTACAGAGAGAGACACACAGGCAGACAGACAGAGGGGTCTTCCATCTAATCATTCACTCCCCAGATGATTGCAATGGCCGGTGCTGCCTGGATCTGAAGCCAGGAGCCAGGAGCCAGGAGTACCTCTGGGTCTCCCACATGCAGAGGCCCAAGGACCTGGGTCATCTACCAATCCTTTCCCAGGCCATAGCAGAGAGCAGGATCAGAAGTGGAGCAGCCGGGACTCAAATTGGCACCCATATGGGATCCCAGAACTGCAGGTGGTGTCTTCACCCGCTACACCACAGTGCTGGCTGCAAAAGCACAGTTTAAAGTATATTCCAGCCGGCACCGCAGCTCACTAGGCTAATCCTCTGCCTGCGGCACCGGCACTCTGGGTGCCGGCACGCCGGGTACTAGTCCCAGTAGGGGCGCTGGTTCTATCTCTGTTACTCCTCTTCCAGTCCAGCTCTCTGCTGTGGCCCGGGAAGGCAGTGGAGGAGGGCCCAGGTGCTTGGCCCCTGCACCCTCATGGGAGACCAGGAGGAAGCGCCTGGCTCCTGGCTTTGGATCAGCGCAGTGCGCTGGCTGTAGCGGCCATTTGTGGGGTGAACCAACGGAAGGAAGACCTTTCTATCTGTCTCTCTCTCTCTCACTGTCTATCTCTGCCTATTAAAAAAATAAAATACAGTATATTCCTCCTTGTTATCTTTGAAATAGATTTATTGAGATATAATTACATACCTTATGACTTTTAGTGTATTCAGAGTTGTGCAAATGTCACCTCAGTCAATTTTACTGCACTTTTATCACTCCAAAAAAAAAACTATACTCTTTATGATACCCTAATCTCCCATCTCCATCAGCTTAATGAAAATACTTATATCCTTTTTGCCTCTTTATTTTGCTTATAATAGTAGGCCTATTGTATGAATTGAATCATACAGTATGTAGCCTTTATTTCTTGGTTATTTCATGTAATATTTTCAACGTTGATATGTATTGGTATTTCATTCATTTTAGTGCCTAATAAAACCCCATTGTGTAGATATACTACATTCAGTTGATATATCCATCATTAGGTGATGCATATTTGAGGTTGTTTCCATATTGGCTATTATACATACTACAGTAAAAACTTTTTAAATTTTGTGTAAACATGTATATGCATTTCTCTTGGATTTATACCTAGGGATGGAATGACTAGATCATATAGTAACTGTGTATTTCACGTTTTGAGGCAATGCTAGATGATTATGATAGTTGATGCATATTTTACTCCTAGCAGCATTATTTGGAGGTTCCAATTTGTTTGTTATCTTTCTTTTTTGTTATATCTGTCTCATTGTGTGTGAAATATTTTCTCATTGTGATTTTGATTTGCATGTCCCTGATATATATACTGACTTACCTTTATATTTTATATTTATTACCGTAAAATTTATTAGATGCCATACATTGTTTTGTACCTCAAATGTCCCTTAGCTAGTCATGATGACAATATTTGAAAAACTTTAAAATTCATAATTGAATAGGATTTTGTTCATGTAAAGTAGTATCCAAGCCCTCAAAATAGGAGAGAGTATTAAATATTTTTATATAAGTAGACTTTTTTCTCTGTAGTTCGGGGCTTTTCTTCAGAAACTGAATTCGAGAAATATATTCTATATGATTATTCATCTTATAATGTGATGGCTGCCATTGTTTTTGACCATGATTTCAAAAATAGCAATGACTCTCTGCCACTTCAGGTAAGAACATCTTGTTTAGAGTTTTTCAAATAGTTTTCTCCTAATTACGCTTCTGGTTTCTAGGATTTTAATGAATTGGAATTTTTAATCCTGTTTTATAAATTAAGAAACTAAGTTTCCCAAGATTATACTAGTAATATGTAATAGAACAAGAATGTGAATCCAGATTGAATAACTTTAATGCCTGACTCATAACCATTACATTATATTAATAAGGGAAGAACTCTACCTTCCACATATAAGGATTTACATTTATGGGAAACCTTGGTTACTTAAAGCAGTGGTTCTGTTTCTACAAAGGATGACACAACAACTAAACTTTAAAGCAGGTGACTCCTCAGTAACAGACAATGAATCAGGGACAAATTCTCCTTCTTTGAATGAAAGATGGAACTTAATTCCTTTCATAAATTTCTAAATAAAACTAAGACTCAACCACATTAGATCAATATTAGGATAGATAACAAATCTGATTAGAGCCTATCAGAAGGAAACATAGGACAGTGCTTTGAACCAGGTGTCTCTTTGGCAGACTTTCTAGAATCCTTTCCTCATAATGATAGAAATAAATAATCAGTCTGTTATATCTAGATTTAGAACCAAACCTTATGTTTAAGATACATACGCTTGGCCGGTGCCACAGCTCACTAGGCTAATCCTCTGCCTTGCGATGCTGGCACACTGGGTTCTAGTCCCGGTCAGGGCGCCGGATTCTGTCCCAGTTGCCCCTCTTCCAGGCCAGCTCTCTGCTGTGGCCCGGGAGTGTAGTGGAGGATGGCCCAAGTGCTTGAGCCCTGCACCCCATGGGAGACCAGGATAAGCACCTGACTGCTGCCATCGGATCAACGCAGTGCGCCAGCCGCAACGCGCCAGCCGCGGCAGCCATTAGAGGGTGAACCAAACGGCAAAGGAAGACCTTTCTCTCTGTCTCTCTCTCTCACTGTCCACTCTGCCTGTAAAAAAAAAAAAAAAGATACATACGCTTGTCAATAAAAGGCAAAATTAAGTACAACCACTGGTAAGATATTGCATATTCTTTGTTCTGTTCTTCCATGACTCCATTCCTCTAACTTACTTCCATTAACTAACTCAAAATTATCAAATTCTGTATGCTGATAATGGATTTAGGTATATATACCAGGGTACTTCAAAGAGGTCATGGAAAAATTGAATTAAAATGTATTTTGGTGTCAAATTTTTCAAAATTGATGCATAGTTTTTAAATAACACACATTTTTTATGAAGTTTTTGAATACCCCTTAATGCCTGAGTTTGGAGTCTTTTGGCACAAAATAAGCCTACATTTTAATTCCATTTTTGATGAACTTTTCAATGTACATTGTGTGTGTGTGTGTGTAGGAATTCAACAATGTACATTGGTTCAAGCATGTGCAGCAAGGTTTCAGATTTCATTTGTGCTACTATTAGGCTGTACTTCTTTGTTTTTTAAGGTTTATTTATTTATTTGAAAGAGTTACACAGAGAGAGAAGGTGAGGCGCAGAGAAAGAGAGAGAGGTCTTCCATCCACTGGTTCACTCCCGAATTGTCCACAATGGCTAGAGCTGAGCCAGTCTGAATCCAGGAGCCAGGAGCTTCTTCCAGGTCTCCCACATAGGTGAAGGGGCCCAAGGACTTGGGCCATCTTCCACTGCTTTCCCAGGCCACAGCAGAGAGCTGGATTGGAAGCGGAGCAGCCAGGATTTGAACTGACAACCCATATGGAATGCCAGCACTGCAGGTGACAGATTTACCCACTATGCCACAGTGCCAGCCCCCTTACTTTCTAAATATTTGAACTAGATTCCTGACACCAAAACTCCCAAGGTTATTTTCCAAAGTGTTTGGTATGTTTTGGTGTTTCTTAACAAACCTTATGATCCCTGTTGATGATTTGATATATAACATAGACCAAATATCTACCAGTTTTTTTCCTGTATGAGCTGACTTTCTTGTTAGGATCTTTTGTTTTTCTATATGAGCACCACAATGGTCCATCTAATCCTCAGATATGATCATGTCATCACCCTAATTAAAAGGCTCTAGTGACTTTTCATGTCCAGACTGCTTTTCACAAGGTACCTGCATATCTCTCCAATCTCATTTTTGTAACCCTTCACTATTCTTTTTTTTTTAATATTTATGTTTGAAAGAGTTATAGAAAGGGAGGGAAAGACATACACACGTGCACACACACACACACACACACAGAGCAAGAGAGAGAGATATCGATCTTCTGGTTCAACTCCCCAGATGGCTGCAAGGAGCCAGGAGCTTCATCCTGGTCTCCCACGTAGGTGACAGGGGCCCAAACACTTGGGCCATCTTTTGCTGTTTTTCCTAGTCCATTAGCAAGGAGTTAAAGTGGAACAGCTGAGACTCGAATCAGTGCCCATATGGGATGCTGGTGTTGCACATGGCAGCTTTACCCTCACACCTCAATGCCAACGCCTACGCACTATTGTTTATGCTCCTATAATACTTCTAGATGAAGCTAGCTTTGTGGTTCAGTGAGTTAAGCTACTTTCTGGGATGCCGGCATCAAATGTGGACATTGGTTGGAATCTCAGCTGCCCCACTTCTAGCCCAGCTCCCTGCTACTGCTCCTGGGAGTATAGTGAAAGATGGCCCAAGTACTTGGCCCTGTGCTGCCCATGTGGGCGATCCAGATGGAGTTCCTGGATCCTGAATTCAGCGTGGCCCAGCCCTGGTCATTGCAGCCATTTGGGAAGTGAACCAGAAGATGGAAGATCTCTCCATTTCTCTCTGTAACTCTGCCTTTCAAACAAATACATAAATCTTAAAAAAAAAAAGAATAAGAAATATGTAACTGTTAGAAGTCTGGAGGTTCTTTGCACATACCCTATTATTTTTGCTTTAGACCTTTGGTCACATGATTTTTTTTCTATTAACTCCCATTCAACTCCTTTGCCTGAGACATGTCATGTGCCTGTACTCCTGCTATAGACTTATTTCTTGTTCTTGTTTATAATACTTAACAGCTGGAAACAGTGCATATGCCCTTCAATTGCAGTATCTCTATACCTTGGAAAACTATTCATCAATAAAATGAAGTGAAAAATCAGTACATAAAGCTACTTAAGTGAATATCTAGGGAATTATGCTAAGTAAAAAGTGACAATACCCAAAGATCAATACTTTGTATTAATGTAGTAAGTATTATTACTTTGTATTAATTACTTTGTATTAATGTAATAAGTGTATGGTTCCACTTAATATAGCATTTTTAAATGACAAAAATTTTTATAAATGAATATATTTTTGGTTGTCAAAGGATAGTATCAGAAAAAAGTGGAACTGTCTAGTATCTTGACTATTGTAGATACACAAAAGTATACATGTGATAAAATTGAAGCTTAACACACACACACACATACATAGAATATAAATAAAACTAAGGAACTCTCAATTAAATTAAACTCTCAATTGTGTTTTTATCAATATTATTATCCCTGTTTGTGATATTATGCTTTAGTTTTATGAAATGTTGCCATTCAAGGAAACTGGTCAATGCTTACCCAGGATCTGTTTATACCTGATTTGTTTATGATTCCTTAGTGTAATCATATTAAGCATAACATACTAAAGATTACTCTGTAATGTGAATTAAAGACTATAAAAGCAGTTAAATAAGGGAATCTCAAAACATCATGTTGAGTGTTGATTCATGGTGGGTTTTTTTGTTTTGTTTTTTTAAAGATTTTATTTATTTATTTGGCAGGTAGAGTTACAGACAGTGAGAGAGAAAGACAGAGAGAAAGGTCTTCGCTCCACTGGTTCACTCCCCAAATGGCCGCTATGGCCAGAGCTGTGCTGATCTGAAGCCAGGAGCCAGGTGCTCGTATGGGATGCTGGCGCCGCAGGCAGAGGATTAACCTAGTGCACCATGGCGCCGGCCCCGAGTAATGATGTTTTTTAAAAACTTTTATTTTGTGTTGACATGTAAATACTTGTACATTTTTATGGGCTACATATACCATGTAAACCAATCATAGACCAGACAACTAGCTTTTCTATTTCCTAATGTTTTCTTTGTGTTTGGAGCCTACTATCTTCTCTTTTGAAGTTATTTATAGAGTACATATAATCCATTACTATGAATTAATTTCATTTCGGTGTACCATGGCACACTAGAACTAACTACTTCTGACAATGTTTTGGTACCCATTACTCAACCTTCCTTTATCTCTCTTCCACCCACCCTTCCTAACCTCTAATAATCACTATTATGCATTCATATTGATTATTTTTTAACTTCCACATATGGGAGAAAACATATTTGTCTTTTGTGTCTGGCTTATTTCATTTAACATGTCATGATTTCATTATTTTTATAGCTGAGTAATATTCTGTTGAATACATACACCATATTTTCTTTGTTCATTCATTCATTGATGCAGGTCTACATTGATTCTATTTCTTGATTATTGTGAATAGCCCTGCAGTGATCATGGGAGTGCAGGTATCATTGTTGTATACTGATTGCATGTCTTTCATGTATATATCCAGAAGTGAATAGTTGGATCATTTAGTAGATCTGTTTTTTAGTTTTTTAAAGGAAGCTCCATCTTATTCTCCATAATGACTGTACTATTTTGAGTTCTGACAGTTTATTACTATTCTCTTTTCTCCACATCCTCACCAGAAATTGTTATTTTTTTCTTTTGTGTGCTAACTGTTCTAATTGAAGTGAGATGATTTGATTTGCATTTCTCTGGTGGGCATGTTTTTCATGTATTTTTACATGTATTTTCTGGCCATTTGTATTTCATTTTCAGAAAAATGTCTATAGAACCTTTGCTCCTTTCTTAAATTATTTTTGTTTATTCAATTTTTAGTTTCTTAAATACTCTATTATTTCTTTCAGTGCATACTTTCAAATATGTTCTCCTACTCTTATGGCTGTCTCTTCACTCTGTTGATTTTTTTTTTTTTACTGTGCAGAATTTCCTTCGTTTGATATAATTTCATGTGTCTATTTCTATATTTGTTGCCTGTGCTTTGGATGTTTTATCTAAAAAAAACTATTGTCTATGCTGATGTCTTGAAGTGTTTACATTCTCGTCTAGTTGTTTCAGGTCTTACATTTGAATCTGATTCATTTTGAATTGTTTTTTTGTATAGGGTGAGAAGTAGAATCCGAAGTCTAAATCTTCTGCATATGGATATCCAGTTTTTCAATGCATGTTTTTAGCACCATTGTCAAAGACTGGTTGGTTGTAGATGTTATTGATCAATGTCTGGTATCTGTATACTGCTCCATTGGTCTGGTGTGTGTTTCTTCTTTTCTACCAGTGCCATGCTGTTTTGGTACAATAGCCTTGTGGTATGTTTTAAAATCTGGAATTATGATGCCTCCAGCTTTTTTCTTATTGTTAAAAGTTGCTTTGGCTCTTTGAGATCTTCTTTATTTGCAAATGAAGTTTTAGAATTTTTTTGTCTAATTCTGAGAATAATGTCATTGACTTTTTTATTGAAATTTTACTGTATCTATAAATGACTTTGGGTAATGTGGACATTTTAACAATATTATATCTTCAAATCTGAGAACATGAAAGGTAATTCCATGTTTTTGTGTCTTGTTCAATTTCTTTCATAGTGTTTTGTAATTTTCATTGTAGTAGTTTTTCACTTCTTTGGTTAAATTTATTCTGAAGTTTATTTATTATAGCTTTTATGAGCAGAATTACCTTCAAAATTTCTTTCTCAATGTGTTGGTTATTGCTGTATGAAAGTGTGTGTTGTACTTATATGTCATTTGACTTTACTAAATGTGTAGGTTCTGATAGCCTCTTGGTGGAGTATAGGTTTTGCTATTTAGAGAATCATGTCACCCTCAAATAGAGATAATCTAACTTTTTCCTCTCCTGTTGGTATGGCTTTCATTTTATTCTCATGTCTATTAGCGATGGCTAGAACTTCCAATACTGTGTTGAATAAAAGTAATAAAAGTTGTCATCCTCGTCGATTTCTACATCTTAGAAGAAATGTTCTCAACTTCTCACTATGAAGTTGGCTGTGGGTTTGTTATATATAACCTTTATCCTATCAAAGCGTGTTTCTTTTATACCTATTGCTTCAAGATTTTTATCATAAATGGGTGTTGAACTGTATGGAAAGCTTTCCATGCATCTATTTAAATGATTATATGAGTATTACCCTTCATCCTATTGATTTGGAGTATTATATTTACTTATCTGCATATTTTAACAATCTTTGCATCTCAGGATAAATCACACTTGATCATGATGAATGATCTTTTTTAATCTATTGAATTTGATTTGCTCAAATTTTGTTGAGAAACTTTGGACTTAAAAGATTTAAATTTATCAAGGCTATTAACCCATAGTTTTAATTTTTTTAATTTTACTTTTGAGATTTTTTTGGAGATTTATTTTATTTATTTGAAAGAGTTACAGAGAGAAATAGAGACACAGAGAGAAGTCTTCCATCTGCTGGTTCACTCCCCAAATGGCCACTGCGGCCGGTGCTGTGCCGATCTGAAGCCAGGAGCCAGGTGCTTCTTCCTGCACCCATGTGGTGCAGGGGCCCAAGGACTTGGGCCATCCTCCACTGCCTTCTCAGGCCACAGCAGAGAGCTGGACTGGAAGAGGAGCAACTGGGACTAGAACCAGTGCCCGTGTAGGATCCTGGCACTGCAGGCAGAAGATTAACTGTGCCATGGTGCCAGCCCTCCTCTTGAGATTTTTATATCATAGTGATACTGGTCTTGGAGAATGAATTTGGAAATATTCCTTTCTCTTTAAGGTTATTGGAATAATTTGAGAAGAATTGGTGTTAGTTCTTCTTTAAAGGTTTGGTAGAATTCAACAGCAAAATCATTTGATACAATTCATTAGGAGACTTATGATTACTGTTTAAATCTCATTATTCAATAGTAGTCTTTTGGGAGATGCTAATTAGTCAAGTTTCAATTTTGGTAATTTCTTAAATTTTTGTCAATTTAAAGAGAATAGATCTCATGCATTCCAAGTACAGTGTACCCATGTATTTATCCATTTCTTCCAGGTTTTCAAATTTGGTGGCATACTATTGTTCATAATTGTACCTGAAGTTCTTTGTATTTCTTAGATATGTTATGAAATCTGATTTTCTCCTCTGATTTTATCTGAGACTTCTCTGTTTTCCTAAGTATAGCTAAAAGCTTATTGATTTTTTTGAATTTTCTCAAGAAGCCAGTTCTTTATTTCATTGATCTTTTGTGTATGTTTACGTGTCTAATTCATTTATCTCCTTTGATATTTATTATTTCATTCTGTCTTAGAGTTTGGTTTGCTTTTCTTTTCTTTTTTTTTTTATTTAATGAGCATAAATTTCCAAAGTACAGCTTATGGACCACAATAGCCTCCTCCCCCACTGTGTCTTCCCTCCCATCCACAACGCTCCCCTCTCCCACTCCCTCTCCCCTTCCCCTTCACATCACGATTAATTTTCAATTATCTTTATATACAGAAGATCAATTTAGCGTATGTTAGGTAAATATTTCCACATTTTGCTCCCACACAGAAACACAAAGTGTAAAATACTATTTGAGTACTAGTTATAGCATTGATTAAACAAACCTAAGAGTAATTGTGTATTAATTACAGAGTTCAACCAATAGTTTTAAGTAGAATATAAAATGCATCTTTTGTATTGTTGTGGCTTCCCCCCGACCTCCCTCCCTCCCGTGGCCCTCCCCTCACCTACTTCCTCTCCCATCCCGCCCTTCATCACGTTTCATTTTCAATTACCTTCATATACCGAAGATCAACTTAGTATAATATTAAGCAGGGATTTCAACAGGTTGCACTTACACAACCGAACCAGGTATAGGGTATTGTTTGACTAGTAGTGTTGTTTTTGAGTTTCATAGATAAACATATTAAGGACAGAGATCCTGCGTGGGGAGCATGAACCCAGTGACTCCCATTGTTGATTTAACAATTGGCACTCTTATTTATGATGTCAGCAATCACCCGAGACTCTTGCTATGAGCTGTCTAGGCTATGGAAGCCCCTTGAGTTCACCAACTCTGAATTTGTTTAGTCAAGGCCATATCACAGTGGAGATTCCTTCCTCCCTTCAGAGAAAGGCGCCTCTCTCCTTGATGGCCTGATCCTTCTGCTGGGGTGTTGTTCACCAGGATCCTTCATTTAGATTGTTTTTTGCCACCGTGTCATGGCTTTCCATGCCTGCGAGACTCTCATGGACCTTTTAGTCAGATCCGAATGTCCCAAGGGTTGATTCTGAGGCAGGAGTGCTGTTTTGGGCATTTGCCATTCTATGAGTCTGCTGTGTGTCCTGCTTCCCCCGCAGGATCATTCTCTCCCTTTTGATTCTATCTTTCATTATTTGCTTACACTGGTCTTATTTGTGTAATCTCTTCGACACTTACCCTATCTTTTTGATCAGTTGTGTATTTATATTTGTCACTTTACCAAGTGTGCTGGCATTGGTACCTGCCTCCTTGGTAAGATTGAGTTGAAATCCCCTGGCACGTTTCCAGTTCCACCATTGGAGGTAGGTCTGAGTGAGTATGTGCCGTCCTATATATCTCCTCCCTCTCTTATTCCCACTCCCATGTTCCACAGAGATCAATTTCCTGTTATTTTTTAAACGCTTAAGAATGGTTGTGCATTGATTGCAGAGTTCAACCAGTGGTCTTGTGTAGAGCATGGTTTGCTTTGCTTTTCTAGATCTTTGAGATGTGCCATTAGATTGGATATTTGATATCTTTCTATTTTATATAGATATTTTATTGCTATAAATTTCCTTCATCATGGTATTTTTGCTATATCCCATAAACTTTTGAATGTTATTTTTCCATTTTCATTAGTTTTAAGTGATTTTTAAATGCCCTTTTAATTCTTCAGTGACCCATGTTCATTCAGGACCATGTTTGTTCAATCTCTATGTATTTGTATAATTTCTTCATTTCTTTGTTAAGGATGAGTTTTACTTTACTCCATTGTGGTCAAAAAACAAAATAGATGATGTGATTTCAGTTTCTTTGACCTTGTTGAGACTTGTTTGATGGCCTAGTATATGTTCTATCCTAGAGAATGTTCTATGTGTGTTCTGTAGCTGTTGAACAGTCTTTCATTTCATCTGTTGTGGTATTTAAGTCTGTGTTTCTTTTGACTTTCATCTATCCACTGATGAAAGTAGGGCTTGAAGTTCCCCCACTATTATTGTGTTGGAGCTTATCTCTCATTTTATACCTAAGAATGTCTATTTTATAAAATTGGGTGCACCAGCATTAGGTGCACAAACATTTTGCAAAGGTCATATATTGTTATTGAGTGGATCTCTTGGTCATTTAATAGTAACTACTTTTGTCTCTTTTTGCAATTTTTATCTTAAAATCTGTTTTGTCTGACATAAGTATAGCCACTCCTGCTCACTTTTGCTTTGTTTGCCTGGAATATTGTTTTCTATTCTTTCACTTTCAATCTGTGTGTCTTTATTGGTGAAATGGGCTTCCTGAAGACAGCGTATTTTTTGAGTCTTGTGTTTTTAATCTATCCAGTCTTTTTTCTTTTAGCATTTTTTAATTTGTATAAATACAAAGAGAACAAATTTCACATACTACATAGATACAATTCTAAGAAGATAACAATACCTCCCTTCTCCCTCCCCCAATCCCTTGCCTTCCCTCCCTTCTTTTCTTTTCATTAATTTTTGCAAAGACATAATTTTAATCCATTCTGTAATCACAGGCTTAATTCACAACTACCCATAATATTCAACAGGTAAAAAGTAGGAATACCACAGTTTCACAGGAGTATAAACAAGGACTAAAACTGACAACCATATCATAAGATGTCCATTTCATTCCTATGCATATTTTGTATTCAGTATTAAATGCCACATATCAGAGAATAGTATATTTGTCTTTTTGAAACTGGCTTATTTCCCTAAGCATAATAGGTTTCTGTTGCATCCATATTGTTGAAAAAGACAGGATTTCATCAGCTGATAACTGGATAAAAGAAAATGTGATATATATACATTATGAAATACTACTATGGATCTATGGATCCATAGTTTGTTAATGTGATCTATCACATTTTTTGATTTGCATATGTTGAAACATCCCTGCATATCAGGGATAAATCCCCCCTCGTCTGGGTGAATGACCTTTCTGATGTGTTGTTGGATTCAAATTGCTAGTATTTTGATGAGGGCTTTTGCATCTATGTTCACAAGGGATATTGGTCTACAGTTCTCTCTGTTTTATTTTTTTCTGGTTTTGAACTGATGCTGGCCTCATAGAAAGAGTTGGGAGGATTCCCTCCCTTCAATTGTTTTGAATAGTTTGATAATTAGTTCTTTAAAAGTTTGGTCAAATTCAGTAGTGAAACCATCTGACCCTGGGCTTTTCTTTGTTGGAAGTTTTTTATTACTGATTCAGTCTCCATCTTTCTCATTTGTCTATTTAGGTTTCCTAAGTCTCCATGGCTCAATTTTGGTAGATTGTATGTGTTCAAAAACCTATCCATTTCTTCTAGATTTTCTAATTTGTTGGCATATATTAATTCCTGATGATGCTTTTTATTTCTGTTATCTGTTGTTACATTTCCTTTTTCATCTCTGATTTTTATTAATTTGGGTCTTCTCACTTTTTTTGGTTAGTTGGGTCAATAGTGTATTAATTTTATTTTTTCAAGAAAACCAACTCTTCATTTCACTAATCTCTTGTATGTTTGTTTCAGTTTTATTTCTTCTCTATAACAGTTTCTTTCCTCCTACTGATTTGGGTTTTGATTTGTTCTTGTTTTTTCAAGATCCTTAAGATGCTTTGTTAGGTCATTTTTCTGATGTCTTTCCAATTTCTTGATATAGGTACTAATTGCTGTAAGTATCTCCCTTAACACTGATTTTGCTGTATTCCAAATGTTTTGATATGTTGTGTGGTCATAATCGATCATTCTAGGGATTTTTAAAATTTTTGTTTTGACTTCTATGACTCACTGTTCATTCAGAATCATGTTGTTCAGCCTCCATGTGTTTGCATATCTTTAGTCTCTTAAGCTGTTAATTTCCAGTTTCATTCCATTGTTGTCAGAAAAGATACATGGTATAATTTCAGTGTTTTTGAATTTGTTGACTTGCTTTGTGGCCTAGCATATGATCTAACCTAGAGAAAATTCATGCACTGATAAAAGCAATGGATGTTCTGTTTCTGTGGGATTAAATGTTCTGTAGATATCAGGTATACTTAGCCTGTAGTATAGATTAGCTCTATTGTTTCTTTGTTGATTTTCTGTCTAGTTGATCTGTCCTTTGATGAAAGTAGGGTGTTGAAGTCCCCCCATTATTATTGTATTAGAGCCTGTCTCCCTTTAGATCCATTAACATTTGCTTTAAAGAGCTAGGTACCCTGGCCTTGGGTGCATAAACATTTACTATAGTTACAACTTCCTATTGAATTGATCCCTTAATCATTACATAATGCCCTTTTCTGTCCCTTAACAATTTTTGTGTTAAATTCTATTTTGTCTGATATTAGTATGATTACTCCTGCTCTGTTTTGATTTTGATTGGCATGGAATATCCTTTTCTATTCTTTCACTTTCAGTCTGCATGTATCTGCAGTGAGGTGTGTTTCTTGTAGGCAGCAAATAGATGAGTCTTGTTTTTTAATCCTTTCAGCTAGTCTGTATCTTTTACATTGAAGGTTATTATTGATAAGTAACAACTTGATCCTGCCATTTTTCCATAAATATTCCTATTATTCACTTTGGATTTCTTTTACTAGGAGATTTTCAGCCTTCACATTCTTTCTGATTGTGGCTATTGTTCTGTTTCTGTTAGTCTAATTGGGGTGCCTCAGAAGGTAATCTGCATTTCTTTTGTGCACATTTTAGAATATTTTTTTATGTTTTGTTGTTGACTATAATGTATCATGGTGAAGATCCTTTCTGATTGTATCTACTAGGAGTTCTATGTGCTTCCAATATTTGGATGTCCCTTTTTCCAGATTAGGGAAGTTTTTTTCTATTATATAACTGAGTAGGCCTTCTCCATTGTCATTTTCCATACCTTCAGGAACTCTTAAGACATGTTTGTTTGGTCATTTGATATTATCTCATAAATCTCAAGTACTGTTTTCAGTTTTTCTAATTTTACTTATTTTATTTTCTGACTGAGATATTTCCAAGACTGTTGTTAAGACTTTCCACAGTATTTTTATTTTTTTTATTTGACAGGTAGAGTTAGACAGTGAGAGAGAGAGACAGACAGAAAGGTCTTCCTTCCATTGCCTCACTTCCCAAATGGGCATTACGGCCGGCGTTGCGCCGATCCGAAGCCAGGAGCCAGGTGCTTCTTCCTGGTCTCTCATACAGGTGCAGGTGCCCAAGACCTTGAGCCATCCTCCACTGCCTTCCCGGGCCATAGCAGAGAGCTGGACTGGAAGAGGAGCAACCGGGACTAGAACCCAGCACCCATATGGGATGCTGGTGCCACAGAAGGAGGATTAACCAAGTGAGCCATGGTATTGGCCCATCCACTGTATTTTCTATTTGACATATTGAATTCTTCAACTCAAATACTTAAGTTTAATTTATCTTCAATATATCTATCTTGTGACAAGATTTTTCATCCATGTCGTGTATGGATTTCTTTAACTCATATATTTCCTTCTCTGTTTTTGAGTGATCTTATGATCATTCTTTTGAATTCCTTTTAATGCATTCCATCATTCTCTCCATATTCACATTGTTTTTTTTTAATCTTTGCATTCTAGTATTGAAGTGCTGCTATTTTCCTTTTGGAGACTCATATTGTTTTCCTTATTCTTGTTTCTTGTATTTTTATGTTTATTTTTAGGCATTTGCAGAAAATCTTACTGATTTTCTCCTCTGATGGCTTTCATCTTTGAAACATGCCTCGTGGCTTAGTGGAGTATCTGCTCCTTCAGTGGATATCCAGAAGCATGTGCTGAGTGGGGCCAGGAAGCTGTGGTCATTGCTCCAGGGTGTGGCAAGAATCTTGGGTGACACCCAAGTTGGGCATGGTAGATCTCTATTCTTAGCAGGGTGGAGGGTATGATCGTGTCGGCTGGCATGATCACAGCCTCACTTCTCTTCCAGGTGGTCAATGCCCAGGGTTAGCCCATGTGGCTACACAGCCCTCCTACACAGAGACATGAACCACACAAAGGATCCACAATGTCATCAGTGGGAGCACAGAACCCTCTGCAGTGAACCACCCAGACACTCAAATAAACTGAGCTTTGAAGCCAGACACAGTGATTGAGCAGAGACCCAGCTACACCCCACACCCTATCATACAGTCAGAGAATTCCCATAGTCATAAGTTGCAATGTTCCCATAGTCACTGGGAGTAGGGGATCCAGTCTCAGCCCCACAAGCTTGCCCTGTCCATGGAGAGAGCAGAGGTATTCCCAGAGCCAGCTGCCTGTCAATACTCTTCCTTGGCAGTCTCAGTCTGGGTGCCTATGATAGAGTCAAGAGGGTGAGGGGAAGCACCTCACAGTCTCAAGTGGATGCCCCACCCCCTGCCAACTGTGCAGGCCAGACTCAAAGTCAGTGGGGGACCGCAGATATATTCCTTTAGTAAAATTCTCTATTGTGCACACACATGAGCCACCACAGCCTCTACTCATGTTAATAAGATGGCACTTCTTCTGTGCCAGTTGCCAGTTGCCTTTATTAGGGAATGGGGAGAAACAAGTGTGCTCTCCCTTCATGAGCTAGGTGGACTCTCCCTACCCCACAAGCGCTCCAAGCTGGACTCAAAGTCAGTGTGGTCCGCAAGGTTCTCCATCAGGCACTATCCCCAGTGACACAGGTTGCCACAGTCTCCTCTTACCTTGCTCCAAAAAGATGACGTCTCCTGTACCCCTGGCTGTGAAAGTCACCGGTGGTGTCCCTGCTCACTGTTGCATGCTTGCAGCATCCACCCTGCTCCATGGTGTATCTCTTCTTCAGAATTTCTGCAAACTTTTCTCCAACTCTTCCGCAAGAATGTAGACACTCTGCCTTTCCGCCTTTTGTTATCTTCCTTTGGTCAAAATCAGCATACCTTTTTTTTCTGTTCTGTCATCTTGGATCCCCCTCAGCCTATTTCTTTTAATTGGGGGATTTAGTGCATTTCCTTTCCTTTTTTTTTTTTTTTTTTTTTTTTTTTTAACAGGCAGAGTTAGTGATAGAAACAGAGAAAGCTCTTCCTTTTGTTGGTTCACCCCCCAAATGGCTGCTATAGCCGGCGCGCTGTGCTAATCCAAAGCCAGGAGCCAGGCACTTCCTCCTGGTCTCCCATGCTAGTGCAGGGGCCCAAGCACTTGGGCCATCCTCCACTGCCTTCGCAGGCCACAGCAGAGAGCTGGACTGGAAGAGGAGCAACCGAGACAGAACCCGCGCCCCAACCAGGACTAGAACCTGGAGTACCGGCACCGCAGGCGGAGGATTAGCCTAGTGAGCCGCAGCACCGGCCGTACATTTACTTTCAAGGTTATTATTAATAAGTAATGACTTAGTCCTGTCACTTTTTCAAAATTTCATGTTAATTTTTAGTATCCTTTGTTCTTTTTCTAGTCAGGCTTATACTTAAATGTATTTTCATGGCAGTTGTTTGCTTTCTTTTGCCTTTTTTTTTTTTTTGAAAGACTTATTTATTTGAAAGAGTTACAGAGAGAGGTATAGACAGAGAGAAAGGTTTTCTACCCATTGGTTCGCTCCCCAAATGGCTGCAACAGCCAGAGCTCAGCTGAGCCGAAGCCAGGAGCCAGGAGCTTCTTCCAGGTCTCCCATGTGGGTGCAGGGGTCCAATCACTTGGGCCATCTCCACTGCTTTCCCAGGAGCATTAGCAGGGAGCTGGATCAAAAATGGTACAGTTGGAACTTGAACTAGTGCTGCAGGACAGGGCTTTAACCTGCTGCACCACAGTGCAGACCCCTTTGTTTTGCTTCTGAATGTAGGACTTTAGTGTCTTTTGTAAGGCTGGTCTGGGTGCTAATAAATTCCCTCAGCTTTTGTTTGTCCTAGAAAGTCTTTACTTCTTCATTTATGAAAGACAACTTTGCTGAGTAAAATATCCTTGGTTAGCATATATTTTCTTTCAGTACTTAAAATATATTGTTGCATTCCCTCCTGGCTTTTATGAGGGCAACTTGATGCATGAGTAACTGTTCAAATTTGTATCTCTGTAGAGATATAACTAAAACATCTGTGGCAGCAAATTATTTCTTAGCTGTCTGCTGTGCACAGACTTAGTTACTTTTAGTTCGATCTGCAAGAAATACTCTGCAAGCCTTGTAGTATAAAGAAACAAGTAGTTTATTTAAGTAGCAAATTTTAAGAAGTAGGGCAGAGAGAGAGAGAGAAAGAAGCGGGGAGAGTCCCTAAGAGTAGGGACTCAACCTGGGAATTTACCACTAGGCAATCTTTACACAGCACCAGAAAAGGATCCATACTGAGAACCAGACATCATCAGTAATCATCATGGAACAAACAGCACCGGAAAAGGATCCCTACTGAGAACTAAGCATCATCAGTAGTCATCATGGGCACTTTCAACGTCCAGCATGACTGCGTGTTCCACCGGGATGGAACAGCAGCAGCAGAGTTTTGTTCTGGCTCCCTCTTAAAGCCCCCAAGGACAAAGTGGGCTCATTGCCAAGGTTTTAGGCAAGCAGTGCGTCCCGTCTCGGATCTTGGCCAGAGAGCCGAGACACGAAGCATGCCCACCTGTTTATCAGAAACATCCCTTTATCCTCCTCCCTGGGAACTGGCCAGGCTCCCAAGGAGCAGGAGAAGGTCATCCGGCAGACAAGTTACTTGTTTCCAGAGCCGAATCTAGATACAAGCCTCTTCATCCTAAAAATTTGTCCTTACAACATCCTATGCAGCCACCATCTTGGTTCATGTCCTCTAAAAGAAAGTTTATACAAAAGAGTACAATAGTGTATGATTCCATTTGTGTGAGCTCCTAAACCAGGCAGAATTACTCCATGGTGAAATAAATCTATGGTAAGGAGTTGTGATAGAGATTGACTGGGAGAAGACACGAGAGTGCTTTCTGAGGTGAGGGCAGTGTGTATCTTGATGGTAGTTTATGTTATAATTAAGTGTATGCATTGTCAACTATGAAAACTCGTAAAATGTGCATTTATCATTTGGCTATTTTATTATGCATTCACCTAAATAAGAATTATAATCAAATATTGATTACTTAATGATTATTTTGGTGGAATTGTGCTGATATCTGTAACTTCCTTTGCAGGGCATCTAAAAATTAGATAAATTGATTGGTAGATTGAATTTGCTTATCTACATATATCCTTCTTTCCTTTTTTATGCAAAGTTAGCATACTTTTTGGCCACTGAATTTGTTTCTGAACCCTAAATCCACACTGAAGTCTGCTTATAGATGGCATAACTGCACTTCTGCTTTTCCAGCCAGTTCTATGTGAGGTTCTCTAATAGGAGTGGACAAGGGACTTGAGCTTTCCTTCTGTCTTTTTGTCTGCTTATAGTTCCTTAGGAACTACTTCATTCTGAAAGTAGCAGTTTACCCCCATATTAAAGATTAGCCAATACTTGTCAAAATCACTCTCATCACATCCTGTCAGGGATACCAGTCCTAGGAAACTGGAGCTCCTTATTGGAGTTCTGGGTCCAAGTGTCAGAGGACCTCTACTTCAGCCTTAGAAACCAAGTCCCAGGACAGGCATAACAGTTTAATCCACCTCCTGGATTGCCGGCATCCCATATGGGTGTCAGCTTGAGTCCTAGCTGCCCCACTTCCAATCCAGCTCCCTGTTAATGCGCCTGAGAAAGCAGCAGAAAATGGCCCAAGTCTTTGAGCCCCTGCACCCACTTTGGGACCCAGATGATGCTCCTGGTTCCTGACTTTGGCCTGGCCTTCCTCAGGTCATTGTGGCCATTGTCTAATGTTTATTTCCCTCTAATGGCATTGTCTAACATCAAGGTTCTTTTCTTATATATATAGGCCGTATAATACCTTGTTTTGTGCATTTTCTGCCTTTGAAGTAGAATTCAAATGATACATAATTGTAGCATAATAATATATGTTGTGCTTCAGGGTTACTGTCATTTTTAGACATTCAGAATTACTTTGATACCAGAGAAATCCTCCACATCACATGGTTACCCATTTTCATTTAACTTTCCTTTATTTCCAACATTTGCTTTACAGATTTTTTGTTTGTTTGTTTTAAACATAGCTTGTTTCCTATTGCTACTTCTAGGTAAAATATCATCTGCGTTTTATTAGGGTACAGAGGACTGTTTGGTGGCCAGACAGACCAGGCTGGAAAACAGACTTCCTCTTTCCTAATCGTCCTTCTGTAGGACCCAGGAACCCAAATTATCCTGAAGGAGGAAGTCCTGGTAAGCAAATCTGATTTAATTATCACAGTTGCATACTAGGATATGTACTTGTGTACTGCATACATTTATTGAGAAACAACATTTAGTCTTATTTGTGACAAGTTTTAAATTAAATTTCTACTCTACCAAAATGAATGCTCAACTCTATACTTATGGTAAGCTTTTATATATAGATTATAGATATATCATGTTTTATCCACTTCTGATTCTTACATTAATGCATCTTTATATAATTGTAGTTGAGTATCCTGCTTTCCAAATATGTTTACTTAATTTGTTCACATTCCTTGCTTTGTCATGCCTATATATAATTCTCTTCACTAGATGAAAAATTTTTTTAATTCTCTTGGTAGTTTTTAATACAACTTTTTGTTTTTCATATTGTTTTATATGAAAAGTCCTTACGGTGGAATTCAGGTTTACCAGCTCTCCTGAAATTGTATCTTTAGAAAACATTCAATAGAAGAAAAGAGCTATGCAAATTCTCACAATAACAGTAAAAATTTGAGAGCAACATAACTGTAAGAAAATAGGTGAACCTATTAGACAGTCATTTAAAATAACCTTTATGAATTCTGTTGATAAAGCAGGTGTTTAAATTGAATCTATAGGAACTGATACGAATTAACTATCCAAAGTTGGGGGAAATTTGTCCTAGGAAAGGGGAATAAATCAAAAACATGTAGAGGGCA
Organism: Oryctolagus cuniculus; assembly: GCF_051225735.1. Taxonomy (NCBI): domain Eukaryota; kingdom Metazoa; phylum Chordata; class Mammalia; order Lagomorpha; family Leporidae; genus Oryctolagus; species Oryctolagus cuniculus. The sequence continues at coordinate 55,020,404 of NC_142885.1, read as the reverse complement.
GGATGCAGGATGGAACTGCATGGCATTTTAAAACTTTTTTATTTCTTTCCATTTTGTTAATTTTGTTTGAAGGCAGAGGGAGAAAGAGATCCTCCATCAACAAGTTCACTCCCCAGATGCTCACAACAGCCAAGGCTGGGTGTATGACCTGTTTATTTGCTACTTTTCAGATATTTTTGTATTCCAATTGACACATAATAATTTAGGGCACAGTGTAACACTTCAATACATGTATATAATGTTTATAGATAATTATTATCTCAAATATTTATTATCCCTTTGAGTTGGGAAAAATCAAAATCCTCTCTACTAGATATTTTGAAAAACATGATTAGTTTCTGTCAATTTTAGTTATGCCACTGTGCTATACAATATTAGAAATTATTCCTTCTACTCAACTTCACTCCTGTACTCATCAACTATCTGCCTGCATCTCCCCCTCCAACAGCCTTCTCAGATTCTGATAACCATCATTCCGTACTTTTAAGAGATCAACCTTTCAGCTTCTGCATATAAATTTGCTCTACTTGAATTTTTTTAGTCAGAATTGTGATATATAAACCAGTTCAGGTGTATTTTGTGTTAGCTATTATTTGTGCTGTTAATAGTTTGGTTCTCTTCAGTTAGGGCACAAAAAATATTTTTTTCCTCAAAAATTGATGTGGGTAGTGTGATGCTCTGAGCTACATCTTCCACAATATGCTGTCAGTTTTAAAATAGTTTTTAAATTTTATTTATTGGAGAAACAGAGAGAGTGAGAGCAAGAGAGCAGTCCCATTGATAAATCCATTCTCCAAATGCCAGCAAAGACTGGAACTTGGCCATGCTGAAGCTGGAAGCCAAAAACCCAATTCAGCTGTCCCATGTGCGTGGCAGGAATCCAGTTACTTCATTTATCACTGCTGCCTTCCAAGATCTACATTTAACCATTTTTAATCCAGTTATTTGTTTTGTTTTGTGCTGTTGATTGGTTTGAGCTCCTTATATAATCTGGATATTAATTTCTTGTCATGAATAGTATTCAGATGTTTTTCTTGATTCTGTCAGTTATTCACTCCATTGTTTCCTTTGCTGTACAGATACTTTTTAGTTTGATGTAATCCATATTGTTCTTTTTTTCTGGTTGTTTTATATATCCTTTATTCATTTCTTTCTTATTGTTCATCACTGTGGTTTGTTAGATTTCCATAGTGAAGAAATATGATTCTTTTCTGTTTCTCATTTGTGTATCTCTCTTACTAGTGAGCTTTATAGTTCTGCATGTTTTCATGATAGTGATTATTACTTTCACTCCCAGATACAGGATTCTGTTAAGCATTTCTTGTAAGGCCAAGATGCCTTCAGTTTTTATTTATGTAAGAAAGAGTTTATTTTTCCTTAATTTCTGCAGGATAGCTCTGCAGGGTATAGTATCTTGACTGAGAGAAGTTTTCTTTATTTGTTTCTTTGGTCACTCTAAATATACAAGACTGCTTAAAAATCATTTTAAAAATGTTTTATGAAAAACTATGCATGGATTTCAAGATTTTCTTACATCAAAATAAACTTCTTTGTAATTCCATTTTCAATAAACATTTTTAAGTTCTCTTATCTCATTCTCTCCTAGATTACAAGGATTTTGCTGAGAAATCTGCCATTAGTTTAATGGATATTTTCTTTATATATGTTAACTTTGTATTTCTCTCTTGCTGCTTTTAGAATTCTCTGTCATTGACCTTTTTTAAGGTTTATTTATTATTTAATTGAGAGGCAGAGTTATAGAGAGAGGGAGAAACAGAGAAAAAGGTCTTCCATCCACTCATTCACTCCCCAAATGGCTGCAATAGCCAGAGCTGGGCTAATCTGAAGCCAGAAGCCAGGATCTTCTTCTGAGTCTCCTACCTAGGTGCAGGCCCCAAGGACTTGGGCCATCTTCCACTGCTTTCTCAGGCCATAGCAGAGAGCTGGATTGGAAGAGAAGCAGATGGGACACAACCTGGCATCCATGTGGGATGCCAGTGCCACAGGCAGAGACTTAGCCTTCTGGACCACAGCACCAGCCCACTATCATTGACTTTTCATAGTTTGGTTATAATGTGCTTTGAGAGAGGCATTTTGGGGTTGTCTAATCAGGGGTTCTTTGAGATTCATAGATCCAGATATACATCTCTCAAAATATTAGAAAGCTTTTTGGGTATTATTAACTATTTTTCTGTGCCCTATTCTCTCTCTTCATCCTCTGGAGCACCCTATAATATGGATATTTATTTGCTAAATGGAGTTGGGTTTCATAGGCTTTCTTTACTTTTTCTTTCTCTGATTCAGAAATACTTTTTTCTGCTTAATGGGGTCTGTTATTGTGGCTCTTAATTTTTGTCATATTCATTGCACTTTTTAGTTGAAAGATTTTTTACCTTTATATTTATCTCTTTACAGAATTTCTCATTCAGATCATGAATTGTTTTCCTGGTTTAATTGAATTATTTACCTTTGTACACTTGTATCTCATGAGCTTCCTTAAGATCATTATTTTGAGTTCCTTTTCAAATGTTTCATGTTTGTTTTTCTTTAGGGTCTTATTATTGGAGACATATTGTGTGCCCTTATGTCATGTTTTCCTGCTTTTATATACTGCTTGAGCTCCCATGTTGGTATCTGCACATTTAGTGTGGCAGTCACCATTTCCAATATTATTGGGGCCTTTTTTTTCAAAGGGAAGTATTTTTCCTATGTATGGGAGCTAGGGTGTCATTTGGGTGTGCTGTGTTACCTTTGATTCTGGCTAGACTCCATACTATAATCTCTATGCAGTTTCTTTAGCAGAAATTTTTATCAGCAACATCTCTAACTGCTTCATTGTTCTAAGCTGTGGATATTTGTGACCACAGTGACATAATGCCATTTTTCTAGGGACAGGGCTACTGCCTCACTGACTGTGGGGTGTGAGCACCTGTGGATGGGATATGAGTATCTGCAGGTTGCTGTGGGCCAGCAGCTGTAAGGTGATCTCTTGGGTGGGGCCACCATCTAGCTGGCTTTTGGACCTGTGTTAGTTATGCAGAGATGCTACTATTTCCCAAGTTGTGTGGTAATGTCTCTGGGGGAAAGGAGCTACTGTCTAGGTGGCTATCAGGCCAGGCTCAGTTGCACAGGAACTACAGGCCTTTGGCTGTGCAATAGGGTAACTGGAAGGGTGGGGCCACTGTCTGGATGACAGTTGTGCCTGGCTCAGATACACACAGGCACTGCAGACTGCCAGGCATACCAGTAGAAGAGGACCACCTCTTGACTGGCTGTTGGTCTGATAGCAGGTGCAGAGAAGTGCTTCCAGCTGGTACCTGCATAGTGGACTCACAGAAAGTGGGTAGACTGCCACACAGCTGGTTGTCAGGTTGGCTACAGTGCATGTGAGTGCTACAGGCCAGCCAGCTCTATGGTGGATGGGCCTGCCACCTAGCTGGCTGTCAGACAAGGAACAGTCGAGCATGGGCTTCTGGCTGTGTATCAGCCTTTCTCTGGGGGATGGGTTGCCATATGAGTTTAGAAACTGAAGTCTCTTCCCTTCTGCTAGGCTGAGGATCTGAATATTTGTGGACATCATGCTGTGGGGCCACCCCAGTAAATATATTGTAGAATGGCAGCAGAATCTCAAGAACGGAGATACACAGTGTCTACTAGTCATCATGACAGTATTAACTGTAAAAGTGGGTTTAGTTTCAAGGTGGCACCAATTTATAGCTGCTTAGATAATGGGCCTAGGGAAGTATATGACATAAGCTCTATTCTGTGACTCTATACTGCCATATGAACTCTGGAAAATTCTCCAAACTGAGTTAAATGCTTGTGAGGGCTATGGAAGTCTCCTGTGCAGTCTTATGCAGTAGCCATAGGGACCCGTTAGGGTCTTTGGCTTACCTTTCCCTATCTTGGTTCTGAGCTGATCCTTATGGAAAAGACAGTGTGGAACAAAAAGGATGCCTCACTCCTATATGTGGTCTTATGTTTTTGTGTTCCACAGGAAAATCATCTCTTCCATGTTCTTCCCCACTATACTTTCTCAGTCACTCCAATTGCCATAGGGTTTCTTGTTCTTTTTTGTGGTCCCTTTGGCAGGGCTGGAAAATGAGATGATTAACAGGCAACTCTATTCAGCCTGAAAATGTTTCCTATAGCTAGAATAAAAGGTACATGTGGAAGACTTTTAGAGATGAGTGCTGAAGGTCATTAAAACTCTATTGTGAAGGATGAAGTTATAAAATTTCTCCTGGAATTTATGAGTTAGACATAGAAATAATTAGCATGAGTAGGAGGAATGAGATACATGGTAGTGGATGGACCTGTATACATGATAGTACTCATAGTTCACATAATTGGATTTTGTGTTTGAAAAAATATATTTTTGTTGTATGCTATCATTGAGCAAAGAACACTACCCATGTTTCACACTTTATACTTATATACTAGTAATTATATAATTGACCAGGATACTTTAGTGAAGTATTTTTCCTCAGAGATTGGGGTGTTACTCTATCAGTTCACTTTTGGACTTAATGTGATGTGTTACTTGAGGACAGGCAAAATACCAGCAGATCCCTTAATACTACATTAATTTAGAAGAGGAAATTTTATAGAAGAAGAACTGAATACTTGCTAACATTCAAATTTAGGAGAATTAATCAAAAGAAGACAAGAGTACCAAGATTAAGCATAGGCTAGGAAATGAGTGGAAAATTAAGATATCAGTTGCATAAATCTAAGAAGGATTAGTAAACAGTGCTTAATCTTCATATTATATCACCAGAAGATAACATTTTAATATTTTAAAACTTTAAAACAGTATTCCACTTACAGAACACAGAGTTTCAAACATAGTAATGTATACTTTAAAGGTTTATATTCGAAAGTTCCAGTGTGTATTCTAGATACATTCTTGGTTCCCACTGTTAAAAGTATCTTTTTCTAATCTCTGAGTTTATCCATGCCATCTTCTATTGAAGAAGTCTTTAATTTCATGTGATTCATTATTTTTTGCCGTTTAGGAGTCTGCTAAAATTTCTTTTTTAACTTCTCCAATCTTTACTTAAGCCTGCATTATTTTTATACACAGAAGTTATATTTGGCAAGTGTACCAATTCCATTAGAATTTTAATTTGGGAACCATGTGAATCAGATTCAGATGAAGAATTATCCTTAATTTTATGTCATGTATGAAATTTGATAGGTTGTTGGAATAATTGTGTACAACTAATCTGGATAAAAGATTCAGTTTTGATTCTGTGACAACCTATGACTTCTTACTTCTTTGTGTGCCTGAGCTGTTCCTTAGTCTGTTTTACTTGACAGTGTTTGCTCTATCATGCAGGGTATATCAGAGAAGGATTCCTGGTTGTACAATATGCCTTGGATAAGGCCATCATGCTGTATCATGAGAACACTACTGGACAAAAGTTATTTGATGGTATTAGCATCTTTGTACAGAGGTTTCCATACCCAGCTTATTGTCATGATGGATTACTTTGGATCATTAGTTCTTTTCTCCCTTTGATATTCATGCTCATGTTCTCTCCAATTGTACTTTCCAATATTCGTTACATTGTGTGGGAAAAGGAGAAAAGATTGAAGGTAATCTTGGTTACTTTTTGAAGTCTCTATAAAGTTCCTTTAGGCCTTTAGAAATATTTCGTATGGAAAGGTGGATTATTTCTATATACTCAGCACCAGTAGATAGCTGTTACATCCCTGAAGTAGTAAATCCAAATATAGGACAGGAGGAGTGAGTACTGATGCCACTAATCAGTTTTCCAAGCTGAGAGAACCTAAGAAACAAACTGTCTCTGAAAAGCAGTACAAATCAAAACTAGAAGTCAGGGAGGGAGACAAAAAGTGGTCACTAGAGGAACATAAAGTCTCTGGTATCCAAAGCAACAGTGTGTTTCAAACACAACACAGCTCCTGGCTAAATTAATATAAGTCCCCACACTAAGAGTGTTTATCTTAGTATCTGCTGCCCTAGACAGCATGTCAGAGTTTGAACAAAGAATTACCAGTTGTAGCAAACGGCAAGAAAAACATAGTCCAAATAAGTCATCAGAACCAAGCTCTGTTAAGACACAGGTGTTGGAAATGTCAGAGAATTTAAAATAACTATAAGGAATATTTTAAAGTCTGTGAATGAAAAGATCGATTTGTACAAGATCCATAAGATCACTCCTATTTTCTGAGATTCATTAGAAGTACCATGGGACTCTGCATGCAGTTATATTCACAGCTAGGATTTAATGTAGTGATGTAGGAATTCAAAGCTGGATCATGAGGGAAAAAGACATAAGCAAAGCCCGGAGAAATCAACCTATTGGCTTCCTCAGGTAAATTATAAAAATTTACAGAGTGCATTTTTACCTCTGCAGTAAAAATGTGGTCACATGTTTACAATGTTCCTATCCATGAAAATCCATTAAAGACTCACCACCTAACGTTTCAAGTGGGAATTGGTTATGTAGGCATACCCTTTGTCCAGCATGTACCAAAATTCCAAACACCAAGAAATTAGATATACAGTATATACCATAGTGCTTGTACAAATAGTTTAGACACAGTCAGCCACTTTTATCAGCAAAATGTCAACTAAGTGTAGGGAACAATTAACTCACCAAGGTCCCTTCTGCCAGCCAAGGACCAGTCTTGGCAAACATGTCTTTCTAACAATAGCAATCTCAGGAATTGTGCTTTAATTCTTTTTTACACAGTGGGTAACATGCATGATCAGATAGGTAATACAGAAATCAAAATGATAAGTAGGAGTCAAATGGAATTGGTGAAAATAAAAACCACACAATCAGAAATGAAGAATGCTATTGACAGGCTCATCAGTGCACCTGATCCAGCTGAGGAAAGAATCTGAATATTGAATGTAAGACAGTAGAAATAACAGAAACTTCAATGCAAAGAGAAAAATGTAAAAATCTAGAAATATCATCCAAAAGGTATAAGATAGCATCATTGGAATACCATAAAGGAGATGAGATAAATAACAAATAAAATACTTAAAGAAATACTGGCAGAGAATTTTCCAAGATTAATGGTATACATGAAACCAGATCCAAGAAGCACAGAGAAAATAATGCAGAATAAATATCTCTCTCTCTCTCTCACACGCACACACACATATCCACACACCTCTCTAGGCATATTACATGCAAACTATCAAGAAAATTGTGAAGCAGCAATAGGAGAAAAAAGAACCTATTATTACATAGTTCTGTAATAATCTTGGAAGTAGAATACATAGAAATGAGATATTCATTTTGGTGCTTTTAAGTTTTATTTGAAATGTTTTTCATTTTGATTCAAACAGGTATAATATCGAAACAGAGGTCTATGAACTCAGGAGAAATACGTTTTTATGCCAGTAATACGTGCCTTTATTAACTGTATGATTTTTATCACCACATTTGACTTTCTGAACCTTGATGTTTCTCATTCACAAAACAGATATAATATAATCCATTTATATAAGTTTCAGTAGGGATGGAATAAGAAAAACATACAGGAAAGCCCTATTAATTCAAGATACATGAGATACCTGGTTTGTGTTGTGCTAACCTACAGGAATACCAACTCATAACTGGACTCAGAAACTGGATGATCTGGGCTGCCTATTTCTTCACATCCTTCCTTTGGTATATCATTATTATCATTTTGATATGTGTGCTGTTCTTTGCCAAGGCAAGTATCTAGTTTTATGCTGTCCAGTAAAAATATAATGGCTCATATATATAGGCACCAGAAATGTTTCAAGTTAAAAGAAATATATAAAATTATTTTAATAAACATTTAACTTACATATATATATTTCAACATGTAAGCAATTTAAAAATTGAGTTGTTTCATATTCTTCTTTGAGCCAAATCTTCAAAATCCAGTATGTTTTTTATTTACAGTGTATCTGAATTTAGATGGTAATTTTTTTCACTTCTGAATTTACTTTTTTAACTTTTATTTAATAAGTATAAATTTCCAAAGTACAACTTCTGGATTATAGCGGCTACTTCCCCCCATAACCACCCTCCTACCTGCAACCATCCCATCTCCCACTCCCTCTCCCATCCCATTCTTCATCAAGATTCATATTCAATTATCTTTATATACAGATGATCAATTTAGTATATACTAAGTAAAGATTTCAACAGTTTGCACCAACACAGAAAAACAAAGTGTAAAGTACTGTTTGAGTACTAGCTATACCGTTAATTCACATAGTACAACACATTAAGGACAGAGATCCTACATGGGGAGTAAGTGCACAGTGACTCCTGTTGTTGATTTAACAAATTGACACTCTTATTTATGATGTCAATAATCACCCAAGGCTCTTGTCATGTGCTGCCAAGGCTATGGAAGCCTCGAGTTCGCCAACTGTAATCTTATTTAGACAAGGCCATAGTCAAAACAGATGTTCTTTCCTCCCTTCAGAGAAAGGTACCTCCTTCTCTGATGGCCCCTTCTTTCCACCGGGATCTCACTCACAGAGATCTTTCATTTAGGCTTTTTTTTTTTTTTTTTTTTTGCCAGAGTGTCTTGGCTTTCCATGCCTGAAATACTCTCATGGGTTTTTTAGCCAGATCCGAATGCCTTAAGGGCTGATTCTGAGGCCAGAGTGCTGTTTAGGACATCTGCCATTCTATGAGTCTGCTGTGTATCCCGCTTCCCCTGTTGGCTTATTCTCTCCCTTTTTTTTTTTTTTATTCTATCGGTTAGTAGTTTCAGACACTAGTATTCTTTGTGTGATCCCTTTGACTCTTAGTCCTATCATTATGATCAATTCTGAACTGAAACTGATCACTTTGACTAGTTAGATACCATTGGTGCATGCCACCTTGATGGGACAGTGATTTTTTAAGAAATACTTTATCTGTGTTTGACACTGCTGTAGTACTTTTATTCAAATTCAGGATAATTAAATAACACTAAAACTTCTGTTCGTCAAACTAGCTACATTTCAAGTGCTAAAAGTGGTTAATGGCTACCAAGTATACAACTTAGTTCTTTTTTTTTTTTTGAAGACTATTTATTTATGTGAAAGTAAGAGTTACACACAGAGAGAAAGAGAGGCAGAGAGAGTGAGAGGTCTTCCATTCGCTGGTTCACTACACAGTTGGCTGCAATGCCCGGAGGTGCACTGATCTGAAGCCAGGAGCCAGGAGCTTCTTCTGGGTCTCCCATGCAGGTGCAGGGGCCCAAGGACCTGGGCCATCTTCTACTGGTTTCCCAGGCCATAGCAGAAAGCTGTATCGGAAGTGGAGTAGCTGGGTCTCGAACCGGTGTCCATATGGGATGCCGGTACTGCAGGCCGTGCTTTACTCATGATGCCACAGCACCGGCCCCTCTTGAGAGGGAAAGAGTAAATATGGTGTGGGCTGATTAGTCTTAGGTACCAGGAAAATGAAATATTTTTCAATTGATTCTACTAAGGAAACTCTGATTCTACTGAACCTCTAAGCCATATTTAAATCCTCTATAGGAGAGTTATTTAGTTAACTTCCTGTCTCACTGAGTTTTTTTTTATTTTTTTTAACTTTTATTTAATGAATATAAATTTCCAAAGTACGATTAATGGATTACAATGGCTTCCCTCCTATAAAGTCGCTCCCACCTGCAACCCTCCCGTTTCCCACTCCCTCTCCCCTTCCATTCACATGAGGATTCATTTTCGATTCTCTTTATATACAGAAGATCAGTTTAGCATACATTAAGTAAAGATTTCAACAGTTTGCTCCCACACAGAAACATAAAGAGAAAAATAATAGATGATTTTTTAAATGATGATGAAATCAGATCAGACCTATTGTCATGTTTAATCCCAGTGAGAGTCAAGTTGGGAATTGATAATTTCTTCTTCTTTTTTTTTTTTTACAGAAGATCAGTTTAGTATACATTAAGTAAAGCTTTCAACAGTTTGCACCCACATAGAAACACAAAGCGAAATATACTGTTTGAGTACTCATTATAGCATTAATTCTCAATGTACAGCACATTAAGGACAGAGATCCTACATGAGGAGTAAGTGCACAGTGACTCCTGTTGTTGACTTTACAAATTGACACTCCTTTTTACGGCATCAGTAATCTCCCTATGCACCAGTCATGAGTTTCCAAGGCTATGGAAGCCCCTTGAGTTCTCCGACTCTTATCTTGTTTAGACAAGGTCATAGTCAAAGTGGAGGTTCTCTCCTCCCTTCAGAGAAAGGTACCTCCTTCTTTGAAGACCTGTTCTTTCCACTGGGATCTCACTCACAGAGATCTTTCATTTAGATTTTTTTTGCCAGAGTGTCTTGGCTTTCCATGCCTGAAATACTCTCATGGGCTTTTCAGCCAGATCGGAATGCCTTTAGGGCTGATTCTGAGGCATTCAGTTTTAATAACTGATATGTTACATTAGGACATAATTTTCTGGCTCTTCACCTGTGTTTGTGTGACACTACTTAATCCATGCTTTAGTTGATGGAGTAATTGTTTTATTTCAGATTTTTAATAAGCCAATCTTCCGCTACAGTGACTCTGGCTTCATCTTTCTCTTTCTGATGTGTTATGCTGTTGCTTCAATCTTCTTTGGATTTATGCTTAGCACATTATTCAGTAAAGGTGAGTCAAAGTATCTCCTGTAACAAAATTTCTGTTTTAATTTGCCAGAGTATATTGAAAGCTCCTTTTAGCTACCTCATGTATAGCCTTTGCTTACATCTAACACAGATGATGCATTGCACATAAAATTATTTGAAAGGACATAGGACATTAAAAATTAATAGTATGCAGTTACTTATATGGATGGATTTCAATTATTTGTACTCAAATAACTTACAGGTTAATCTCATTTTCCATCCTTCTGTATATTAAAAAAGGATATAAAACAAAATTGTGGCAAGCTGAAACTTAGGACAACCTAAACTGCTTCCTGCAGAAGTTGGATTTAAATAATTTCTGAAAACAAGTCAAAGGAAGGGAGAATTCACTCATTCCATTATTCAGTAGATTATCCATGCATTTACCATGTGGGAAGACTCTACATTATTTCCATATGATATATATTATTTGTTATTTTGTATAAACATACATTGCATATAAAGCAAATTTAAATTTTATCCTGATAATACCTCACACAAAGAAAAGTGTGTGTGACAAGATAACCCCAGGTTGCTCTAACTAGGCATTTTGTAGAAATAATTCTCTGCTAGCCATTTTTAAATTACTTTTCCAAAGACTGAGGAATGTATACTTTTTGTAGACCTTAAATGTTAATGATTTAGTATTTCTATACTGAACTATCAAAATATCATTCCTAGCAAACCACTTTGGAACACAAATAAAGTTTTACAGTTAAAACTTTTAAATATCACAGGTGGTTTAGTTTTTAATGCAAACACAAATACTATCAGATAATTTTTACATTTTATAATTGGTATTCATGATTATGCAGAAAAGTATTTATATAACAGGCCTTAGTATCCTATCATTAGAAAGCCTTATTTAAAATGTTCATCTGGGACTGTCATCTGAAAACTTAACTTTTAGAAAGGTTTCCACCATTCCTTACATGATGAATAGATCATTGTACCTGAAATTTTTAGGCAAATAATATGATTTATGCTCTTTGGGAGGGAGGCTTGAATCTTGATTTGTATAAATCTGAAAATGCCTATATAACCAGCCCCTACTATAAAAACCTTGGTTGCTGAGTCTCTAGTGAGCATCTGATTGCCATTTCACACACATTGTTAAAATTCATTGCTTTAGGAATTAAGTGTAACCTGTTTGTTTCCAACTGGGGGAGAACTCTTGGAAGCATGTGCTTATAATGAATCATGACTGTGAGCACCATCATGTCCTGAGTCCTGTGAGTTTCCTAACAAGTCTTCAAATGTGGAGGTGGTCTAAAGACTTGGATAAAATAATTGGTAGAACAAAAATGTTGATTAAAACAAAAGTAATATGTTGAGAAAAAACAGAAAGTGGTATGTTGAAGGGCAGGATAAGTTTGCCAGATAAACAGTAGTCAATGTATTTATAGAAACTTAAGAGAAAGAGACTTTTATTTCTGATAGTATCTAGACTAAATACTGAAAATATCTCTTTTTTATTTTATCACAAATCTGTTTTTTAAATATCTATAATGAAATATCATGCTGCATCCCACAATAAATGTATATTTTAAAATGTTGATTAGGTATTTTTATTTCATAATGTAGATAATTTCTTATAACTGTACTGAATGCAAATATAACAGTATAAGTGGGAAACAAGTATGTTAGGAGTGTGTGTTCAAAAGTTTTTCTGAGAAAGTGATCAGAATGAAGTATTTGGAAGACCTGTGTATTATAGTATGAACACTCACATGGATCATTTTATATTAATGTGACATAAATTTATGGGTATACATTCCCTAGGAAACTGCATGTGTGATTAACCTGGTAAAGGAAGACAATTTTGTGATGATCCAAAAGATTCTTCCCCTTTGTAGTGAGGGAATAGCCCTGTGGTTGCATACATGCCTATGAGTTTCTGATATCTAAGTGCACCCTGAATATGAATATATTATGTGGGAAAGGAAACATTATAGCGCACTTCTTCCCAAGAAGAATTCATTTTCCTGACAACAAGAACTACCACAAGGGCAGATACTTGCCTCACAAGTGTTGGACTCAAAAGTCCAATCCAAGGAAAGAGACAGCTTTCTATGATGTTAAAGAGGGCTTACCTAGTGATGGGAGCCTCTCACCAATCAACTAACAAGCATAGGAAGTCTCTGAAATGTGTAAAGAAAAAGGTGGTATGCCTAAAGAACTTGGACTTTGAGAGGTGGCAGGACCTTCACTTTCCTTGATTTTTATAGTTAAATCTTCTTGAAAAAGCACTGCTGAAGCCTATAGCTAAGATCAATAACAGGCACGGATATCCAAGAAAAGCTTGGTCTCCCAAACCAAAGGACTGGTAAAGGATTGCCTAACAACAGAAAAGTGGTTTGGCAATACTTGCCATACTTCAGGGAGACACCACACCCTCAGAAACCATAGAGGTTGACCCTCCATCCCATTTCCCCTTCCCTGCAGAACCAGGCAACACTCCAGGTCACCTGCTAGAGAACTGACATTAGGGTCCAGTAGTGAGCTGAACTCCCACACACCCACCCCACAGAATCAATGAGACTGAATAAAGTGATACAAGTAAGTTCTCTCGTAAGCAGCTGCTATCAGTGAAGCCAAGCAGGAAACAGAACTTCCAAACCTACCCTAATTAGCATTTGTCCTCTGCCTGGTCCCCCTGCATTCTCCCTACACCGCCTTGCCACTGTACACCATCATTGAGCCCCGTTAGGGAGCTGAGCTTATTACAACATTGAGAGAAAATAATGTGGTATGAGCCAGTGTCCCAATTATCTCTAGAAAGATATCACAGGACCAAGAAGAGACCTGAACTTTATCACATTCATCTGCAAGGAGGAGTTTGAGTCAATACCCCAACTTGTCAGAGAGGCTTCAGCAGGGAATATTGCATATATAATTACCTAGCCTTTGTATTACACCTCCACAGAGGAATTGCCTACTTTGGGTGTGGAGGTAGAGGGGAGGATTAAGTAGGATCTGGAGTCTGTATAGGATATAATAGAAAATCACTAATATACCAAGAACCACAAAAATGACAAGAAGAATGAAAATTAAAACAGACTTTAACTCTGAGATGAAACAGATTTTGGAATTACCTGACGAAGTATCAAGCAGCCATCTTTTTTATTTTATTTTATTTTATTTTATTTTTTTGACAGGCAGAGTGGATAGTGAGAGAGAGACAGAGAGAAAGGTCTTCCTTTTGCCATTGGTTCACCCTCCAATGGCCGCCACGGCTGGCACGCTGCAGCTGGCACACCGCGCTGATCCGAAGGCAGGAGCCAGGTACTTCTCCTGGTCTCCCATGGGGTGCAGGGCCCAAGTACTCGGGCCATCCTCCCCTGCACTCCCTGGCCACAGCAGACAGCTGGCCTGGAAGAGGGGCAACCGGGAAAGAATCTGGCACCCGACTGGGACTAGAACCCGATGTGCCGGCGCTGCTAGGTGGAGGATTAGCCTATTGAGCTGCAGCACCAGCCCAAGCAGCCATCTTAAGGATGCTTTATCAAGCAGTTATGAGAAATGTTGACACAAATGAAAACATCAAAACCTTAGCAAAAAGTTAATAAAGAACCAAACTACAGACCTCAAAAGTATAAAAAAAATTTTTTAATAATAAGAGTATAGAATAAGTGAAGTTGAAGACATATCTTCAGAATTTACGTGATATGAGCCTGGAACAATGGTGTGCTGAGTAAAGCCACTGCCTGCAGTGCCGGGATCCCATATGGGTACCAGTTCAAGTCCCGGCTGCTCCACTTCTGATCACGTTCTCTGCTATGGCCTGGGAAAGCAGTAAAAGATGGCCCAAGTCATTGGGCCCCTACACCCACGTGGGAGACCTGGAAGAAGCTCCTGGCTCCTGGCTTCAGATCGGCACAGTCTGGCCATTGTGGCCAGTTGGAGAGTGAACCAGCAGATGAAATTATAGTTGAAATTTATCAAATCAGGGCCAGAGCCATGGCACAGTAGGTTAATCCTCTGCCTGCAGCACTGACTTCCCATATGGGTGCTGGTTCTAGTCCCGAATGCTCATCCAATCCAGCTCTCTGTGGCCTGGGAAAGCAGTAGAAGATGGCACAAGTCATTGGGCCCCTACACCCACGTGGGAGACCCGGAAGAAGCACCTGGCTCCTGGTTTCAGATCGGTGCAGCTCTGGCCATTACTGCCATTTGGGGAGTGAACCAGTAGATGGAAGACCTTTCTCTCTTTCTCTCCCTTTCACTGTCTATAACTCTACCTCTCAAATAAATAAATAATCTTTAAAAAAAAGTTTATCAAATCTAGTAAAAGACCTGCGGTCTCATGAAGCTTAGGAAATTTAGGAAAACTCAAATTCATGCCAAGACACATCATAATTAAACTTAGGAATACCTAAAAACAGTGAAAAACCTGCAAAACAGGCAGAGAAACCATGCATTACTTGTAGAGAAACACCACTTCAAATGACTAAAAGTTTCTTATCTGAAACCAGAAGGAAGTAGCATGTTTTTCAGGTGCTGAAGAAAAGAATTGACAGCTGTGAGTTCTATATCTGGCTAAACTGTTCAGGATTGAATAGGAAATAAAAACATTCTTAGGAAAAGAAAACCTAAGAGAACTTACGGCTTGCAGGCTTATCCTTGAAGAATGAATCAAAGAAGTTTTCCAAATAGAAAAGAAATGATAACATAAATCTTAGAACTTCACAACAAAAGAACAAAGAAATGAATAAAAAATAAGCATAGATATAATAGTCTATTCTATCATGACTCTTAAGTTTGATGAATAAAGCAGAATTTTAACACCATGCAATGTGATGCTGAACGTATGTGACAAAATACTTAAGACAGATAAAAAGTAGGTAAAGACCTAAATGGAATTAAAATACAACATACTAATAATATACTTCTGGTATGGTGAAACACACATGCCAGGAGATTATAATATAATCACAAATTGTATAATACATATTGTAATGTCTAAAACACTCAGAAAACTGCGAAAAAATTACTAAAAATGTTCACATAACTCACAGAAAAGTAGGAAACAAACATTAACTAAAACCAAAGGAATCATAAAATATTGTATATAATGGCAAACTTAAGTTCTCACATGTCAGTAATTACTATAAATTTAGATTTGTGTGAATACTCAGGTATAAGAGATCTGTGCAGGTATAAGACAGAGATCTGCACAGGTGATTCAAAAACATGACCCAACAGTATGTCATTTACCTGAAGCTTGCGTCAAATACTATGACATAGGGCCAGCATTGTGGCATAGTAGGCAAAGCCGCCACCTGCCATGCTGGCATCCCATATGGGATGCTAATGCACCTGCTTGGGCCCCTACACCCATGTGGGAGCCCTGGAAGAGGCTCCTGGCTTCAGATCATGAACCAGAAGATGGAAGGTCCTCCCTCCCCCCTTCTCTTTTCCCCCTCTTTCCCTCTCCCTCTGCATGTCCCCTTCTCTCCTTCTCTCTCTCACCTTCTCTCCCCTTCTCTCCTCTCTCTCTAACTTTGCTGTTCAATAAAATAAATAAATTTTAGAAAAATACTATGACATATGGATAATGAAAGTAAAGGGATGAAAATGCACTTCATTACAGATTTTTAAAGATATAGTAAGAATTGCCATATTAGCATATTTGCACCTGAATGCACGTACCCACTTGCTGCTTGGCTACACATCCACAGAACAGAAAGGAAGTGTTAGACAAGGCAGATATTCCATAATAAAATGATCAATTCGCCAGAGCAATAATATGAAACGTGTACACACTGAACAAAAATCAAAATACATGAAACAAGAGCTGAAACAGCTAACAACGGAAATTCACAGATTCATAACTGAGTACATTAGCACTGCACTCCCAACTGATAGAACTATTAGTGAAAAAAATCACCAAGACAAACAGGCTCTAATTTACATGTATAGGACAGTCCTCCCCAAAACTAACCTCAGTGAAATAAGGAGGAACTTACTGCTTACATTTTGCTAACATTTTTCTCCAGTTTCTTTCATTACTACCGCCTTTGTGGGTGGTTTTTTTTTTTTTTTTTTGCCTGAAAGTTTTAATTGATTGTTTGTCCTTTTTTGTGTATTACATAATTTCTTGTGGCTTCCATGGCAATTAACATGTGATATCCTGATGTTAAAATACTCTTAAATTGTTACCTGCTTAACTTCAGTAGCATAAAAGAATCCTGTTTCTCTGTACTTCTGTGTTTATCCCATTGAATGATATCACAAAATTAACTGTATGAATTTTGTGTCTAAAAATATATGGTAATAATTGTTCTCGACACTATTCTCTTAAATCATGTAGAAAAGAAAAAGTGGCATTGTAAACCAACGTTAAATACTAGATTTAATAATTGTTGATGAAATTATTTTTGCCAGAGATCTTTTATTTCTTCATATGGTCTCTAGTTACTGTCTAGTGTCCTTTAATTTCAACATGCACAACTCATTTTTAGCATTTTTTAATTTGACAGATAGAATTAGACAGTGAGAAAGAGAGACAGAGAGAAAGATCTTCCTTTTTCCGTTGGTTCACCCCCAAAATGGCCACTACGGCCAGAGCTATGCCGATCCAAAGCCAGGAGCCAGGTGCCTTTTCCTGGTCTCCCATGCAGATGCAGGGGCCCAAGCACTTGGGCCATCCTCACTGCCTTCCCGGTCCACAGCAGAGAGCTGGACTGGAAGAGGTGCAACCAGGACTAGAACCCGTCGCCCATATGGGATGCTCACACCACAGGTGGAGGATTAACCAAATGAGCCATGACGCCAGCACCCTTGTGGAGCAGGTATATTTGATTATGTGGAAATGTGTTCATTTCTCCCTCGTTAAATTTTCTTTTTATTTGAGAGACATTCAAACAGACCTCCCCTCCCCCAAATGCTCACAATGGCTGGGGGTGAGCCATGCCAACCTGGCAATGAGGGATTCAATCCAACACTCCCATGAGGGTGGCAGGAACACAACTAATTGAGCCATTACCTGCTTCTTCCAAAGGTGTGTATTATTAGGAAACTGGAATGAGAAGCAGAGCCAGGACTTGAACCCATGTACTCTGATATGGAAATAGGCATCCCAAATGACAGTTCAGCTAGTCTGCCAAATTCCAAATCCTCTCCCCCATTTTGAAGGACAGTTAACACATGTAGAATTCTTGACTTACAGTATTTTCTTTTCAGCAATTTAAATAAATCAATATATTTGAATCTGGCCTCCTAGGTTTCTAAAGAGAGCTCTGATGATTAAGGGATCAATTCAACAGGAAGATGTGACTGTAATAAATGTGAATGCACCCAATGCCAAGGTGCCTGGCTATTTAAAATAAATGTTGATGGGTTTAAAGAGAGATCTAAAATGCAATAAAATAGTAATGGGGGGCTTCATCACCTCACTTTAATCAATGGATTGATCAACTAGACAGAAAATCAACTAAGAACAGAGCTAATCTACACCATGGACTAAGTGGATCTAACTGATATTTGCAGAACTGTTCATCCCAGTTTCAGAATACACATTTTTTTCATCAGTGTGTAAAATTCTCTAGGATAGACCATATGCTAGGCCATAAGGAAAGTCTCAGCAAATTCAAAAAAATTGAAATCATACCATGTATCTTTTGTGACCACATGGTATGAAGCTGCAAATTAACAACTCAAGAATTTTTATAAAATATGCAAACACGTGGAAACTGAATAGCATGCTCCTGAATGAACAGTGGGTCATAGAAGAAATCAAAAGGGATATAAAAAATTTTAGAAACAAATGAAGATGGTACAGCTTATCAAAATTTATGGGATACAGCAAAAACAATGGTAATAGGAACGTTTATAGCAGTTGGTGTCTACATCAAGAAATTGGAAAGGCTTCAAGTAAATTAGCTCTCCATGCATCTCAATGACCTAGAAAAAGAGCAAGGAACCAAACACAAAATTAGTAGGAGGAAAGAAATAATTAAAATCAGAGAAGAAATGACCAAAATTGAAAGGAAATATAAAAGAGAAACGAAGAGCTTGTTTTTTGAAAAAATAAATAAATAAAATTGATACACCATTGGCCCAGCTAACAAAAAAAAAGAGGAAAGAGATCCAAATTAATAAAATCAGAGCTGAAAAGGGAGATCAACAGATACCACAGAAATAAAAAGAACCATCAGGAATTACTACAAACAGCTGTATGCCAACAAATTAGCAAATCTAGAAGAAATTGATAGATTCCTGGACACATAGAATCTACCAAAATTGAGTCATGAAGACAGAAAACTAAAACAGACCAATAACCAAGACAGATTGAATCAGTAATAAAAATCACCCCATCAAAGAAAAGCCCAGGACTGGATGGCTTCACTGTTGAATTCTACATGACTTTAAGAAAAGAATGAATTATAATTCTTCTCAACATATTCAAAACCATTGAAGGGAAAGAATGCTCCCAAACTCCTTCTATGAGGTCAGCATCACCTTAACTCCAAAAGCAGAAAAAGATACAACAGACAAAGAGAACTATAGACCAATATCCCAGATGAACATAGATGCAAAATGCCTCAAAAGAATGTTAGCTAATCAAATCCAATAACATATCAGAAAGGTCATTCATGTGGACCAAGTGGGGTTTATCCCTGGTATGCAGTGATGTTTCAACATATGAAAATCAATAGCCGGCGCCGCGGCTCACTAGGCTAATCCTCCGCCTTGTGGCGCTGGCACACCGGGTTCTAGTCCTGGTCAGGGCGCCGGATTCCATCCCAGTTGCCCCTCTTCCAGTCCAGCTCTCTGCTGTGGCCAGGGAGTGCAGTGGAGAATGGCCCAAGTGCTTGGGCCCTGCACCCCATGGGAGACCAGGATAAGTACCTGGCTCCTGCCATCGGATCAGCGCGGTGCACCGGCCGCGGCGGCCATTGGATGGTGAACCAATGACAAAAGGACGACCTTTCTCTCTGTCTCTCTCACTGTCCACTCTGCCTGTCAAAAAAAAAAAGAAAAAAGAAAATCAATAAATGTGATACATCATATTAACAAACTGAAGAATAAAAGCCATATGGTTATTTCAATAGATGCAGAAAAAGCATTTGATAAAATACAACATCCTTTCTTGATAAAAACCTTAAGCAAATTTGATATAGAAGGAACATTCTTCAACACAATCCAGGCAATTTATGACCAACCCACAGTCAGCATCTTATTGAATGAAGAAAAACTGGAAGCGTTCCCCCTAAGATCCAGAACCATGTAAGGATGCCCACTGTCACCAATGCTATTCAATATAGTCCTGAAAGTTTCAGCCAAACCCATTAGGCAAGAAAAATAAATGGGATACATATTGGAAAAGATTTACAGATGACATGATTCTATATATAGGGGAACCAAAAGATGCCAATAAGAGACTATTGGAACTCATGAAAGAGCTTGGTAAAGCGACAGGATATAAGATGATATAAAATCAACACACAAACATAAATAGCCTTTGTATACACAGTGTCATGACTGAGAAAGAACTTGTAAAGCCAGTCCCATTCACAACAGTTAGAAAAAAATTCAAATATTTGGAATAAATTTAACCAAAGAGGTGAAAGATTTGTACAATGAAAATTACAAAACATTAAAAAAAAGATGGCATGGAAAATCAAAAAATCTTCCATGTTCATGGATTCATATAGCAAATATCAAAATGTCCATACTACTGAAAGCAATTACAGGTTCAATGTGATCCCAATCAAAATACCAGCAACATTCTTCTCAGATGTAGAAAAAACAATGCTAAAATTCATCTTGAAACACAAGAGACCCTGAATAGCTAAAGTAATTAAACCACAAAAACAAAGCCAGAAGAATCAGAATACCAGATTTCAATACAGAGCTTATGGGCAGTTGTAATCAAAACAGCCAGGTTATGGCACAAAAATAGACATGTAGACCAATGGAACAGAACAGAAAATGTAAATTACTACAACCATTGTTGTAGACAGTAATGAGACAGCTAAAAATAGGTATACTATAAAACCCAGCAATCTCACTCCTGGTAATTTACACAAACAAAATGGATCAGCAGGTTAAAAAGTTATCTGCATGTTTATTCCAGCTCAGTTCACAATAGCTAAGATACAGAATCAACCCAGATGATCATCAGCTCATAATTGGATAAAGAAATTTATGACATGGAATACTAAGCTGTAAACAATGATTGAAATCCTATCTTTTGCAACAAGATGGATGGCTACTGGAAGCCATTACACTTAATGAAATAAGCCAGTCCCTGGATAAAGAAATTATAGAATATGTACTCCATAGAATACTATGCAGCAGGAAAACATCATACTGAGTGAAATAAACCATTCCCAAAGGGACAAATATCATATGTTGTCCTTGATTGATGGGTGACAACTGAGCACTAAAAACCTGTTGAAGTAAAATGGACACCATGAGAAGGAGTTCAACAGCCCTTGTCCTGGCTGTTGAGGAACAACTTACTTTTTTATTCCTTTTAGTTTTTTGTTGTTGTTGTTGTTCTACTAAATACAATTGGTTGAACTCTTTAATTAACACACAATTAGTCTTAGTCATTTAAACTTAACTGAAACGTGATCCCTTTAAATATAAGAGTGGAAATAAGAAAGGGAGGAGATGTACAGTTCAGCACATGCTCACTCAGACTTACCCCTAATGGTAGTGCTAGAAACGTGCCAGGGGATTCCAATTCAATCCCATCAAGGTGGCATGTACCAATGCCATCTTACTTGTTAAAGTTATCAGTTTAACGGTGACTTGATCAGCATAGCCCTGACTATTAATGAACAACTTATTACATTATCCCTCTTAGTATTTTTTTTGTCTGTTCTACTTAATATGACTGGTTTAATTCTGTAATTAATACACAGTTATTCTTAAGTGTTAAAATTTAACTGAAATGTGATCCCTGTTAAATATAAGAGTGGGAATAAGAGAGGGAAGAGATGTACAATTTGGGACATGCTCAAGCTGACTTGCCCAAATGGTAGAGTTAGAAACATACCAGGGGATTCCAATTCAATCCCATCAAGGTGGCATGTACAATGCCATCTCACTAGTCCAAGTGATCAATTTCAGTTCACAATTGATCATAATGAAAGGACTAAGAGTCAAAGGGAGCACATAAACAAGTCTAGTACCTGCTAATACTAACCGATAGAATAAATAAAGGGGAGAGCGATCCAACATGGGAAGCGAGATACACAGCAGACTCATAGAATGGCAGATGTCCTAAACAGCGCTCTGGCCTCAGAATCAGCCCTAAAGGCATTCGGATCCGGCTGAAAAGCCCATGAGAGTATTTCAGGCATGGAAAGCCAAGACACTCTGGCAAAAGAAAATGACCTAAATGAAAGATCTCTGTGAGTGAGATCCCAGCAGAAAGAATGGGCCATCAAGGAAGGAAGTACCTTTCTCTGAAGGGAGGAGAGAACTTCTACTTTGACTATGGCCTGTCTAAATAAGATCACAGTTGGCGAACTCAAGAGACTTCCATGGCCTTGGCAGCTCATGACAAGAGCCTTGGGTGATTACTGACGTCATAAATAAGTGTCAATTGTTAAATCAAGAACGGGACTCACTGTGCACCTGCTCCCCATGTAGGATCTCTGTACTTAATGTGTTGTACTATGCAAGTTAATGGTAAAACTACTACTCAAACAGTTCTCTTTACTTTGTGTGTCTTTGTGGGTGCAGTTTGTTGAAATCTTTACTTAGTATATACTAAGTTGATCTTCTGTGTATAAAGATAATTGAAAATGAATCATGATGAAGAATGGGATGGGAGAGGGAGTGGGAGATTTGGATGATTGTGGGTGGGCGGGAGGTTCTGGGAGGAAAAGCTGCTATAATCCAAAAGTTGTACTTTGGAAATTTATATTTATCAAATAAAAGTTGAAAATGGAAAAAAAAGAAATAAGCCAGTCCCCAAAAGACAAAAACTATATGTTTTCCTTGACATGTATAAATAATAAAATACCAAAAAATGTTATGTATAGGAGTTGGCCTTCTGAAATCCGATGATTATTTACAGTCTTTTTCTCTACAGTTGAGGAACAGTGGTGGTTTTTTTCTTCTTACCATTTGTTGAACTTTTTTACTTTTAATCTTTTGATTATAAATTCAAAGTAAAAGTGCCAGTGCTGTGGCGTTATGAGTAAAGCCTCTGTCTGCAGTGACAGCATCCCATTTGGGCACCGGTTCAATTCCCAGCTGCTCTACTTCTGATCCAGCTCTCTGCTAAGAGCCTGGGAAAGCAGTAGATGTCCCAAGCCCTTGGGCCCCTGCACCCACATGGGAGACCCAGAAGAAGCTCCTGGCTCCTGGGTTCCTATCAGTCCAGCTCCAGCCATTGCAGCTATCTGGGGAGTGAACCAGTGGATGGAAGATTCTCATTCATATTCTCTCTCTCTCTCTCTCTCTCTCTCTCTCTCTCTCTCTTCCTCTGTCTCTCTGTAATTCTGTCTTACAAATAAATAAAACCGTTTTTAAAAAAATTGAAAGGAAAAATTAAGAGAGAATAAGAAAAGAAGGAGGAGGCAAAGTGGGTGCATGGGTAGGATAGAGGGTATGGCGGGAAGTATCACTATGTTCCTAAATCTATACATAGGAAATAAGTTGTTTGGCTTAAAATAAAATTTTATAAAAATTTTCAAAATTAATGTTATTCTAAAGTTAAAAAAAAGAAAAGGCAAATCATTCCAGGCCTTCTCATAGTATACTTTTTCCTTCCATATTTGGGAGAACATTTGTATTTTAATTTTGTAATCCATAGCCCTGCACTGTTTGTTGCAAGGCTCTCAATTCTGTGGTGTGTCCATGTTGCAGTGTCACACAGATGGGATGGCCCAACTTTTGTGCTTAGTAAACAATCTGGATAAGTTTTTTAAAAAGTTAATCAAGAGCTTTTTCAACCCATAACTTCAAACCCTCTGAAAACACTTCCTATATAGATTCAACTTACGTTAATAGCAGTGGTATACGTTCATAATATTTCAAGCAAAGGTCATGAACAAATGAAATTTAGAAAGGAAAAGATGATTTTTCATAGTACAGGTATAGGTCAGTCTTGCTTAAATTACTGTGAATGTTTATCACCACACATGTAAGGTCAAGCTTTCTAGAAAAAGTTCTTCCTCCCATTTATATGTTAATTAATACAACACATATTTTTTATTGAGCATACTGTGTGGCAGGCATTGGTGATATTACAGTGAAAAGGTAAGGCTAATTTCCTCCTAAAGCTCACATACTGGTGTTGTATGAAAGGTTAATTGTAATTCATTATTTTACAGATTGCCTTTAACTGACTTGATAATGTCCTTCTTCCTTGCAGCCCATTTGGCTGCATCTGCAGGAAATATCCTATTTTTTGCCAGTTTCTTTCCATTTAACTTCATTGCTCAACGCTATGGAGAAATCACCCTCACTTACAAGGTGGCTGCCTGTCTCAGCTCAAACGTTGCATTGGCACTAGGGATTAATCTTCTGCTCAAATTGGAAGTAAGACGTGAGTGTTTGCTGTTCTGATTCAATTCCTAGAAAAATAGGGTGAGGAAATGTGTGCTGATGAGACAGTAACTGAGAAGATAAAATGTTACAATGTTTATTTTTCCCCAGTTTCTTTATTCATATAATGGTGATTGTATGAACCATGAAGCAATCTGTGTGTAAAGTTACGAGTTCCCCATCCCTCAACAGTAAACCCCAATTACCTTATCAAATCAAATAATTTTAAATATTCTACAATATGCTTTATTGTCTTAATGTGTCTTGGACCTCTTCCCATGTAATGATGCGCTTATATTTTTAAACAAGTTAGTTTGATTTTCTACTGTAAATGGGTACTATAATTAATTAACTCATTCTCTATCAGCACATATTTATGTGGTATCAATGTTTTCCTATTACCCATATCAAGACATACATATTTAGTCAAGCAAATATTTGCATATTAATCTGAAAATCTCATTAGGTATTAATAGCTTAATTTTTATTTCACTCATTAAAGAGTATCCCAATCCATTATTCTGCCAACAGTATGAGTTTTTCCACATCCCTGAAAATAATGCATTATACTAATCTCACATTGAAAAGCAAATATGATTACTGTATTTCCTATAACCATTTTTCCTCCAAACTGTTCACTGTAGGGGAAAAACATTGAAGGTAATGTAAGTCTGATCTAAACATTTATTGAGGCTTTCTGAATGAGTCAATTTTTCATAGGTCTCTCTGTCTTCCTTTATTCTAGATGATGTGAGTGGAGGTGGGAATTTATGAGATCTTAGAAATGGAGACTTCAGATATGTCTGCCATCCTGTAGATCTTTCACCTCTGTAGCAAAATACCTAGCCTGAGCTGCTGTGTGGACCCTTACTAACTGAAGTATGACTAGTTATACGTGGTACAGTTTCACAGCATACCCCATCTGTTGATAGACCTAACTCTAGCCACTTGTCCCAACCTTAAAGTCCTCATCCTATTCTTTGTCATCCATGAGTTTCTTTGTCCCTCAAAAACACTCAGTTGACATCTTAAGTCCATTTATCTAGTTGTTTCACCCTGCTACCACAGTGTTGGCTATTTCTATTGATCCAAGCTGAACAGTTCCCTCGAGTATCCCTGAGACAGGAAAACCTAGGACCCATGTACTTCTTTTTTTAAGATTTTATGTATTTATTTGAGAGAGAGAGTTACAGACAGCAAGAGGAAGAGACAGAGAAAGGTCTTCTTTCCATTGGTTCACTCCCCAAATGGCCACAACGGCTGGAGCCATGCCGATCTGAAGCCAGGAGCCAGGTGCTTCTTCCAGGTCTCCCACGTGGGTGTAGGGGCCCAATGACTTGTGCCATCTTCTACTGCTTTCGCAGGCCATAGCAGAGAGATATATTGGAAGTGGGACAGCCGGGACTAGAACTGGTGCCCATGTAGGATGCTGTTGCCACAGGCAGAGGATTAACCTGCTGCACCATGGCACCAGCCCCAGGACCCATGTACTTCTTAACAGTATTATACCACCATACTTTTACTCTTTTTTTCCCTTGAAGTCGGAGAGTACTGGTTTTCCTCTTTGTCTTTCTTTCTATAATGGATTTCCTTTCCAAAATCACTTTTACACTGCTGATTTTCTAAAGAATATAATGTCATATATAGTTTAAAGAAAAACAAAGTTTACTAATCCAGGACCATAAATTGGTGGGTATTTCAAATTTGTATATCCCTTATACCATGAAATAATTTATTTTTTACTTTCCTGCAAATTCTTAAAAAATGGCACATCAAGGTGTTTCTGTTTGGGTGAGGGGAGGAATTTGAGTCTTGGATGTATTATAGATACTATAACAATCCTTAATCTGTGGCTCATTTAGTTTGAGATTATGGTATTTTTTTTAATTTAATGTAATCAAGTTTTTCAGTCTGTCTTTTTCACTTGTACACTTGGATCTTGTCAAGAAGTACTTCAATACCCAGTGTCTTAAAGATAATAATCCTATAATTTATGTAAATTTTTATGATCAAAATGATTTTTATATTTAGGTTTTCAATAAGCACAGAATTTCTGTTTGATATGAAGTAAGAACATAGTTTTATTTTTTTCATATGAAAGTTGACCTATAACAATCATTTATTGAGTCATTTGTTCCCAACTGGTCTCTAATTCCACCTTTGTTTTGTGGTAAAGGCCTTTGTCTTTTAATTACATTTAAAGTTGTTATAATAGGCTTCCCATGGTCAGAAGAATAAGGGAGAAATCTGTCCTGGAAATGAAATGTGTTTGTTATTTGCTTGCCTATGAATGTTTCAACTGTGGTTACTGTTTGCTTATATATGACCTTGTCAGGTTCTGCTTGCTAGTATAGAGCAATGGCATTAACAGTTGCCAGACAGTGTGTGGGGTATCAATTCCTGTGGCTCCCATGTAACATTAGAATATCCAATCAAATGTATGCATGTAGTCTGAAAAGGGAGGCAAAGAGGCTAAAACCTTATATAGGAAATGCCCTGCTTTATTTTGGGCTCAGGCTTTTGGATAAGAAACTGGGTCTTATGCCAGCATAAATAATAAAAGACTACTTCCTGTTAAAGGGCCTTGGTGTCTTGTCTCTGTACACAAATCCTGATATGTTTTCATGGGGACTAGTATCTGGCTCAGAGAGTGGGTTTTCCACCTCTTTTGTCTCCAGGGGTGTGAAGCTCTTAGCATCAGGGATTGAGTGATCTCTCATGGCTCCAGCAGACCATTTGCTCCATGGAAAGTGGTTCTCCCCCAGCATGCTGGGACTCCAACCCTGGGAGCACAGCAGAACCTGGTGGGCACAGGAACGAGTCTAATGAGCATTGCCCATCAGAACTGATAGGAACCAGATTCGTTTGGTTTGGTGGACCTGCCAAGTGGCAAAAGAGGAGCCTGATCAACTCCCAGAGTTGCCTTGTAATCTCATAAAATGATAGAGTACAGAGATGAAGCTGCAACCCTAAGGTACTGGGTGGTGAATTGGAGATATGGTATTGTTAGCATAGATGGTAGACTAGGTTCTTGTCTCCAATGTGAGACAGAGAAAAGTTGTAAGCAAGGTTAAATGGTTTAACAGAGAACATATACCTGGCAGACCAGGCAGGCAGCTCAAATAATACCAAAAAAAAAAAAAAAAAAAAAAAACCAAAACTGAGAGCTGAGCACACCATCTGTATTTAGAGTGAGGCTTATGAGAGAATGGAGTCCAGTTCTTCCTGTTGTTTCTCCTTTCTCTCCTCTCCTCCAGGGCAGAGTTTACTGAGTGTAAATACATAAAATTTCCTCTAAAATGTTAAAGGGACTATCTTGACTCCAAACTGAGTCTCTGACCTTGGGACTTCAGTTGGATCCATAAAACTCTCAAATGATAAACATGGCATAACCTAAAATCCATCATCAGGTTATAAAACCAAACTTCTGTTTTGCTTGTATAATGACCTAAAGGGATAAACACCACTCCCTTCCTCTATAATTTATGTGGAAAGGGGGAGAGAGAGAAAGAGAGAGGCAGTTTAGACTTTTTTTCCTCTCTTTCATTTGTGGTGTGTTAACTCCACCCCTTTGCTGAGAGTGGGAAAGAGGAAGGTCACTGATTTCTCAGCCTGGGCCACTGATACTTAAAAGTCTCCTAAATGTAAGTTAACAACCTTTAGTGGGCTTCTCAACCATGGCACAGTGGCCTCTGGCCCACAGTCACCTTAGGACCTGTCTTGCAGCTGCCTGAACATGTTTGTTTCAGAGACGGTCCCAGGTATCTGTTCACTAAGTGTCAGCCTAAGGTGCTTGTTAGGTGAAAAACTAGGCTCAAATTCAATCTAAAATCTAAAGAGACATTCTTGGTAAATAATAATCTCACACATAAAAATTATGGGAAATGATTCTCATGCTAATTTGGTTCAGCTGTAACTGGACATTATATATAAAAAATTCACTGCCTAAAAAAAAAAAGAAGGAGCTCTTCCAAGATGGCAGAGTAGGGAGGGAGCTTACTGCTGTAGTCTAAGAGAAGATAGTTTTAAAAAATGGACAGTCCTGAGCTTCTGCACCAGTGTTAGAGTAAGGTGAGACCAGACTGCAGCAGCCCAAGCCACTGGCAATAAAGCTGCAGGAAGAGCCTGCAGGAAACCTGGCTTGGAGCTCCATGGAAAATAGTGTACCTACCAAACTAGAAGAGAAAATAAAGAGGGGGGGACACGTTTTTCTTTCTCCATTCACCTTCTACCAGCATCCTGTAACAAGCCAAAAGAGTGGGCACCATTTTGGACATATGTAACAGCTGAGCCAGCTCATGTCCCTTCTCAGCAACCAGCTGAGTGGAAATTCCTGACTCTGCGGGGGAAGAACTAATAGGGAGGTGGGTGCTCATGACTGTGGAAGGCTTGTGTGCTAAGACAGTGAAAATAACTGAGGCTGTGTGCTAGGACTCACAGTGTGACTGGGACTTTGGGCAGTCACTGTGGGAGACTCCACACACTCAGGGCTTCCAAATTCTTTGGACTTTGATATTTCCAGTTGGGCCCCTGGAACTATCAAAGGATATATCTCTCATCTTATAGAGACACCAACTAAATAGGCTCTTTAGATTATATTAAAGGTACTGTCAAGATGTAAAATGGTACTAAACTTTAAATTATGCTAATATAAAATGTACTGATAAAAATGTCTAATGATTAAAAAAGTCTAATGATCTTGTTGCGTTATCAGTCATAATGGTTGTCTTAATAAAAAGGCGTGAAGGCCTAGAAGAGATAAATGTTCTTATATTATTATAAAATCCTAAATGTGCCTTCTGTAATACTTTGTGGAGTAAACAGGTGCCTCTTTTTGATTAATTAATTTTATAATTTTAACCATGGCTATTTGAAATATTTAGCCATCTACAATTTTATATTCTACAAATAGGAGGTTTCAAGACTCCAAAACAAAAGAAAAAACTGTTCATAAACGTTAAAATATTGTTGGTTCTGTGTTTAAATGTTTCTTCTTCTAGGTCCCAAAGGACTTTTTTTTCCATGACTTCAATTGTATTCAGTACTTTGGGATAACTCTGTAAACAGATAAAACTAAAGTGTAACAATAAATTACAGGTTCCAACTAAAAGGTTATGGTTAATTCAGATTATTAAAAACAAAAGGTAATTCTAATCAATTAATGGTAATTTTGAAAACAGTTAAAGATTTAAAAAAACTTACTAAAACTGCTTTATTGTTTGGTCTTGTATGTCATACATGTGTTATGTGTGTGCAGGTTGCATGTGTATGTAAAAATTATTAAAAACTCTGTTTTGATACTTTTAAAACTGGATTTAAATATTAAGACAAATGTTAGAAATGACTTTTTGTTATTTTGAAATGAGGTTTTATTTTATTCCATGTTTAAATTGTTTACTTCAATTTGCATAGGAAAAGTCTGAAACCTTTATCATGTAGTTGCTTTTATGTGTAATTATTAATGATATTTCACTCTTAGTTCCTTTTGAGGCTTAGAATTTCACCCATGTGTCAGATCAAACAGTATTATAGTCTGTACTTGGGTGCAGAAGATAGAGAACATTTGTAAATGGTGCTTGCTGCCTGCCATTTCCAACCGATTCTCTTTAAAGTATAGTAAGTAATTGTAAAGTTTGAATTTTTAGTTACATTACTTTTGAGGCTGGTGAAAAATTTAAATATAATGTTCTGGGAACACTTTCTCATAGTAAGAAAATGTATATGTCTGTAGCACTTCCTTGCAATTTGAAAACATTGGATGCTGAACCTTATTTTGGCAGTTTAGATGATTTAAAAATACATTTATTGTTTTTGACAAGTATAATTACTTGGACAACTTTGTAGGTAGCCTTAACTTCTGGCCAACTTTGTTTTATATAAATTTATATACTTATCACATGGATGTGTTGCTATATACAACTTAATACTTTATTCTCAAATGCTGGGTTGAAAATTGTCTTGAAAGCCTTTTAAAATATATATCTCTATAAAGAAATATTCAGGATGATCATGATGAAAATTGTTTATATTATTATGATAAAAATGATGGTATAATATTGCCCAGTGTATTTAATGATTATTTGAAGAGGTAGAGGGAAGGAAGGTTATTATATTACTTTCTCCTTTGAAATTTTCAGTTTATCGGCTTTTAAAAAAATGAATACTTAAGGCAGTGGACATTTATTCAATATTATTTAAATGATACCCTGTGGTAAATAGTTTGTGGCATATTATTAATTTGCTCTGAATATTTGATTCTTTCTAATCCTTTTGACTTGACATTCAGAGTGTTGAACCAAGGAGAGAGGCTCAAAGAGGAACAGTTAAACACTTGGGGTAAATTTATAAACAACTCTTGCACCTCCCTTAGAACCACTCTTTGGATTCAGTATTTGTGCTTGAGTTTTCTTTCAAATATGGCCATATGGGTGTAGGACATGCAGAGGTGAAGCATTCATTTAATGCTTAAGGTTATGGAAATCTTGGGGCCAGCGCTGTGGCATAGTGGGTAAAGCTGCCACCTACAGTGCTGGCATCCCCTATGGGCGCCGGTTCGAGTCCCGGCTGCTCCACTTCCAGTCCAGCTCCAATCATAGCTCTCTGCTATGGCCTGGGAAAGCAGTAGAAGATGTCCCAATTCTTTGGGCCCCTGCACCCATGTGGGAAGACCCGGAGGAAGCTCCTGGCTTTGGATAGGCACAACTCAGGCTGTTGGGCCAATTGGGGAGTGAACAGGGGATGGAAGACCTCTCTCTCTCTCTCTCTCTCTCTCTGCCTTTCCTCTCTCTGTGTAACTCTGATTTTCAAGTAAATAAATAAATATTTTTTAAAATGTTATGGAAATCTTTTCAAGAAGTATTTTCTTATAGAATATGCTATTTGTATCCATGTCTTCCCACAGCTACACGGCCTTGTATTCAAATAGGTAATAATGATCTTTCCTGCATGCAGTGAGGGTGAGGAAGCTGGGGAGGGTAGACTTCTAAATTGATTATCATGTTTTGATCTTATCTAAAAAGACATAGTTGTCCTCATGGGCATTGGGTTGTCTCACAGAAAAACATGCTTATGACTACAGACTTCTAACTCAAGCTACCAAAGATTAAGGATAAAACTGAGCACCCCATTGACTGACATCCTAGAATCTGCCTCTTTGGTCTACTTTTTTTTAAGATTTTAATTATTTGAGAGGTAGAGTTTCAGACAATGAGAGAAAGAGACAGAGAAAGGTCTTCCTTCCGTTGGTTCACTCCTCAAATGGCTGCAATGGCCAGAGCTGCGCCGATCCGAAGCCAGGAGCCAGGAGCCAGGAGCTTCTTCCAGGTCTCCCACATGAGTGCAGGGGCCCAAGAACTTGAGCCATCTTCTGCTGCTCTCCCAGGCCACAGCAGAGAGCTGGATTGGAAGAAGAGCAGCTGGGACTAGAGCCAGCGCCCATATGGGATGCTGGCACCACAGGCAGAGGATTAACCTACTGCGCCATGGACCAGCCCACTGTGGTCTACTTTAACAAGGAGAAAAAGAGCAAGCTAGGCAATAGGAGCAATGTAAAGATAGGTGGCAAGCCAAATAATAGCTGCTTTGCACAAAGTTCTGCCATCAAAGTGACCCAACGAGGCCAGTCCACCCCAAATGGCATCACAGGTTTCCATGGGAAAGCCAGGAAATTGGGCAAACAACTGTCCTCACAAAATCCTTTCAAGAGCGAGGCAAGTGGAACTTCCCTGAAAAGCTCCCAAACTAGAACCACAGATCCTGCTGGTTCCAAGCTGAAAAAGTCCTTTATTCCAGCCAGCATCCAAGGTAACACAGCTATTGAAGGGAAGGCTTAGGGTCAGTTTTTTTTTTTTGTTTTTTTGTTTTTGTTTTTGTTTTTGTTTTTGTTTGTTTGTTTGTTTTAGATTACAGGCAAGACTGTGATCTTCCTTTTGAATATACTGCCTATTCTATATTAACCTCCTATTCAGGCCACCTCTCCTTCCAGGCTGGCTGGGTAATGAGAGTCAACATGTGTCTTCAGTAAAGAGGTTCACACCTTCCTTATGATGTCTCTTCCATTCCTAGGTACTGTAATAATGATTTGGTCTTCATTTAATTTGAGCGTTGGGTCTGTTTCTTCCAGACTTACAAAGCCACAAAAGGAGGGGAAAGGCCTCTATTGTTCATTGGATTTATTTATTTATTTATTTTTACCTCCAAAGAAACTTTTTATTTAAGGAATGCAGACTTCATGCATTTCATAAATACAACTTCAGGAATATAATGAAAAGGCCTCTATTTTTAAAAGGCCTTAAAACAAATTAAACAAGACCTTACAAATAAGAGACTGTTGCTTTGTCCACCTTTACTACTGTCAAGGTTGATGAGATAGTTCCTTGATCCACCACAGCAGAGTGGAGCCAGTGGCCTGTAACTGAGAGTGCAGCTCCAATCCAGCAACACTGTGCAATGAGCATCCGAAGCAAGTGGACCCTCCCTAAAGAGATCCCAGGGACGGTGGTTGTAGAGGAGCCGTGGAGACTGACAGCCTTGCTTCAGTCACACCAGAAGCTGACTGAGGACTCAGCTGCCTGCTAAAATACATTAACTGATCCTTTCTTCTTTTTCCTCTCTCATTAGTTTCCTCTTGTAATGCATTGTAAACCCATATTTCTCTGTGATTGTAGTTTTAGCTCTAAGTGTTAACAATAGGACTGGTGACAACCACTCTGGCCAATTAAAACCTCTTAGCAGTTTTTTAACCTCTTGTGAGCAGCATGCTTTGTTGTCATTGGTTGTTTCTAATTTGGTTCCCATTGTAGACTGGAGCTCCTCCTTACCAATCCAAAATGACCAGTGTCAATCCTTTTGACACATGGAAACTTGGAAGCTAATAAATTGGGTATTTTAAGCTACCAAATTGGTGGTAATTTTTTTATACAAGAGATAATATATAACATAGCAGAAAAAATATTTAAAGATGTAATTGTGGGGGTTGGCCCTGTCGCATAGCAGGTAAAGCCACCACCTGCAGTCCTGGTATCCCATATGGGCGCTGGTTAGAGTCCCGGCTGCTCCACTTCAGATCCAGCCCTCTGCGGTAGAAGATGGTCCAAGTCCTTAGGCCCCTGCAGCCACATGGGAGACATAGAAGAAGGTTCTGGCTCCTGGCTTTGGATTGGCACAGCTCTGGCCATTGTGGTCATCTGAGGAGTGAATCAGCGGATGGAAGACCTCTCTCTGTCTGCCTCTGCTTTTCTGTAAGAGGGAAGAGGGATGCGGTCCAGTGCCTCTGCTTTTTATCCTGTTGTTTATTTTGTTTCAGTCATTTTGTCTTAACCATTCCTATTTATTTTGAAAGGTTTTTACAAGAGGTGGAGAAAACCTAGTGATATAATAGATTCTACCATTTTCTAGAATGTCCTCAATACTGAGGGTAATAGCAGTAGATACTGTACAGTAGCAAACTGAAATCATCAAACTTTTGGTTTGCTGTTTAACTCACAGAGCTCATTTCTGTTAAATACCTCTTTTATTTCAGAGATTGGTGCTAAATGGCATAACTTTTGGACACCAGCCAGCCTTGAGGATAACCTCGTCTTTGGCTATCTATTTGGAATGCTTTTACTTGATGCTTTCTTGTATGGCCTTGTTGCCTGGTATGTAGAAACTGTCTTTCCAGGGCGGTATGGCTTGCCCCAACCATGGTACTTTTTCCTTAAGGTGAGTTTTTATGCTGTTATTACTGCATAAGGTCATAGCCCTTATGAGCCTGTTTTATAATATTTATCATGAAATCAAAAGATCGAGGGGAGAATTGTTCTCTATCTATATACCAAACATACTGAAATGCTAGCCATTTCTTGAGAGAACTTAAAACCTTCTGCATACACAGATGTATAACATCCATGGATAAGACACTGAAACCCTTCCTCCTCTAAAAATTGTGAGTGCTGTAACTCTTCGGCAGCCAGATGGTATATAGGTGATAGTATATAGTAGAAGATAAGGAAACCTAAAAGTCTGTAAAAGGAATTCACACTGGGGCATGGGGCATAGCACAGCAGATTAAACTCCCACTTAGGATACCAGTATTCAATATTGGTGTACCAGTTTGAGTCCCAGCTGCTCCATTTCCAGTCCAGCTCTCTGCTAACATGTCCAGGGAAAGCAGTAGGAGATGGCCCATGTACCTGGGCCACAGCCACCAGCCCACCCACATGAAAGACTCAGATAAAGTAACAGACTTCTAGCTTTATTATGGCCCAGGCCCAGCCATTATGGCCTTTTGGAGTGTGAATCTGTAAATGGATGATCTCTGTCTCTAGTTCTCTTTTGGTCACTGTGTCTTAGAATAAATAAATAAATCTTTAGGAAACAAAAGGAGTTCACATCTAAATTAATATGTGATAGTTTCCTGGATTGTAGTGAGGAGAGGACTAGGATACTCTCATATCTACATTTTAACAATTAGCAAATTTCAATGATTAATCACTTTACATTGAGTAGGAGAGATTCTGCATCTTGCCCTTTATGCTTCATTACCATTACTGTTAATATACAGTACAAAGAAGATGCTGTGACCATTGTAATAAAAAGCATTGGCTATGATCTCAATTTTTAGTACGTCATTTTGTACCTACATCTTGAACATTGTACTTTAAGAGTCTTTCCTTCTAAACATTGGAGATTCAAATAATAATTTTACTATAAAATATAATCCCTTTATATTGTTTTGTATTTAACTTTTTCCATCTCACAAAATAAAACATGCCGAGGTACTCCAAAGTTCCTAGAGATCTTCACTTCTTTTTTTTCATGTTTAAAATTTTTTAACTCAAAGGGCAGATACTTGGCACAGCAGTTAAAATGTCCCTTGGGATACCTGCTTCCCATAATCAGTGCCTGAATTCAAGTCCCAGCTCTGCTTCTAATTCTAATTTCCTGCTAATGTGCACCCTAGTAGGCAGTGATTATGGCTAAGTATTGGGTCCCCTGGAGTTGCAGATTGAATTCAGGCTTCTGACTTCAGCCTGGCCCAGCCCTGGCTATTGCAGGCCTTTGGGGAGTGACACAATGGATGGGAGATCTCTCTCTGTCTCTGTCTCTCTCTGTCTCTCTCTCTCTCTTAAATAAATAAATAAATAAAATTTTTAAATAAATTTTGAGAAAATTCACGTAACATAAAATTAGCCATTTAAAGTAAACAAAGTCAGTGGCATTTAGTGTATTCACAATGTGAAACAATGTCTCCATCTTGTTCTAAAATATTTTCATCACCCAAAAATAAAACCCCAACCCCTGGGGCCAGCATTGTGGCATAGTGGATTAGGTCCACCGCCTGCAGTGCCAGTACCCCCATATAGGCACTGGTTTATGTTCCAGCTGCTCCATTTCTGATCTAACTCCCTGCTAATGGACCTAGGAAAATAGCAGAAGGTGGCCCAAGTGCTTAAGCCCTTGCCAACACATGGGAGATCAGGATGAAGCTCCTGGCTCCTGGTTTCAGCCAGTCCCAGCCTCAGTTCTTGCAGCCATTGAGGGAATGAGTCAGCAGATACAGCTCTGTCTCTATGTAACTCTGCCTTTCAAATAAATCAATATTTTTTTTAAAATGAAACCATTACCTGTAAGAAAAAACCCTGGTCCCTGAAGAAGTCATTCCTCATTTTTCTATTCCAAAACCCTGGGAACTACTAATTAAATATTGTGGGTATTTCATATAAATATAACCATATCTGCTTATTTCACATAGCATGATGATTTTGAGGTTTACCCATGTTGTACTATGCCTCAGTAGTAACTGAATGACATTCCGTTATATGGATACAGAGCAATTCTTTACCCTTGATTCATTGGTGGATTCATGCTTCTACCTTTTGTTTACTATGAGTGGTGCTGCTGCAATAATGTACAAGTCTTTGAATATCTGCTTTAAATTATTTTGGATATGACAACCAGGAATGAAACTGCTAGTTCATGTAACAATTTCATATTTAGTATTTTGAAGCACAAACTGTTTTTCACATTGGCTACACCTTTTTACATTCTCATAAGCAATTACCAAGGTTCCATTTTCTTTACATAGTCACTAATACTTCTTGTTTTCATTTTTTGTTTGTTTTATAGCCATCCTCATGAGAATAAAATGTTGTCTAATTATGATTTTTCTTTACATGTCTATGATGAAATCGTGTTGAAATCTTTTTATATCTTGATTAGAGAAATGTCTATTCAAGTCTATATTCATTTTTAATTAGTATTTGTTTTTTATATATCCTACATACTTGGCCCTTATCAGACTTACAAATATTCTCTTCCATTCTTTGGAATGTCTTTTTTTTTTTTTTTTTTTTGACAGGCAGCGTTAGATAGTGAGAGAGAGAGACAAAGAGAAAGGTCTTCCTTTTTCCGTTGGTTCACTCCCCAAGTGGCCACTGCAGCCAGTGAATTGCGGCTGGCACACTGAGCCAATCCGAAGCCAGAAGCCAGGTTCTTCCTCCTGGTCTCCTATGCGGGTGCAGGGCCCAAGCACCTGGGCCATCCTCCACTGCACTCCTGGGCCACAGCAGAGAGCTGGACAGGAAGAGGAGCAACCGGGACAGAATCCAACACCCCAACCGGGACTAGAACCTGGGGTACCGGTGTTGCAGGCGGAGGATTAACCTAGTGAGGCACGGCGCCGGCATGGAATGTCCTTTTACTCTTAATAGTGTCCTGTCATGCTCAAAAGTTTTTAATTTTGGTGAAATTATATATATTTTTATTTTTTTACTTATAAATCTGGTGTCATATTTAAAGATCCTTGTGAAATATATCATTGATCCATTTTATGTTAACTTTTTAGTTACATGGTATGAGATGGGAGTACAAGTTCATTCTTTTGCATGTGGATATCCTGTTGTCCCAGCATCACTTTTTGAAGAGAATATTCATTCCTCCATTGAATGCTCTTGACACCCTTGAGGAAAATCCACTGGCCATAATTAAATGGGTTTGTTTATTCACCCTGATTTTATTCCATTAACTTGTATATCTATCCTTACATCAGTATGGCACTGTTTTATGTATTGTAGCTGTGCAGTAAGTTTTTTTTAAACTTTTATTTAATGAATATAGATTTCCAAAGTACAGCTTATGGACTACATTGGCTTCCCCCACCTCCCCCCCAATGACTTCCCTCCCACCCGCAACCCTCCCCTTTCCTGCTCTCTCTCCCCTTCCATTCATATCAAGATTCATTTTCAATTTTCTATATATACAGAAGATCAGTTTAGTATACATTAAGTAAAGATTTCAACAGTTGTGCAGTAAGTTTTAAAATCTGAAAGTATTAGTCATTCAACATTGTTTTTATTTTTCCAAGATCATTTTGGCTGCGAAGTTGCCATTGCATATGAAAGAAATGCATATGAGCTTTTCTGTTTCTGCAAAGCATGGCCCATAGAATTTTGATAGGAACTGCACTGAATCTGTTGATTGATTTCAGTCATTTTGCCACCCTAAAAATATTAAGTCTTTCAGTTCATGAACTTATTATTTATGTGGATCTTCTTCAGATTCATTCAGCATAGTTTTAATAGTTTTCAGCTTTTGAGTCTTTTATCTCTGTAACTTTTTTTAGATTTACTTACTTGCTTATTTATTTATTTGAAAAGCATAATGACAGATGTCCCATCTGCTAGTCACTCCCCCAAATGGTCACAACAATTGGGGCTGGGCCAAGGTGAAGCCAGGAGCCCAGAACTATATCCAGGTCTCCCACATGGATGTCAGGGGTTCAAATACTTGGACCATCATCTGCTGCTTTCCTAGGTGCATTAGCAGGGAGCTGGATCAGAAGCAGATCAGGAATCAAAGTAGCATTCCAGTATGGGATGCAAGCAGTGGCTTTTACCCCCTGTACCCCAACATTGGAGCCTCCTTTGTTAACTTTGTTCATAAATATTTATTCTTTTTGGATGCTATTACTAATTTTCTTTCAGGTTGTATATTCCCGATATGTAGAAACACAACTGGTTTTTACGTATTGCTCTTGCATGTTGCAACTTTGCTGAATTTGTTGGAACCAGTTATGCATAGGTATATGGAGGGGGGGATTCTTCAAATTCTTTATGAGGGTCATGCCATCTTTAGAGATAGGTTCACCTTTTCCATTCCACTTTGGAAGCCTTTTATTTCTTTATCTTGTCTCATTTATCTTGCTAAAAATTTCCAGAACAGAAGTGAATGGCAGGGGTGAAAGCAAGCATCTTTGTCTTGTTCCTGGTTTGACTTTATTTTTTTAAACTACACAATGTCTTCAAAATTCTTTTTCATTTTATTTGAAAGAAAGACAGAGTCAGAGCTCTTTCATTCCCTGATTTATTCCCCAGATGCATGCACCAGCCAGGACTGGAACAGGCACAAGTGAGGAGCTGGGAAGTCAGTTTGGTTCTCCCATACGGTCAGCAGTGTTTTCCTGAAGATTTTGCATCTATATTTATAAGGGATTTTATAAATCCTTTTCTGTAGTTTCCTCATATTATCTTCTTCTGGCTTTGGTGTCAGGATAATCCTCATCTCCTAGAATAGTTAAGAAATATTTCCTTCTATGTTTTTAGAAGAGTTGGTGAGAATTATTGTTAATACTTGTTTCAATATTTGATATAATCACCAGTGGATCCATCTGGTCCTGAAATTTTCTTTGTAGGGAGGCTATCAATCACTGATTTAGTCTCTGATTTTTATAGAGCTGTTCAAATAGAGTGCTTCATTTTTTAATACTCATTTTGGTTATTGCATTTGCTGTTTTTCTAGCATTCATACTGGTTTGGAAAACCAAGAATTAGAAGGAAAAAAGAAATTAATGGCCCTGAGGGAATTCAAAGCACCTATTTTGAGGATGAACCTATTCACTTGGTAGCAGGTATCCAGATCAAACATTTGCACAAGGTATTATTTCAAATATGTCTTTTCCTCACAGAAACTTGTTTGTCCATGTGCGATGGAAATGTTCATATCAGGCCATTCCAAGAAAACAAATAAGATGCTTAATGAGGATTCATAATATAGTTCTATTATTAAGAGGCATAATTTGATTGGCATTGTGATTAATGGAACATATAAATACAAAGATACTTCAAAAAGTTTTAGGAAAATTTAATTAAAAGATACATGTATTTTTGGGGAAGCCATTGTAATCAATATTCTGTACTTTGGAAATTTATATTCATTAAATAAAAGTTAAAAAATACATGTATTTTTGAAGCCAAAAATGTTTTTAAAAATTTTTATTTATTTATTTGAAGGCAGGGTTACAAAGAGAGAGACAGAGAAAAAGGTCTTCCATCCACTGGTTCACTCCCCAAATGGCTGCAATGGCTGGAGCTGGGCAATCCAAAGTCAGGAACCAGGGGCTTCTTATGGGTCTCCCATGTGGGTGCAGGGGCCCAGGCACTTGGGCTATCTTCAGCTGTTTTCTAAGGCCATAAGCAGAGAGCTGGATCAGAAGAGGAGCAACTGTGACACGAACCAGCACCCACATGGGATGCTGGCACCACAGGGTGGAGGCTTAGCCTACTATGCTACAGTGTCAGCCCTCAAAAAACTTTTGAAATATATTCATACTAAAAAAAAATAGAAAAAAAATATATTCATACTAAGGCGTCTTCAAAAAGTTTGTAAAAATGCATATTACAACAAAACTATGCATTGTTAAAAAATTTTTGCACCAAATAATCTATTAACGTCACTTTCCATGAACTTTTTAAAGGTCCCTCATACTCATAGATAAATGTTAACAAATACAGTCTTACTTGCTCTCTTTGTTATGCATTAGTTTGACTATTCTCTGAT
The DNA here is from genome assembly GCF_051225735.1 of Oryctolagus cuniculus. Classification (NCBI taxonomy): domain Eukaryota; kingdom Metazoa; phylum Chordata; class Mammalia; order Lagomorpha; family Leporidae; genus Oryctolagus; species Oryctolagus cuniculus. Next base: position 54,980,437 of record NC_142885.1, on the reverse strand, counting down.
GGACTTAACAACAAATGATATTTGTGTAATTTACATGAAGAAAATAAACTTGATAGTGTAATAGTAACCTTTGGGTTTAATTGAGAAGATAAGCCAACTGATCTCTCAGTTTCTCTATGCCTGAAATGGTTATTTCATTTTCGTTTTACAATATATTTTTATTGGGTATAGAATTTTATGCTAAAGATACTTTTGTACTGTCTTTGTACATGCATTGGTTTCTATGAAAAATTTGCTTTCATTCTTAACTGTTTTTCCTATGTGTAGGATTCATTTTTCTGGCAGTTGCTTTCAAGACATTTTTCACTGGTTTTATGCAATTTTATTATGGTTTTCCTTAAGGCTAGTTTTTTCTTGTCCTTTGGGTCTATTTAAGTTTCTTGAGTCTATGTATTTGGGGAGGAGCGATTGGATATTTCTGTATTTCATTAAATATTTTTGATTGTATTTGTTTTGTTTTTAAGACATACTATTTGAAAGGCAGAGTAATAGAGAGAGATCTTCTATCCACTGGTTAATTCCCTAAATGGCCACAAAATCCAGGAGCACAGTCTCCCACGTGGGTGGCAGGAGCCCAGGCACTTGGGCCACCATCCACTGCTTTCCCAGGCATGTTAACAGGGAGCTGAATCAAAAGTGGAGCAGCCAAGAACTTGAACTGCTCCTGCTGTATGGAATGCCAGTGTCGCAGGTGGCAGCCTAACCCACTGTGCTACAATGTTGATGCCTGATATTTGTTTTTGAAAGTGATTAAATTATCTGGGAACAATTTGAGTTTTTGATGTCTACTTTGCTTAATCTGCAGTTAATTATTCCTCATACTGAGGCAAACCCTTTTTTTTGTTTGTTTGTTTGATAATCTACCCAATGCCCTGTTAATCTTGAAATTTTCCAGTCTGGCTATTGGGAACAAACACCTTTTCTGACTTCAGGTGAATGCCAAAGACTGTACCCCCTAATTTTTAAATGATTCTTTCTCCAAATTCAGATAGTTTCCTAATTAGCATTTATTGATCAGTTGTGTGTTAACATTCAAAGGGATCCACTGTAGATCTCCAAAGTTCTTTCTGTGTCTAGTTGTCTCCTCTGCATTGTTCCATCCCATAAACTCTGGTTCCCTTGGCCTTTAGTGGAATCTCAGCTTTGCCTTTCAACTCACATAACCTGATAGACTACTTGAGTCAGTCCTTTCTGGGCCATGGTTCGAAGCTGGGGAAATTATGGGACTTACCTTATTTGTCTTCCGTCTGTCTGGAATCACTATCTTCTGTTACCTGGTGTCTATAAACTGTTAAACATGTAATATCATCATATGTCCCATTTTTCAGGCCCTTTGTTTTATTATTATTGTTGATCATAGTTCATAATTATCTTATGGACCTTTACCTTTTGTGCTATCTTCCTTTACAAAAGCATCATTAAAGCAGACTTTGTGTGACTTATTATTAGATATAATACTACAAAACAGTAAAATGTCTGACACATAGTGAGTATTCAGTAAATACTCATAGCTGGTTTTTTTTAAAAGATTGATTGATTGATTGATTTAAAAGAGTTACACAGAGAGAAAGAGATGCAGAGAGAGAGAAGTCTTCCATCCACTGATTCACTCCCCAGTAGGCCGCAATGGCTAGAGCTGCGCTGATCCAAAGCCAGGAGCCAGAAGCTTCCTCCGGGTCTCCCATGTGGGTGCAGAGGCTGAAGGACTCAGGCCATCTTCCACTGATTTCCCAGGTTATAGCAGAGAGCTGGATTGGAAGAGGAGCAGCTGGGACTCGAATTAGCGCCTGTATGGGACACCAGCACTGCAGACTGCAGCTTTATGTGCTACACCACAGCGCCGGCCCCTCATAGTTGTTGAACAGATGAATGATCATTCTTGATTCACGTTAATGATTTGAACTTGGTGACTTAATGCACTCAGTAGTTAATAGTAGTGAAGAACTATATGTCTCTATTAGTTCGGTGGTTGTATGTGGCTTTACCAGCTGCGCCATAGCACCAGCCCCTCATAGTTGTTGAACAAATGATTGATCATTCTTGATCCATGTTAATGAATTGCACTTGATGACTTAATGCACTTAGTAGTTAATAGCAGTGAAGAACTGTAGGTTTATACTCAGATTTCTGATTTGTACATTTGGGTAAATTTTCAAGCCATGCACTGAGTTAGGAAGTATAGTTGAGGAATATATTTTTAGAGGATAATGATAAGTTTAAATACATTATAGATGAATATAGTTATATTTCAGAGTTTTAGATATGTTGAACTTGAGTTCTTTATAGATATCTAAACATGAGCTTCTGGTGGGTATTAGAAGTACAAAGCTATAGCTTGGGGAGAGATGGTGACTGAAGTAAATTGTAATATTATCAGTAGCTGTAAGTTACATAATGGAGTTTATATTGGAGGAAATTAGATCATCTAGGACATTGATTTTCAACTGGGTGTGATTCTGGTCCTCCAGAGTCTATTTGACAATATCTGGAATCATTATCATTGTCACTACTAGAGGACAGGGAAGATGGAGAGAGGAGTGCTCCTGAAGTCTTATGGGTAAACACCAGAGATGTCACAAAATATCCTACACCGGATATACACAGGAGAGTCCTCCACAACAAAGAACTGTTTAGTCCAAAATGCCTATAGTGTCACTCTTAAGAAGACAAGCCAAGGAAAAGTTTGTAGACATACTCCTACATTGTTTCTTGTGAATTTGGCAACATTACTATCTCTTTCTAAGGTTTTTGCAACTTTAACAAAAAAGAATCTAAGGACTGCATTCCCTGGAATTCCTTTCCTTTTTGCCTTCTGGTTAGCTCTTTCCAATGAGAGGTACTTGCAGACATTTTAGGAGACTTCAAAAACTTGTAGAAAAAGCTATGTGACAAAGACACCAGCGGGGAGAGGAGGGACGCCCAGGGCTCCGAGTCCACACATCAGCGCTGGAAGCGGAGGTGAGCTCAGTAACCGGAGACATTGGCAGGGAAACGGCAGACACAATTTTAGAGGGACGCGCGTTTTGAAGCGGGAAAGTCCAACAGACTGACTACAGGAGAGAAAGAAAAATACATAAATAAATAAATAAATAGGTGGGGGCATACTGGTACAGACAAGTTCCACTCTCCTCCAACCTTGCAAAGGCTAGCAAGAGACAAAGAGCTGGGATATACATAATAAAAGGGGAGAGTTAAGGCTACAATTCAGTAGCCTAGGCAACCCAGTGGGAGTCCGCAGGAGAAACCCAGCCTGCACAGACTCTTTGGGTAGAAGCCAGCGGAAGCTAAATGCCATCCATTCTGCTCAGCCTTGCAGTATTACTTACCTCCTGAACAAAAAATAAAATAAAATAAAATAAAATAAAATAAAATAAAATAAAATAATAAATAAATGAAGAGAGATTTACCATGCATAACCTGAGGGTGTCACCTTTGCACACCTGTAACCCTGAAGAACCAAGCAGAGCTCTCAGGCCACACCCATCTCAAGCCTCCAAGGCTCCTCCAACAGCAGGCAGTCCACTTAACGCGGACATAGTATAATAATAAAAAAAAAAAAAAACTCACAGTGAGGGAAACAGAATTAACCATGCCAAGCAATAAACACAGAAATCGAGGGAACAAGATCAACGATGACATTATGATGCCTCCAAATAAACAAAACACCCCAAGCCAAGATTATGAAGATGATGAGATAGAAGAAATGCAAGATACAGATTTCAAAAAATTTATGATAAGAACATTTAGAAGTTTTCAAAAGCAAATCCTTGAACTACAGAAATCCTTATTGGACAGGATTGAAAATCTCTCTCGTGAAAATGAAATTTTAAAGAAGAATCAAAATAAAACGCAGAAACTAGTAGAGCAGGAAAGTGTGATAGTGAAGAGAAATCAAAATGAAATGAAGAGCTCAATAGATCAAATGACAAACACATTAGAGAGCCTTAAAAACAGAATGGGTGAAGCAGAAGAGAGAATATCGGACTTAGAAGACAGAGAACAGGAAAATATACAGTCAAACCAAAGAAAAGAAGAGGAAATTAGAAATCTAAAAAATATTGTTGGGAATCTTCAGGATACTATTAAAAAAACCAACATTCGGGTTCTAGGAGTTCCTGAAGGCATGGAGAGAGAGAAAGGATTAGAAGGCCTTTTTAGTGAGATACTAGCAGAGAACTTTCCGGGTCTGGAGAAGGACAGAGACATCCTAGTACAGGAAGCTCATAGAACCCCTGGTAAACATGACCAAAAGAGATCCTCACCACGACACGTTGTAATCAAACTCACCACAGTGAAACATAAAGAAAAGATCCTAAAATGTGCAAGAGAGAAACGTCAGATTACTCTCAGAGGATCTCCAATCAGACTCACAGCTGACTTCTCATCAGAAACCCTACAAGCTAGGAGGGAATGGCGAGACATAGCACAGGTGCTAAGAGAGAAAAATTGCCAGCCCAGAATATTATATCCTGCAAAGCTCTCATTTGTGAATGAAGGTGAAATAAAGACCTTTCACAGCAAACAGAAATTGAAAGACTTTGTGGCCACTCGTCTGGCCCTGCAAAAGATACTTAAAGATGTGCTACACTCAGAAAAACAGAAACACGGCCATCAATATGAAAGAAGGGAAAGGAAGAACACCTACTAGTAAAAGAGCATGGGAAGCTCAAAGCATATACTAGAAAATATCTCTGGGAAAATGGCAGGGCAAAGTCACTATGTATCAATAGTCACATTAAACGTGAATGGCCTGAACTGTCCAGTTAAAAGACACAGACTGGCTGACTGGCTTAAGGAACAACACCCAACTATTTGTTGCCTACAAGAAACACATCTCTCTAACAAAGATGCATGCAGACTGAAAGTGAAAGGTTGGAAAAAGATATTCCATGCCAACAGAAACCAAAAAAAAGCAGGTGTAGCCATATTAATATCAGACAAAATAAACTTTAATACAAAAACTGTTAAGAGAGACAAAGAGGGGCACTATATAATGATTAAGGGTTCAATTCAACAGGAAGATGAAACTATTATAAATGTATATGCACCTAATTACAGGGCACCGGTCTATTTAAAAGATATGTTAAGGGACTTAAAGGGAGACTTAGATTCCAATACAATAGTACTGGGGGACTTCAATACTCCACTCTCAGAAATAGATAGATCATCCAGACAGAAGATCAACAAGGAAACAGCAGATTTAATTGACACTATTGCCCAAATGGATCTAACAGATATCTACAGAACTTTCAATCCTACATCTAAAGACTTTACATTCTTCTCAGCAGTACATGGAACCTTCTCTAGGATTGATCACATACTAGGTCATAAAGCAAGTCTCAGCAAATTTAAAAGAATTAGAATCATACCATGCGGCTTCTCAGACCACAGCGGAATGAAGCTGGAAATTAGCAACTCAGGAAACCCCAGAAAGTATGCAAACACATGGAGACTGAACAACATGCTCCTGAATGAACACTGGGTCATTCAAGAAATCAAAAGAGAAATCAGAAACTTTCTGGAAGTAAATGAGGATAACAACACAACATATCAAAACTTATGGGATATGGCAAAAGCAGAATTGAGAGGCAAGTTTATAGCAATAGGGGCCTATATCAAGAAATTGGAAAGGCACCAAATAAATGAGCTTTCAGCGCATCTCAAGGATCTAGAAAATCTGCAGCAAACCAGACCCAAATCTAGTAGGAGAAGAGAAATGATTAAAATCAGAGAAGAAATTAACAGGACTGAATCCAAAAAAAATTACAAAAAATCAGCCAAGCGAAGAGCTGGTTTTTTGAAAAATAAACAAAATTGACACCCCATTAGCCCAACTAACTAAAAAAACAAGAGAAAAGACCCAAATCAATAAAATCAAAGATGAAAAAGGAAACATAACAACAGACACCACAGAAATAAAAAGAATCATCAGAAATTACTACAAGGACTTGTATGCCAGCAAACAAGAAAATCTATCAGAAATGGATAGATTCCTGGACACATGCAATCTACCTAAATTGAACCATGAAGACATAGAAAACCTAAATAGACCCATAACTGAAACAGAAATTGAAACCGTAATAAAGGCCCTCCCAACAAAGAAAAGCCTAGGACCAGATGGATTCACTGCTGAATTATACCAGACATTTAAAGAAGAACTGATTCCATTTCTTCTCAAACTATTCAGAACAATCGAAAAAGAGGGAATCCTCCCAAATTCTTTCTATGAAGCCAGCATCACCTTAATCCCTAAGCCAGAGAAAGATGCAGCACTGAAAGAAAATTACAGACCAATATCCCTGATGAACATAGATGCAAAAATCCTCAATAAAATTCTCGCCAATAGAATACAACAACACATCAGGAAAATCATCCACCCAGACCAAGTGGGATTTATCCCTGGTATGCAGGGATGATTCAACATTCGCAAATCAATCAATGTGATTCACCACATTAACAGACTGCAGAAGAAAAACCATATGATTATCTCAATAGATGCAGAGAAAGCATTCGATAAGATTCAACACCCTTTCATGATGAAAACTCTAAGCAAACTGGGTATGGAAGGAATATTCCTCAATACAATCAAAGCAATCTATGAAAAGCCCACAGCCAGCATCCTAGTGAATGTGGAAAAGTTGGAAGCATTTCTACGGAGATCTGGCACCAGACAGGGATGCCCACTCTCACCACTTCTATTTAACATAGTTCTGGAAGTTTTAGCCAGAGCTATTAGGCACGAAAAAGAAATTAAAGTGATACAAATTGGGAAGGAAGAACTCAAACTATCCCTCTTTGCAGACGATATGATTCTTTACTTAGGGGCTCCAAAGAACTCTACTAAGAGACTATTGGAACTCATAGAAGAGTTTGGCAAAGTTGCAGGATATAAAATCAATGCACAAAAATCAACAGCCTTTGTATACACAAGCAATGCCATGCTGAGAGAGAACTTCTAAGATCAATCCCATTCACAATAGCTACAAAAACAATCAAGCACCTTGGAATAGACTTAACTAAGGACGTTCAAGATCTCTACGATGAGAATTACAAAACCTTAAAGAAAGAAATAGAAGAGGATACCAAAAATGGAAAAATCTTCCATGCTCATGGATTGGAAGAATCAACATCATCAAAATGTCCATTCTCCCAAAAGCAATTTATACATTCAATGCAATACCAATCAAGATACCAAAGACATTCTTCTCAGATCTAGAAAAAATGATGCTGAAATTCATATGTAGGCACAAGAGACCTCGAATAGCTAAAGCAATCTTGTACAACAAAAACAAAGCCAGAGGCATCACAATACCAGATTTCAGGACATACTACAGGACAGTTGTAGTCAAAACAGCGTGGTACTAGTACAGAAACAGATGGATAGACCAATGGAACAGAATTGAAACACCAGAAATCAATCCAAACATCTACAGCCAACTCATATTTGATCAAGGATACAAAACCAATCCCTGGAGTAAGGACAGTCTATTCAATAAATGGTGCTGGGAAAACTGGATTTTCATGTGCAGAATCATGAAGCAAGACCCCTACCTTTCACCCTACACAAAAATTCACTCAACATGGATTAAAGACTTAAATCTACGACCCAATACCATCAAATTACTAGAGAGCACTGGAAAAATCCTGCAAGATATAGGTACCAGCAAAGACTTCTTGGAAAATACCCCAGAAGCACAGGCAGTCAAAACCAAAATTAACATTTGGGATAGCATCAAATTGAGAAGTTTCTGTACTGCAAAAGAAACAGTCAGGAGAGTGAAGAGACAACCGACAGAATGGGAAAAAATATTTGCAAACTATGCAACAGATAATGGGTTAATAACCAGAATCTACAAAGAGATCAAGAAACTCCACAAAAACAAAACCAACAACCCACTTAAGAGATGGGCCAAGGACCTCAATAGACATTTTTCAAAAGAGGAAATCCAAAGGGCCAACAGGCACATGAAAAAATGTTCAAGGTCACTAGCAATCAGGGAAATGCAAATCAAAACCACAATGAGGTTTCAACTCACCCCGGTTAGAATGGCTCACATTCAGAAATCTACCAACAATAGATGCTGGCGAGGATGTGGGGGAAAAAGGGACACTAACCCACTGTTGGTGGGAATGCAAACTGGTCAAGCCACTATGGAAGTCAGTCTGGAGATTCCTCAGAAACCTGAATATAGCCCTACTGTTCGACCCAGCCATCCCACTCCTTGGGATTTACCCAAAGGAATTTAAATTGGCAAACAAAAAAGCGGTCTGCACCCTAATGTTTATTGCAGCACAATTCACAATAGCCAAGACCTGGAACCAACCTAAATGCCCATCAACGGTAGACTTGATAAAGAAATTATGGGATATGTACTCTTTAGAATACTATACCGCAATAAGAAACAACGAAATCCAGTCATTTGCAACAAAATGGAGGAATCTGGAACACATCATGCTGAGTGAAATAAGCCAGTCCCAAAGGGACAAATACCATATGTTCTCCCTGATTGGTGACAACTGACTGAACACCAAAAAGGAAACCTGTTGAAGTGAAATGGACACTATGAGAAACGGTGACTTGATCAGCATAGCCCTGACTGTTAATGAACAACTTAATACATTATCCCTCTTAGTAGTTTTTTTGTCTGTTCTACTTAATACTACTGGTTGAATTCTGTAATTAATACACAGTTATTCTTAAGTGTTAAAAATTAACTGAAATGTGATCCCTGTTAAACATAAGAGTGGGAATAAGAGAGGGAAGAGATGTATAATTTGGGACATGCTCAGGCTGACTTGCCCCAAATGGTAGAGTTAGAAACATACCAGGGGACTCCAATTCAATCCCATCAAGGTGGCATGTACCAATGCCATCTCACTAGTCCAAGTGATCAATTTCAGTTCACAATTGATCATAATGAAAGGACTAAGAGTCAAAGGGAGCACATAAACAAGTCTAGTACCTGCTAACACTAACCGATGGAATAAATAAAGGGGAGAGTGATCCAACATGGGAAGCGAGATACTCAGCAGACTCATAGAATGGCGGATGTCCTAAACAGCACTCTGGCCTCAGAATCAGCCCTAAAGGCATTCTGATCTGGCTGAAAAGCCCATGAGAGTATTTCAGGCATGGAAAGCCAAGACACTCTGGCAAAAAAAAAAAAAAAAAAAAACCCTAAATGAAAGATCTCTGTGAGTGAGATCCCAGTGGCAAGAACAGGTCTTCAAAGAAGGAGGTACCTTTCTCTGAAGGGAGGAGAGAACCTCCACTTTGACTATGACCTTGTCTAAACAAGATAAGAGACGGAGAACTCAAGGGGCTTCCATAGCCTTGGAAACTCATGACTGGAGCATGGGGAGATTACTGAGGCCATAAACAAGAGTGTCAATTTGTAAAGTCAACAACAGGAGTCACTGTGCACTTACTCCTCATGTAGGATCTCTGTCCTTAGCATGCTGTACATTGAGACTTAATGCTATAACGAGTACTCAAACAGTATATTTCACTTTGTGTTTCTATGGGGGGTGCAAACTGTTGAAATCTTTACTTAATGTATACTAAACTGATCTTCTGTAAGAAAAAAAAGAAGAAATTATCAATTCCCAACTTGACTCTCACTGGGATTAAACATGACAATAGGTCTGATCTGATTTCATCATCATTTAAAAAATCATCTATTATTTTTCACTTTATCTTTGTGTGGGAGCAAACTGTTGAAATCTTTACTTAATTATGCTAAACTGATCTTCTGTAGATAAAGAGAAACGAAAATGAATCTTGATGTGAATGGAAGGGGAGAGGGAGTGGGAAAGGGGAGGGTTGTGGGTGGGAGGGACGTTATGGGGGGGAAGCCATTGTAATCCATAAGCTGTACTTTGGAAATTTATATTCATTAAATAAAAGTTTGAAAGCAAAAAAAAAAATTTAGCGGGCTGGGATGCAATGGGTTAAGCCACAGCCTGCAGCATCAGCATCCCAAATGGGCACTGGTTCGAGTCCTGGCTGCTAATGAGCCTGGGAGGGCAGCAGAGAATGGCCCAAGTGTTTGGAACCTTGCACCCACATGGGAGAAACAGAAGAAGCTCCTGGCACCTGGCTTAAGCCTGGCACAGCCCCAGTCATTGCAGCCATTTGGGTAGTGAACTAGCACTGGAAAATTCATATTCATTCATTCTCTCTCCCTCCCCTTCCCCCTCTCCTCCTCCTTTCCTGTCCTCTCCTCTCTTCTCTCCTCCTTTCTCCTCTCCTCTTTCTCTCTCTCTCTCTCTCTCTCTCTCTCTCTCTAACTCTGGCTTTCAAGTAAATAAATAAATCTTCTTTAAAAATAGAATTTTAAAATGAGCTTATTTTGATAAAATTATTGAAATATATGCATCATTTTATAATACGTATTTTCATGAGTTTTTTGAAGATCCTTCATACACATGATTTCAAAGGTTTTTAAACAAAAATAAACTTAACTTTTAATTTCATTTTCTACAAACTCTTTGAAGTACCTTGTAAATGGCAGGTTTTAGATTCAGCTACATGAATTTTTTTTTTTTTTGACAGGCAGAGTTAGACAGTGAGAGAGAGAGACAGAGAGAAAGGTCTTCCTTCCATTGGTTCACTCCCCAGATGGCTGCTACAGCCCGCACTGCACCAATCCGAAGCCAGGAGCCAGGTGCTTCCTCCTGGTCTCCCATGCGGGTGCAAAGGCCCTAGCATTTGGGCCATCCTCCACTGCCTTCCCGGGCCACAGCAGAGAGCTGGACTAGAAGAGGAGCAACCGGGACTAGAACCCGGCATCCATATGGGATGCTGGCACCACAGGTGGAAGATTAACCAAGCGAGCCACAGTGCTGGCCCCTCAGCTACATGAATTCTTGAGAATCATGGGCTTTCTAATCTCAGACTAAAGAAATAGTTTTTAGTCCAGCTTAATTGAGGTATAAATGATATAAAAAAAAAAACTGTATACAAAAAGTGAACACAACTTGGTGAGTTTGGGTATGTGTATGTATACAATTGTTATATTATTCAGCTTTTCATTGTTACAAAAAATACCTGGGGCAACTAACTATATAAAGAGGAAAGTTTCCCTTTTTATTGGCCTTTTGCCATTGTGGGCCATGTTGCCCGCACCTCCAGGGCACGTGGTCTTATGGCCACCTGCCCCATGCTTCCTGGCTTGAATGCTCCTCCACGTGGCTGACTCCTGGTACTCAGCCATAGCAGAGAGCTGGATTGGTAGGGGAGCAACCAGGACATGAACTAGTACCCATATGGGATGCAGGTGCCACAGTCAGCATATTAACCCAGTAAACATATTCATGATGCTCTCTGGAAAGGTGGGATTGTGTGGCTACGGACCACAAAGCTGTCAAGAGGTGATTTGCTAGCAAGGCCAAGCAGAGGACCTCCAGGCTACCCTTGAGAATGACAGACTATCTGCTTCCATGTTAAACTGCTTAGATGTGTCCAGGACTGACATGGGCATCTGCTAGCTTTATTCAGTACAGTGTTGAGAAGCTAAATATATTGGGGTTCCTTATACTTAAGAAGATGTGTATGGCTCTAGAAGTTGAAGATTCACAAATGTGTTAGTCTGCTACCAGATGCTGGTAAACAACAGACCTATAGACTCAATATTATGTGTCCCTGAAATCCATCTGTTGCTATCCCCACAGCATTCTGATGCTGTTAGAATGCTCGGCCTTTGTAAAGTGATGAAATCGTGAGGGCACAGTCCTTATGAGTATAAATTTTACCTGTCTTTTTCTGTTCTGTAACTCCCTGACCCATTTGCACAACTGTCATCATTACAACCCTGATTGTTTCCTTACTTTAGAGTGTGTCCTAGGGAAGTATTTACCTTGAAGTCACAAAGATAAGGATGTCATAACTAGATAGATAAACAAGTAGCCCCACACTGGAATGACCCTAGCTTCATTACCAACTACAACACCTCTACATCTATGCAGATTTTTTATTTATTCTACAAACTGTTTCAGTTGTGTTAGGTTTATAGGAATTTGTCTTATACATTCATTATTTAAGTTATTGGAGTTCAATATTCATAGGATTCTCTTATGTCTCTATTAGTTCAGTGGTTGTATTCCCTCTTTCATTTCTTATTTTAGATTACAATTTCTAATTATGTTTGTGTTTCTGATTTTATCAAATAATCAAGTGTGCTTTCACGATTTAAAAAAATATTTAATTATTTGAAAGTCAGTGAGACAAAGATGTAGGAGAAGAGACAAAGAGAGAGGATAAAGTGCTTGATTCCACCCTGTGGTTCACTCGCCCAAATCAGTACAACAGCCTGTCCAGATTCCTGCCAAAGCTAGGAGTAAGGAATTCCATCTAAAACTCCCCCATTGTGGTGAGATTTCAGATATTTGACCCATCATCCACTACATTCTAGCTGCATTAAGATAGAACTAGATTGAAAGGATAGCGATGTGCTTGTTTACTCCTCAGATGTTATCAATAAGTAGATCCTAGCCAGGATCTCCCAAGTAGGTAGCAGAACCCAGGTACTTGAGCTATAATTTGGCACTTTCTTGGCACATTACTGGTGAGCAAGATCACAAGGAAAGTAGCTGGAACTTCACCTGTCACGCAAAAAGGAATGCCTGCATCACAAACAGTGGCTTAACACAATGTCTGCTCCCTTTTGAGTCTTTTGTCTTTTTTCCCACATCCATCCATCTACCCATACCATTTATAATTTCCTTATATTCCTTAGACTGAGACATTCCTACATTATGTTGGCAGTTACTTCAAAAAGTGATTGTAAAATTGAATTAAAATGTTAATTTATTAAGGTGAAAAACATGAAATATTTATAAAACAAGGTTTTATTTTTCTTAATTTAAAATAAAATTGACAAATATTATATTTCAAAAATGGAAGTTTATAACATATATGAAACTGAAATTAAAAATAACAAGAAGACCTAAATAAATGATGCCAGTATATGTTTTTTTTGTTTTGTTTTGTTTTTTGACAGGCAGAGTTAGACAGTGAGAGAGAGAGACAGAGAGAAAGAGAGAGAGAGTTATAGACAGTGACAGAGAGACAGAGAGAAAGGTCTTCCTTCTGTTGGTTCACTCCCTTAATGGCCGCTACGGCTGGTGCTGCGCCCATCTGAAGCCAGGAGCCGGGTGCTTCCTCCAGGTCTCCCATGCGGGTGCAGGGACCCAAGCACTTGGGCCATCCTCCACTGCACTCCCGCACCACAGCAGAGAGCTGGACTGGAAGAGGAGCAACCAGGACAGAATCCAGCGCCCCAACCAGGACTAGAACCCAGGGTGCCAGCGCTGCGGCAGAGGATTAGCCAAGTGAGCCACAGCGCCGGCCACCAGTATATGTTTTTAATTTTTATCAATAAAAAGAACAAATTTCATGAATTCATTGGTACAATTCTAAGAGGATATCTGTATTTTTCTCCCATTCTTCTTCTCTCAATCCCTCACTTTCATTCCATTCTTTTTTAAATTTTTGTACTTATTTTACTCTAAATTTTAATTAAGGAATACAAAGTTCATGTATTTCCTATACACAGAATCAGTACAATAGTGATATTTTCTACTCCACTTCTCTCCCGCCCACACATTCACCCTTTTTCTTCCTCCCGCTCCTATTTCCATTCTTATTTTTACAAAGAACTCTTTTCGTTACTTTATAGCCATAAGATTAACCCTATAATTAATAAAGAGATCAAAAAATAGTATGAAGGAAAAAAAACCACTGGTCTCTATTTCTCAGTGTTGAGACAAGGTCTGTTCAAAATCATCATCTTAAAGTGTCAATTTTACTTCTATAGATAACCTTTTAGGAACTCTGTTACCATAGATCAAGAAGAGCATATGGTATTTGTCTTTTTGGACTGGTTTATTTCACTAAGTATAATGGATTCTTGTTGTATCCTTTTTGTTGCCAATGAAAATATTTCATTTTTTACTGCTATGTAGTATTCCACAATGTGTGTGTGTGTATATATATACACACACATATATATACACTATATATACATATACCATAATTTCTTTATCAAGTCTTCAGTTGATGGACATTTGGTTTGATTCCATATCTTAACTATTGTGAATTAAGCCATAATAAACATAGGTGTACAGATAAAAAAATGAAGAAGAAAGGTTTATTTAACTCACAATTTTGGAGGTTTGCTTCCAAGATCGAGTGCCCTATTGGTTCAGCCTTTGCTGATAACATTCTTGCTGGAACTGTTTTGATCACTGTAGCTCTGTAATATATTTGGAAATTGGAAAGTATGATAAACTCAACTTTGTTTTTCTCAAAATTACTTTGGTTTCTCAGCATCTTTTGTGTTTTCTCTTTTAGGATAATTTTCTCTTTCTGTGAAAAATATCTTTGGGATTTTAATAAGGATTACAGTAAATATTTAGATCACTTTGGATAATTTGGATATTTTAACAGTATGTATTCTTCCAAATCATGAACATAGGTGCCTTTCCATTTATTTGTGTCTGCTTTAATTGTCTTCATGAATGACTTTTCACTGTAGAAAATTCTCACCTCTTTTTTTTTTTTTTTTTTTTGACAGGCAGAGTTAGACAGTGAGAGAGAGACAGAGAGAAAGATCTTCCTTCCGTTGGTTCACCACCCAAATGGTTGCCATGGCTGGCGCGTTGCGCCAATCCGAAGCCAGAAGCCAGGTGCTTCTTCTTGGTCTCCAATGTGGGTGCAGGGCCCAAGCACTTGGGCCATCCTCCACTGCCTTCCCTGGCCACAGCAGAGAGCTGGACTGGAAGAGGAGCAACCGGGACAGAATCCGGCGCCCCAACCGGGACTAGAACCCGGGGTGCCAGCGCCGCAGGCAGAGGCTTAGCCAAGTGAGCCGCGGCACCAGCCCCTCACCTCCTTTTTTACATGTATTACTGAGTATTTATTATTTTTGGAGCTACTGTAAATTAGATTGTTTCCTTATTTTCCTGTTGGAATAGTTTGTTGTAGTTGTGTAGAAATTCAATTGATTGAATACTTTGAAGTCAGGTATTGTGATGTCTCCAGCTTGATTTTTTCTGTTCAGGATTGCTTTGACGATTCTGGGTCTTTTGTGATTCTATATGAAGTTTAGGATAGTTTTTTCTAATTCTGTGAAGAATGTCATAGATATTTTGACATGAACTGCATTTAAGCTATAGATTGCTTTAGGTAGTATAGATATTTTAATGATATTGATTCTTCCAATCCATGAGTAAGAATGTGTTTCTATTTGTGTGTGCGCGCCTTTGATGATTTCTTTCATTATTGTTTTATAATTTTCATTGTAGAGATTTTTCACTTCTAGTTAAATTTATTCTTAAATTTGTTTTTTTGTGACTATTCTGAATGGGATTTCTTTCTTGGTTTTTCTTTCAGTGAGTTTATCATTAGCCTACTAAATGCTACTGTTTTGTATGTTTATTTTATAAACCTGCAACTTTTTCTGAAGCATTGAGTATCTTATAACAATCAGTTTTAAGCTGATTTTTCAAAATTTCAACTGTATTTAATAGTTTTGCACTTTTACTCCTGCCACACGTGAAAACTGTGTGTTTGATTTAAAGAGAGGAAGGAAGGAGAGGAATTGAGGGAAGGAAAGAGGGAGGGACAGAAATATGGTTATCTTCTTAGAACTGTACCTATGAGGGGCAGGCACTGTGGCATAGCAGGTAAAGTCATATGGGTGCCAGTTCAAGTCCTGGCTGCTCCACTTCATATCCAGCTCTCTGCTGTGGCCTTGGAAAACAATGAAAGATGGGACAGGTCCTTGGGTCCCTACACCCACATGGGAGACCCAGAAGAAGCTCCTGGCTCCTGGCTTTGGATTAGCACAGCTCCGACCATTGCAGCCAATTGGGGAGTGGACCAGCGGATGATTAAAGTCCTCTCCCTCCCTCCCTCCCTTTCAATCTCTCTCTCTCTCTCTCTCTGCCTCTCCTCCTCTTTATGTGTAACTCTTTCAAATAAATAAATCTTTAAAATCTTTTAAAAAAAGAACTGTACCTGTGAATACATGAAATCTGTTCTCTTTATATTAATAAAAATTAATTTCAAAGTTTATATTTTTGTATTATGCAACCGTTAACGGTTTTTGAGTGTAAGTTATTCTTTACACATTTTTCTTTTAGCTTTTATACTAGAGTTAAATTGACTTCCAAACTATTGCAACATTTGAAACTCTGTGCTTGTCTGTCTGGCAGGACCAGTTAGTGAAACTATTAGGTTCAATGGGGCAACTGATTTGACATCGATGGGGCCACTGTCTAAGTTGTGCAGTCAGATGGAGTCAATGGATGGGCCACTGGCAGGAGCTGTACTCAAAAATCCACGATGTCAGCTCCTGAGGGTCCCCACTGTTTCTGTGTTCTCAGGTGCCCCCAGGTGTCCCCAGGCCTATTATCCCAGTGTTCCATGTTGGGCATTTGGAATGAGAGTTTGGGGTAATGCTCCCAAATGTCCTGTCTTTACCCCACTGGCAATAGTTCAGGCTTAGCAGAACATCTATGGTATGGCATTGTGCCAGCCTGAGGGAAAGTGAAAACATTTATCTGGGCCTGCACCGTGGCTCACTTGGTTAATCCTCTGCCTGCAGTGCCAGCATCCCATATGGGCACTGGGTTCTAGTCCAGGCTGTTCCTCTTCCTGTCCAGCTCTCTGCTGTGGTCTGAGAGGGCAATGGAGGATGGCCCAAGTTGTTGGGCCCCTACACCCACATGGGAGACCAGGAAGAAGCACCTGGCTCCTGGCTTCAGATCGGCGCAGCCCCAGCTGTGGCAGCCATTTGGGGAGTGAACCAACAGAAGGAAGACCTCTCTCTCTCTCTCTCTCTCTCTCTCTCTCTCTCTCTCTAACTCTGCCTGTCAAATAAAAAAAAAGGAAAACATTTATCTGATCTTTTCAGTACAGTTTTCCTCAGATTTTGTGCTCTACCAGGGTGCTATAGTATCACCCTTAGGATCCAAAATTCTCACAAAGGTAGTCTCATTTGTGGATAGTGGCTAAATCAGTGTTTCTATGGGAATACAAGAGCTAGGGATCTACCTATTGTTCAGCCATGTTGTTATCATCATTGCATGAGAGTTTCCGAGAAACCCTTTAGAGAGATCGTCAAGCTTGTTTTCTAAAGAATCAGATAAGGTTTTCAGATTTCCTGGACCACTTAACAATATCAATTACATATTCTTTTTCAAACAATCTTTTGAAAGTATAGAAACAATTTTTAGCTCATTTTATGTACAAAAATGTCATGGGCTAGATCTTAATGGTCTAACTCCTTAGAATATTAAGTTTCGGCCAGTGCCACAGCTCACTAGGCTAATCCTCCACCTGCAGCGCCGGCACCCCAGGTACCTCCTGCACCCTCATGGGAGACCAGGAAGAAGCACCTGGCTCCTGGCTTTGGATCGGTGCAGTGCACCAGCCATAGCGGCCATTTGGGGGGGTGAACCAACGGAAGGAAGACCTTTCTCTCTGTCTCTCTCTCTCGCTGTCTAACTCTGCCTGTCCAAAAAAAAAAAAAAATGTATTAAGAGTTTCTAGGCATGTTCTTGGAATTCACCAAACTTCTAACTGAAAGCATCAACTTTTTTAGTTATTAGTGCTTCTCTGAGCTATTGCATCTTGTTATAATGGATCAAATCATACACTCTTGATACATAAATGGATATACAACTGTGCCTCCACCTATATTTTGATTAATATAAAAACCTAGGGGCTGGTGATATGGTATACTAAGGTAAGCATTCACCTGTGGTCCCCGCATCCCATATGAGTACCGGTTCATGTCACAACTGCTCCTCTTCCAATCTAGCTCTCTGCTATAGCCTAGAAAAACAGTGTAAGATGGCCCAAGTGCTTGGACCTCTGCACCCATGTGGGAGACCTGGAAGAAGTTCCTTGCTCCTGGCTTCAGATTGGCCCAGCTCTAACTGTTATGGTCCTTTGGGTAGTGAACCAGTGGATGGATGACCTTTCTCTCTGTCTCTCCCTATCTCTCTCTATAACTCTGCCTCTCAAATAAATAAATTCTTAAAAAAAAACCTAATACATCTAAAAATATTCTTCCTAGTTTACAGCATTATCCTTTATTGTCAAATTTAATGTTTTGTTTCTTTGAAGGAAGCACATGTGAGTGTTTCCCTTTAATAATAACATGTCAAGTTTGATTAAAAATGTCTGTCTTTTATGTCACAGGAATATGAAGACAATGTAGTGGTAAACAACTTGTCTTTGAATCTGTATGAGGAGCAGATCACTATTCTTCTGGGGCATAATGGGGCAGGAAAGACCACAATTTTGTCTATTCTGACAGGTATGTATGTATTCAGCTCAATCTAGAGCAAAGGCCAGTTTCCTTCTTAGGCTGGAAAACAATGAGTTTTGCTGATAAATGTGTTGTCATTTCAGTGATACCTAAAGTTGTAATTATTTGTACAGTTCCAAGTATTTACAACCAAGATACTGTAATACATACAGACTATGTATGTAATATAACCAGATTATGTAATAAATTTATTTAGTTAATCAAAGTGCTTATATTCCAGATATTTTTATAGGAATCAATAATATGATATTGATTGTTAGATCTATACTCTAAATTTTATACTATTTTGTAGGGATCCAGATAAGAAATTTGGAATTTACAGTACAGCATACAAAGGGAGATGTTATGTGTAGAATGTTCTTTACCCAATAAAATTATATCTAGTCCTGCTTTAGAAATGAGAAATGGAGAAGTGACATTGAATTTGAGGATATAGAGGAGACGATGGACTATGAAGGAAAGGACAAAAAACTATTTAAGAATTCACAAAGACAATACAGTATAACCTTTAGAAACATTGCATTCATCAGAAAGTAAGAATAAATCAGGAATACTAGGAACTCGTAACTACAGAGTATAATGCTTTCAGTGTTTGCTGTGAGATTAACACAACTCCAAGAGGCTAAGACAAGGTTGAGCCTGGAATCTGAGGCCTCTCCTCTGAAGAAGAATGATGCCAAAACTAAACAATTGCATGTTCCTTTCTGTTTTATATATTGGAACTAAGCCCCACTAATCTCAGTCAAAACTCTTCTTAAAAGTATTACTACAAGTCGTACTTTGGAAATTTATATTTATTAAATAAAAGTTTTAAAAAAAAGAATAAATCCAAAAAAAAAAAGTATTACTACAAAGGAAAGAAGTATCACTGTGCTCCTAAATCTGTATATATGAAACACATATGAAGTTTATTAACCTTTTATAAATTAAAATTTTAAATTAAAAAAGTATTACTACATAAATAACATCAGAGGGCTATGGTTTGAATTTTTGCTACCCTTATGGTAATATATACACACACATATTATATATATATTATATAATATATTATATGAAAAATAAGTATATGTATATATGCACCAAACACCGGAGGTCCTGTATGTTGAAACAGATATTGACAGGATTAAAAAGAAAAACAGCAGAACATTAATATTAAGAAACTTTAGTATTCCACCATCAAAATGGATAAAACAAATTTGGACCTCTGCACCCACATGGGAGACCTGAATGGAGTTCCAGGCTCCTGGATTCTGCCTGGCCTAGCCCTAGCTATTGTAGCCACTTGGGGAGTTAACCAGCAAATAATATATAATATATATAATATATATATAATATGTGTGGTTTGATATAAAGCATAAGGCATTTTAGAACATTTCCCATGGTTTTACATGTTATCTCAGAACACTATTTATACTTCCTCAGTTGCATGTGTTCATGCCTTTTCTCGTTTTGAGAATGCCTGAATCAACTCTTCAACCTATTGAAATCTTATTCATACACCAAGATTCAGCTCAAAAACAACCATCTATAGCAAAATGGCAGATCAAGTAATTCCATGGTTTGGTCTATCTGCAGAAAAAATGATAAACAAGCAAAACAAAGACAGCAAGCACACAATGCTGAATGAAGAAAACAGCAACTTATAAACTGGTGGTGGGGCTATTTTTGATGCAGTGGTTAAGAAATCTCTTGGAATGCCTACATCCCATATTGAAGTGCCTGTGTTTGAGTGTAAAATTTATTTCCTGCTGATGCACATCCTGGGAGGTAGCAGATGGTGGATCAAGTACTTGGGTCTCTCGCCACCATGTGGGACATCTAGATTAAGTTCCAGGTGCCTGGCTTTTGCCTGGCCCACTCCTGGTTGTTGTAAGCATTTGGGAAGTAAACCGTTGGATGGAAGAGATTTCCCTTCTCTCCGTTCCTCCATCTCCCTCACTCTTCCAGTCCCTCTACCTTCCCTTCCTTCCTCCTTCTCTCCAGCTCAAATACCATCAAAATGAATGATTTTTTTAAATGGTAGAAGGCAAATGTGATATCAGCAAGATGGTGGACAAGTGAACTTTCAGACTCTCATTTCCCCTACAGAGATTTTAACAACAATCTACAGATGAGAATACTTTTGTGGGAACTCTAGGAACCATTTGAGAAGCTACAGAACTCAGATAAATGCTTAGCCAGGAGGCTGTACTAAACTAGGTAGCAATTTCATGGTATTTTTCTCTTGATGGTTCCCATCACACAAGGCCTGGTACAATCAGGAGGAAACCTCCCAATTCTAGATTCATCCATAAGAACAGAAAGACTGGAACTTGCATCTAAAGTCTGGGGCCTGTCCAAAAACTGATTTATGATTTACCTGCGTTGTGGTGTCGTACAGATGCTGGGTTAGAGTCCACAGAAAACAAGATGATCCCCATAACACTTTAGAGCATCAGAGAATCTTCAGTTCCACAGGCAGGCACTAGGGTAGCAAGAGAGTATGGGCAGAGGAATATGGTAGAAACTGAAACCAAAAGCTCCAAGTCTGCTAGGGAAATTAAGATAATTATAAGCCTCTATACTGGAATAAAGGTCAGCACATAACCCTGGAGAAGATACATCCCAGAAAATGTTTGAGAGGTTCCAGAACCTGTAGAGAGGCTGACTGGCAAGAGATTTCTCCTGCATAAAGCCACTCCATAGACACTGGGAGAGGACTCTGCTGTTTTAAATATAGTGCTCAATAAAAAAAGGCCTAAAAATGAAGGAAATATAAAATGAACACTTAAAAAAAGATGGTTGTGAATTACCTGAAAAAGAATCTGAAACTTTTTCAAAAATATTTTTTTAGAAATAGTGTACTTTAATTTATTATAGTCAAATGCTTAATGGCTCCACTAAATAAAGAGTTCAACAAATAAGAAGGCCATAGTCCAGATAATTCAATGGGAAGTGAAAAATAAGTATATGTATATATGCACCAAACACCAGAGGTCCTGTATGTTGAAACAGATATTGACAGGATTAAAAAGAAAAACAGCAGAACATTAATATTAAGAAACTTTAGTATTCCACCATCAAAATGGATAAAACAACTTTGGACCTCTGCACCCACATGGGAGACCTGAATGGAGTTCCAGGCTCCTGGATTCTGCCTGGCCTAGCCCTAGCTATTGTAGCCACTTGGGGAGTAAACCAGCAAATGGAAGCTCTTTGTCTCTCTCTTTGTAACTCTTCCTTTCAAATAAATAAATATCACATGTTTTCCCTGACTTGTGGTAACTCATATGCAGAGTACAAAAACTCTGCCTTGTTTCAAGTAAATATCACAGATGGCCCTGTGGCGTAGCTGGTAAAACCACTGCCTATGGCTCCAGCATCCCATATGGGCGCTCCACTTCTGATCCAGCTTCATGCTAATGCTTCTGGGAAAGCAACAGAAGATGACCCAAGTTCTTGGACCCCTGCACCTACATGGGAGACCCAGAAGAATCTCCTGGCTCCTGGCTTCGGATTGTCCAGTTCCACCTGTTGTGACCATTTGGGGCATGAACCAGCAGATGGAAGATGTCTGTATGTCTCTCTCTCTCTCTCTCCACCCCCACCGTGTTTCTGTGTGTGTGTGTGTGTGTATACACACATATATATAAAAACTCTACCTTTCATATACTAAGCTGATCTTCTGTATATTAAGATAATCGAAAATGAATCTTGATGTGAATGGAAGGGGAGAGGGAGTGGGAAAGGGGAGGGTTGTTGGTGGGAGGGACGGTATGGGGGGGGAAGCCATTGTAACCCATGAGTCGTACTTTGGAAATTTATATTCATTAAATAAAAGATAAAAAAAAAAAAAACTCTACCTTTCAAATAAATAAACTGTTAAAAATAATAATAAATATCATATATCGTGTGTTTTCCCTGGTTTATGGTAACTAATATACAGAGTGCAAAAAAATGTAATATATATGAGCAAAATTGACATTTTGAGATTTGATTATTATTTATAGCCCTTGCCTATACTATTGAGGAACAATGGTTTTACTACTTACTAACTTATACAATTTATGTAATGGCTAGTTAAGTTTAATTTAGATTTTTTTCTTAAGTGTACTTTTCAAAAATATATATTTTTTAACTTTTATTTAATGAATATAAATTTCCAAAGTATGGCTTATGGATTACAATGGCTTCCCCCCCATAACGTCCCTCCCACTCACAACCCTCCCCTTTCCCACTCCCTCTCCCCTTCCATTCACATCAAGATTCATTTTCGATTCTCTTTATATACAGAAGATCAGTTTAGCATACATTAAGTAAAGATTTCAACAGTTTGCTCCCACACAAACATAAAGTGAAAAATAATAGATGATTTTTTTTAAATGATGATGAAATCAGATCAGACCTATTGTCATGTTTAATCCCAGTGAGAGTCAAGTTGGGAATTGATAATTTCTTCTTTTTTTTCTTACAGAAGATCAGTTTAGTATACATTAAGTAAAGATTTCAACAGTTTGCACCCCCATAGAAACACAAAGTGAAATATACTGTTTGAGTACTCGTTATAGCATTAAGTCTCAATGTACAGCATGCTAAGGACAGAGATCCTACATGAGGAGTAAGTGCACAGTGACTCCTGTTGTTGACTTTACAAATTGACATTCTTGTTTATGGCCTCAGTAATCTCCCCATGCTCCAGTCATGAGTTTCCAAGGCTATGGAAGCCCCTTGAGTTCTCCGACTCTTACCTTGTTTAGACAAGGTCATAGTCAAAGTGGAGGTTCTCTCCTCCCTTCAGAGAAAGGTACCTCCTTCTTTGAAGACCTGTTCTTGCCACTGGGATCTCACTCACAGAGATCTTTCATTTAGGTTTTTGGGGTTTTTTTTGTTTTATTTTTTCTTTTTTTTTTTTTTTTTTTTTTTTTGAGGCTAAAACACCTTTATGGTTATAAAACAAAAAAGTCTCAAGAGGAGAGACAGCTCAGATGCAACTGACCTAGAAATACAAGGACGAACAAACAGCACCGGGTTTGTTGACTAACAGTAAGAGGTCCCTTGAGTGCGTGAAGGGAGAAGCCAAATTCAAAAGGATTAAGCACTGGATGA
The DNA here is from genome assembly GCF_051225735.1 of Oryctolagus cuniculus. NCBI lineage: Eukaryota > Metazoa > Chordata > Mammalia > Lagomorpha > Leporidae > Oryctolagus > Oryctolagus cuniculus. The sequence goes on along the minus strand of NC_142885.1, from coordinate 54,957,011 downwards.
AGAAAATGAAATACGCAGAAGTTCCATCAGACCCTTTCCCGCTTTGGTCTTGCTCCAGAAACACCGCAGTCATGGGGGTCTGTTTTTTTTTGTTTTGTTTTTTTTTTTTTCCTGACGCTCCAGATAGTGATTTGAATAGTTAAGTCAAGCTCTTCTTGGAGCAGTGTCCTAGTGCCAGGCTAAAATCAGCTTGGTCGCTCCTGCGCGGTCAGCGCCCACTCTCAGTGCCTGGCTTGTCCCCGCCGACCCCCGCCGCACCCCTGGCCTGGATGTGGGAGGCGAAGGCAGTGAGCATCTCCTGCGCGGTGAGGTGGGCGCCGCGCATGATCAGGCGATGCCCGTCTCCTCGTCGACTCCACGTTCTGTTCGAAGGGGCAGAACTGAACACGGACCTCCTTCACCGCACGGAGCCCGAGCCGAGCCAAGGCCGCCGCCATGGTGACCTCCTTTGTTTTATTTTTTCTTTTTCTTTCTCTCTTTCTTTCTTTCTTTTTTTTTTTTTTTTTTTGCCAGAGCGTCTTGGCTTTCCATGCCTGAAATACTCTCATGGGCTTTTCAGCCAAATCGGAATGCCTTTAGGGCTGATTCTGAGGCCAGAGTGCTGTTTAGGACCTCTGCCATTCTATGAGTCTGCTGAGTATCTCGCTTCCCATGTTGGATCACTCTCCCCTTTTTTTATTCTATTGGTTAGTATTAGCAGGTACTAGACTTGTTTATGTGCTTCCTTTGACTCTTAGTCCTCAAAAATATATTTTAAGAATATGTACTTTTAAATAATCAAAGAGTTTAAAAGGCTTTATAGTTCTTATCTACATATAACCAGATATTGTCTTATGAAAAACAGACTGGTTACCACTAGTAGTAGTACATAAATATATTATTAATATTTATATTTATTGAAGACAAACATCATATATTCCTAATATTTATGTTTTTCATAGCATTTGTGACAGAGCCTAATATAATTCACAAGTAACTATCTAATTGCTTCTGACATTTAGAATGTAGTAAACTATTTAAATTTTTATTACCAATATATTCCATACTTACTGTAGAAAGTATAAAAGTGGAAAGGAAAAAAGAAAATTAAAAGATAGCCAGTCCTTCAACCCTAATGTAATGTAATGGTTGATATTTTCTGAGCTATTATTTGCCTGAGATAGTACTCATTCTTTTGAGTAATCCATAAGTGGACTGAATCTGAGGTGCTAATTTTGCAATGTGTTATATTCCCTTACCAAGTGCTCACTTTGGCAGCACATACACTAAAGTATTACCTTACCAAAGTTTAGCTTCATGTATTTTGCTTAATCGTAGGTCGTTTTCCTCCTACCAAAGGGAAGGCCTATATTGATGGCTATGACATTTCAAGTAACATAATCGAGATTCGAAAAAACTTGGGCTTCTGTCCACAGCATGACTTGTTTTTTGATGACTTGACAGTATCCGAACATCTTTTTTTCTACTCTGTGGTGAGTCTGAGATATATTTTATAAAATTATACAGTAAATTTGACATTTTACCTTTTAATATGTATACAGATCTGTAAATTTTAACACATTTAACCAACACTGCAATCAGGAAACAGAACAGTTTCATTATTCCAAGCACCCCCTCATACTATTTTTTGTTGTTATCCCTCTTCCCTCTTATATCCACTGGTCTATTCTTCATCACTATAGCTTTGTGTTTTTGAGAATATCATAGAATGGAATCATGGAGTCTGTAACATCTTGAGATTGGCTTCTTTCAGTGAACAACTGCCTTTGAAATTCATCCATGCTGCTGTGTGCATGGATAGTTTGTTCCTCTTAATTGGTAAGTAGTATTTCATGTTTGGATATACCAAGATACACCAATGTAAGGGACATTTGGATTGTTTTAAATTTTTGAAGATTTTGGATAAAGCTTCCCTGAATTTTGTGCACATGTTTTTATTTAAATGTGAAACAAGTTTTTTTGCTCTCAGAGTAGGATTACTTGATCATGTATGCATTTGTTTTTAAGAAACTGACACTGTTTTCCAGAGTAGCCATATTGGTTTGCAATTCCCAGCAGCAATGTATGAGGATACCAATTGCTACACATTCTAGCCAGTGTTTGGGATTGTCAATACTTTTAAAAAAGTGTTTTAATAAGTATATAGTGGTATTTAGTTGTGCTTTTAATTTGCATTTCAGGTTTTAATAAGTGTATACTGGTTTTTAATTGTGACTTTAATGTGCATTTTATGATTGGGTAATGATGTTCAACATCTTATGTTTGCTGATTGGCTATCTCTGTAGCCTCTTTCATGCAGTATTTAATCAGGTCTTTTGTCCATCTTTTTTTTCTTTTTTTATTTTTTTTTACTGAATTCTTTTTTTTTAACTTTTATTTAATGAATATAAATTTCCAAAGTACGACTTATGGATTACAATGGCTTCCCCCACTTACCGTCCCTCCCACCCACTACCCTCCCCTTTCCCACTCCCTCTCCCCTTCCATTCACATCAAGATTCATTTTCGATTATCTTAATATACAGAAGATCAGCTTAGTTTACATTAAGTAAGGATTTCAACAGTTTGCTCCCACACAGAAACATAAAGTGAAAAATAATAGATGATTTTTTTAAATGATGATATCAGATCAGACCTATTGTCATGTTTAATCCCAGTGAGAGTCAAGTTGGGAGTTGATAATTTCTTTTTCTTTTTTTTTTTTTACAGAGGATCAGTTTAGTATACATTAAGTAAAGATTTCAACAGTTTGCACCCCCATAGAAACACAAAGTGAAATATATTGGTTGGGTACTCGTTATAGCATTACATCTCAATACACAGCACATTAAGGACAGAGATCCTACATGAGGAGTAAGTGCACAGTGACTCCTGTTGTTGACTTTACCAATTGGCACTCCTGTCTATGGCATCAGTAATCTCCCTATGCTCCAGTCATGAGTTTCCAAGGCTATGGAAGCCCTCTGAGTTCTCCGATTCTTATCTTGTTTAGACAAGGTCATAGTCAAAGTGGAGGTTCTCTCCTCCCTTCAGAGAAAGGTACCTCCTTCTTTGAAGACCTGTTCTTGCCACTGGGATCTCACTCACAGAGATCTTTTGCCAGAGTGTCTTGGCTTTCCATGCCTGAAATACTCTCATGGGCTTTTCAGCTGGATCCGAATGCCTTTAGGGCTGATTCTGAGGCCAGAGTGCTGTTTAGGACATCTGCCATTCTATGAGTCTGCTGAGTATCTCACTTCCCATGTTGGATCACTCTCCCCTTTATTTATTCCATCGGTTAGTGTTAGCAGGTACTAGACTTGTTTATGTGCTCCCTTTGACTCTTAGTCCTTTCATTATGATCAATTGTGAACTGAAATTGATCACTTGGAATAGTGAGATGGCATTGGTACATGCCACCTTGATGGGATTGAATTGGAATCCCCTGGTATGTTTTTAACGCTACCATTTGGGGCAAGTCAGCTTGAGCATGTCCCAAATTATACATCTCTTCCCTCTCTTATTCCCACTCTTATGTTTAACAGGGATCACATTTCAGTTAATTTTTAACACTTAAGAATAACTGTGTATTAATTACAGAATTAAACCAGTCATATTATGTAGAACAGACAAAAAACTACTAAGAGGGATAATGTATTAAGTTGTTCATTAACAGTCAGGGCTATGCTGATCAAGTCACCGTTTCCCATAGTGTCCATTTCACTTCAGGAGGTTTCCTTTTTGGTGTTCAGTCTTGAAAGGCAGAGTTACAGAGAAGCAGAGGCAGAGGCAGAGAGACAGAAAGACAGACAGACAGAGGTGTCCTCCATCTGCTGGTTCACTCCCTAGATGGCCACAACATCCAGAGCTGCGCTGATCTGAAGCCAGGAACCAGGAGCTTCTTCCAGGTCTCCCTTGCGGGTGCAGGGGCCCAAGGACTTGGGCCATCTTCTGCTGCTTTCCCAGGTGCATTAGCAGAGAGATGGATCAGAAGTGGAGCAGCCAGACTCAAACCGGTGCCCATATGGGATGCTGGCATTGCGGGCAGCAGCTTTACCCACTTTGCCACAGGGCCAGACCCACTTTGTCCATCTTTCATTTGAGTTATTTGTTCTCTCACTTTTTAGTCTTTTAGAATTCTTCGTGTGTTCTGGATATGTATCCTTTGTTGAACATGTGTCTTGCAAATACCTTTCCTAATCTGTAGCTTGTTTTATCATTTTCTTGATCAAATGAGTGAAACTGTAAATATTACATCACATTTTCCTTCAGCTGTTGATTGCTCTTTTTTTTGGAGAAAAGTAAATTTATTTGAATGAGTTTACAGAGTCTAAATTCAAAATTTAGACTTTATGACTTGCAAGGTACACCTTCTACATCATTATGTTTCTTTTTCTATATACTTTTTAAAAATTTTTATTTAAGCTATACAAATTTTATGTATTTCCTATATACAGATTCAGGAACATAGCAGTACTTCTACCCTACCCTCTTTCCTGCCCATGATCCCACCCTTCTTCCTCCTCCCTCTCCTATTCCAACTCTTATTTTTTTTTATAACAATGTACTTTTTAAAAAAAGATTGATTGATTGATTTCAAAGGCAGAGTTACAGAGAGGCAGACAGAGAGAGAGAGAAGTGGGGAGGGGGGGTTCTTGCATCCATTGTTCACTTCCCAGATAGCCGCAATGGCCAGAGCTGCGCCAATCTGAAGCCAGGAGCTTGGAGCTTCCTCTGAGTCTCCCATGTGGATGCAGGGGCCCAAGGACTTGGGCTGGCCATCGTCTACTTTCCCAGGCCATAGCAGAGAGCTGGATCAGAAGTAGAGAAGCCAGGACTCAAACTGGCACCCATACGTGATACCAGCACTGCAGGTGATGGCTTTACCTGCTATACCACAGCACCAGCCACCCCCCCTCATTCTTAATTCTTATAAACATCTATTTTCAGTTAGCTTTCTACACATAAGATTAACTCAACACTAAGTAAAGAATTCAAAAAGTAGTATAAAGGAAAAAAATGTTATTCCTCAACAGTTGAGACAAAGACTGTAAACAATCATCAAATCTCAAAATGTCAATTTGATTCCTACAGATTACCTTTTAGGTACTCTATTAGTACCACAGATCAGGAAGAACATATAGTATTTGTCTTTTTGGCACTGACATTTCATTAAGTATAATGTTTTCCAGTTGCATCTATTTTGTTGCAAAAGACAGGATTTCATTTTTACTACTGTGTAGTATTCCATAGTGTATATATACCATGATTTCTTCATCCAGTCTTCAGCTGGTGGACATCTGGGTTGATTCCATATCTTAGCTATTGTGAACTGAACTGCAATAACAATGGAGGTAGAGAGAACTCTTTTATCTGCTGATTTCATTTTATTTCGATAAATTCCCAGGAGTGGGATGGATGGGGCAAATGGTAGATCTATATTCAACCAAATTCAGTTTTGGGGCTGGCACTGTGGCACGATGGGCTAACACCCTGGCCTGAAGCACCTGCATCCCATATGGGCGCTGGTTCAAGACCCAGCTGCTCCACTTTTGATCCATCTCTCTGCTGAGGCCTGGGAAAGCAGTAGAAAATGGCCCAAGTCCTTGGGCCCCTGCACCCATGTAGGAGACCCAGAGGAAACTCCTGGCTCCTGGCTACTGGCTCTAGATCAGCGCAGCTCCTGCCATTGCAGCCAATTGGAGAGTGAACCATCAGATGGAAGACTCTGTGTGTGTGTGTGTGTGTGTGTGTCTCTCTCTACCTCTTCTCACTCTTTCAAATAAATAAATAAATCTTAGAAAAAAAAGATCTATATTCAGATTTCTGAGGTATCTCCATACTGTCTTCCACAGTGGTTGCACCAGTTTACATTTCCACCAACAGTAGATTAGAGTACCTTTTTCCCCACATCCTTGCCAGCATTTATTTTGTTTGTTGATTCCTGTATGGGAGCCATTCTAACTGGGGTGAGGTTAAACCTCATTGTGGTTTTAATTTGCATTTTCCTGATGGCTAGTAATCCTGAGCAATTTCTCATGTGTCTTTGGGCATTTGGACTTCCTTTGTAGAAAAATGGCTATTCACGGTGCCGTGGCTCAATAGGCTAATCCTCCGCCTGCAGTGCCGGCACACCAGGTTCTAATCCCGGTCGGGGCGCCGGATTCTGTCCCGGTTGCCCCTCTTCCAGGCCAGCTCTCTGCTATGGCCCAGGAGTGCAGTGGAGGATGGCCCAAGTCCTTGGGCCCTGCACCCACATGGGAGACCAGGAGAAGCACCTGGCTCCTGGTTTCAGATCAACGTGATGAGCCGGCCGCAGCACGCCGGGCACGGCGGCCATTGGAGGGTGAACCAATGGCAAAGGAAGACCTTTCTCTCTGTCTCTCTCTCACTGTCCATTCTGCCTGTCGAAGGAAGGAAGGAAGGAAGGAAGGAAGGAAGGAGGGAGGGAGGGAGGGAGGGAGGGAGGGAGGGAGGGAGGGAGGAGCTGTTCAAGTCTTTTTCCCATTTCTTTTTTTTTTTTAACATTTTATGCTTTTATTTAGTGAGAAAGATGCATAGGAGAGTAAGAGCTTTATTTAAGAGAGAGAGGTAGGCCAGCGCCATGGCTCACTTGGCTAATCCTCTGCCTGCAGCTCTGGCACCCCGGGTTCTAGTCCCGGTTGGGGTGCCGGATTCTGTCCCAGTTGCTCCTCTTCCAGTCCAGCTCTCTGATGTGGCCCAGGAAGGCCGTGGAGGATGGCCCAAGTGCGTGGGCCCTGCACCTGCGTGGGAGACCAGGAGGAAGCACCTGGCTCCTGGCTTCGGATCGGCGCAGCACGCCAGCCGTAGCAGCCATTTGGGGGGTGAACCAACAGAAAAAGGAAGACCTTTCTCTCTGTCTCTCTCTTTCTCTCTCACTGTCTAACTCTGCCTGTCAAAAAAAAAAAAAGGAGAGAGAGAGACAGGTAAATCTGGGTTCATACCGAGCACCAGGAACCAGCCACATGGAGGAGCATCTAGGCCAGGAAGCCTAGGGAATGTGGCCCAAAGGCCTCACGCCCTGTGGGCACAGGGCTACAGCCATCCCACTCCTCACTTGAGGCCAGGGCAAAGAAGAGAAGGCTGGACACAACGTGTCCCAGGCTTTTAACCCACTTCCAAAGGGGAGTGGTTAATTAATTTGATTGGCTGGTGTTGCCCATTTCTTAACTGGATTGTTTGTTTTGTAGTTGTTGAGTTTCTTGAGCTCTTTATAGATTCTGGATATTAATTCTGTATCAGTTACATAGTTTACAAAAAATTTCTCTCATTCTGTAAGTTACCTCTTCACTTTGCTAAATGTTCCTTTTGCAGTACAGAAGCTTCTCAGCTTAAAGTAATCTCATTTCTCAATTTTGGCTTTCATTACCTGTGCTTCAGGGATCTTTTCCAAGAAGTCTTTGCCTATGCTAATCTCTTGCAGAGTTTCCCCCAATGTTCTCTAGTAATTTGATGGTATCAGGTCATAAATTTACATCTTTTATCCATATTGAGTGAATTTTCATGTGAAGCGTAGGTTAGGAGTCTTGCTTCATTTTTATGCATGTGGAGATCCAGTTTTCCCAGAATCATTTGTTGAAGAGACTATCCTTGCTCCAGGGATTGATTTTAGCTCCTTTGTCAAAGATGAGTTGGTTGTATATGCATGGATTGATTTCTGGAGTTTTTGTTCTGTTCCATTGGTCTACAAGTCTGTTTTTGTGCCAGTACCAGGCTGTTTTGATTATAATTCCCTGTAGTGTGTCTTAAAATCAGGTATTGTGATGCCTCTGGCTTCGTTTTTGTTGTATAAAATTGCTTTAGCTATTTGAGATCTCCTGTGTTTCCATATGAATTTCAGCATCATTTTTTCTAGAAAGGGAAGAATGTCATTGGTATTTTGATGGGGATCACATTGAATCTGTAAATTGCTTTCTTTAAGATTTATTTATTTATTTGAAAGGTAGAGTTACAGAGAGGGAGAGGCAGAGAGGTCTTCCATCTTCTGGTTCACTCCCCAGATGGCTGCAATGGCCCAAGCTGTGCTGATCTGAAGCCAGGAGCTTCTTCCAGGTCTCCCACGTGGGTGCAGGAGCCCAAACCCTTGGGCCATTTTGCACTACTTTCCCAGGCCATCAGCAGGGAGCTGGATCCAAAGTGGAACGTCCAGGATTTGAAATGGCGCCCAAATGGGATGCCAGCACTGCAGGTGGCAGCTTTACCTGCTGCACCACAGCGCTGGCCCCTGTAAATGATTTTCGTAGTATGGACCTTTCTCTCTGTCTCTCCCTTTCTCTGTAATTACCTCTCAAATAAATAAAAATAAAATATTTTAAGAAAAAACAAACGTACTTTTATTTTGGTTTTTTTAGTTCTAAAGTTCCCATTTGTTTTTTTATTTCATTTATATAGTACTTTATTTGCTAATATCTGTCTTCAGATACTCATTAAGTCATTTTTTAAAACACTTATTTGAAAGGCAGAATTAGGGAGAGAGCCAGGAAAAAGAGAGAGACATCTTCCATCTGCTGGTTCATTCCACAAATGGCCAAAACAGCTGAAGTAAGGTCAAAGCCAGGAGCCTGGAACTCCATTTGGATCTCCCACATGGTTGGCAGAGGCCCAAACACTTGGGCTATCTTACACTGCCTTCCCAGGTACATTAGCAGGGAGTTGGGTTGGAAGTAGAGCAGCTGGGTCTTGAATCTGCATGCATATGGGGTGCTGGCACCGCAGGCAATGGCTTAACCTATTGTACAATAGTGGCAAACCTTGTTCAAGCATTTTAATAATAAATCTGTATTCAGGTCTTTGGCATTTAATTCCAGAATCTGTAACCATTGCGATTGATGTCTGTTCTTTGTCTTTTCCTATATGTATTGAATTTTTATGATTTCTTTGTCTGCTAAGCAACTTTGGGTTTTATTCTGAATATTTTGGGTTTTTTATAAAAGATTTATTTATTTTATTTGAAAGATAGAGTTACAGAGAGGCTGAGGCAGAGAGGGGATGGGGGTCTTCCATCCCCTGGTTCACTCCCCCAGATGGCTGCAACAGTCATAGCTGCACCAGTGCGAAGTCAGGAGCTTGGTCTTGGTCTCCCAGGCAGGTTCAGGGACCCAAGGACTTGGGCCATCGTCTACTGCTTTCCCAGGCCATAGCAGATCAAAAGTGAAGCAGCCAGGACTGGTGCCCATATGGGATATTGGCACTGCAGGCAGCAGCTTTACCCGATACGCCACAGCACCAGCCCCTATCTGAATATTTTGAACAATACATTATGAAACTCTACTTCTTATTTATATCTTTTCAAAGTCTTTGCAGTGCTGTTTCAGTCTTTCCCATGTGTATAATATTCATCAGTCAGTCTTGCACCTAGGCAAGTGTGTAGTCATTTGTACTGTTTTAAAGTATGGAATTACTAATTAGGATATATACAAGTACTGGAGTGAGCACATGAATTCATAAGCAAGTCTATAATATTACTTTGCTGCTTATCTCCTGTTATCTTCCCAGTACTTTCTGGTTTCTCAAGATTACTTTCTCAGGCCTCCATTCACAAATGGTAAAAAACAATGAGATCTGGTCCTTCCCTACTACAGCCACATCTCCACTGAACTGAGAAGATTCATGTCCTTGGAGTTTTAGTTTTGCAAGACTCCCATTCTTATCTGTTCTTCTCACCATCCTTGTCACAACAATTCCATGAACTGAGGCACAGAACAGAGGGGAAAAAATGATTGCCCACAACTCTCTCTAAATCCAGAATGAGAGCGTTTCTTCTTAATCTCGCTATTTGGACTACAGTACTCACTTCTGGGTTTTGGATTACTTTGGTTGCAGGTTATAGTCTGTACAGGGGAAAATAATAAATTCACCACTGTTTCAATGATACCTTAATTCTTGTGTTCAACCTGCCCCAACTGCTAATATTTAACTTTTCAGAGTTTTCTCTATGTTTAGTAATTGAATTCAATAGTAGATGAAAAGGTACGTGTATTTACTCCATTATATCTGGAAGCCAGAAATGTGCTTGCTTTCCTTCCTGTATTGGTGAGCTCCAATTGTCTTTATAAGATATTTTTAAAAATTTAGAAACTTTTACACAGAAATGCAGGCATGGATGATCACACAGTGGCAGTCACACTTTTCACTGGGCCGTGGTTGGAGTCCAGGAAGGCTCCAGATCTGAGCACTGGAATGGTCTTCCTGCTGCATAGAAGAGCAGACCCTCCCTCGCCCAGGGGAAACCCTGGAACACCCTGAAGCTTCTGGGATTCTCACGTGCAGCCTTTGTCGTGCCTGTTAAATGGAGGGATTGCTGTAAGAGCCTTAGCTGGCCCCGCAAGTGCCCGCGACCCTTTGCAATGGATTAAATCAGCTGAGTCTGTTTCGGTGCCCTTAAAGCTTTGGGGAACTCAAGTTTTCTAGGCCAGGGACAGTCCAAGGGAAGGGTGTCTGCAGAGCTGGGCTCCCAGGTCTTTGTCGTGCAGCGCCAGCGCTTGCAGGCCCTTGTGCAAAAGCTCTCCTGAGGAGGGGCCAGCGGGGAGCTCCCCTGGTGCAGTGTGGCTGGTCCCTGGCGGCCCCTGCTCGTCCACTCCCCAGAAGGCCTCAGCATCCCCCTCTCCCCGCTCCTTTCCCCTGCCTGCTCACCCCTCCCTGAGGGGGGGGGGGCTGTTCTACCTTTTGGGCCTCAAGCAAGGGTGGAGTCCCCAGGGTTTCTCAAGGTGAATGGGGTCACGTGTGGCCCCAGCGTCCCCGAGGCTCCTGGAACCTTCCCTTTGCCTGAACCGCCCATCTTAACAAATGGGCAGTGCACTCAGTTGCTGTGTATTCTAGAAATATCGCCACCACTTGCTCTCATATATTTTTCTAAGAAATTATGATTGTGCTTTGAAAAGCAGTACACATCAGGAACAACCTTATACTGCTTTGTGCCTTCCTTGTTGTGTCCCGCTGGAGCTGTCCTGGGGAGGCTGCTGCTCGCCTGTTGCTCCCGATGCCCCATCTGCCTCTCTGCAGAAGCATTACAGAATGTCCTGTGACTGGACAGTTGGCCTAAACTGTGCAGGAAATTACCTCCTTACTTACCCAGTAGAGTTCACTGTCACCAGACACGGTCCTCTGAAGAAAGTACTGTGGTTTTATACGGATAATTTGCAGATTTATCTAATGTGCACTTGTGTACAGATTATTAAGTTTTATGATATAACCGAGTAATCAGTATTTGATCATCTTGCTTTTTATTAAAATGTATATTTCTAATCCTATTTTTAAAGCTGAGAAAAATGGCTGAGAAGGATGTTTATTTTCCTGAGAGTATTTTTTAACTTTTATTTAATAAATACAAATTTTGAAAGTACAACTTTTGGATTATAGCAGTTTTCCCCCCATAACCTCCCTCCCACCCACAGACCATCCCATCTCCTACTCCTTCTCCCATCCCATTCTTCATTAAGATTCATTTTTTAAATTATCTTTATATACAGTAGGTCAACTTAGTATATATTAAGTAAAGATTTCAACATATTGCACCCACACAGACACACAAAGTATAAAGTACTGTTTGAATACTAGTTTTAACGTTAATGCACATAGTACAACACATTAAGGACAGAGATCCTACATGGGGAGTAAGTGCACAGTGACTCCTGCTGTTGATTTAACAATTGACACTCTTATTTATGATGTCAATAATCATCCTAGGCTCTTGTCATGAGCTGCCAAGGCTATGGAAGCCTCTTGAGTTCACAGACTCCGACCTTATTTAGACATGGCCATAATCAAAGTGGAAGTTCTCTCCTCCTTTCAAAGAAAGGTACCTCTTTCTTTGATGGCCCGATCTTCTTGAAAGTATTTTTAAGATAAAGCTTCACAATGGCTGTAATCTTTGCAGATATATGTAGTTTGATACATATTGTTGCATTTGGAAATCTTGTATTGTTAACCTGTTTTATATAAAATGAGTAGTGGAAATTTTATAATTACAACCATGTAATTAAAAGGATTAGCCAAAGACTATTTTTTACTGTTGTAATGAAGTTTATATAAAATGTTTCTAAAGATTTAGTTGCAAGAAACCTCATATATCTGTGTGGAAAGGGTAAGAAAAGTTGTGGTCTAAGAGCTCTCTGAAAATGAAGTCAGATGCACGAGGTAAATTCTGGTTCCTCTTTCTAGATAAAAGGAATACCTCAAAGGAAGTGTACTGTGGAGACTGACCACATGCTGTCTATTTTTAACCTGCTGGAAAAGCATGATGCATTTCCACAAGAACTGAGTGGAGGAATGAAGCGCAAACTGTCCATCATTATAGCACTAATGGGAAGCTCCAAGGTATTCATTGGGGAAAGAGACAGAATGCATGAGCACACAGTGTGACAGCAGAGAGGCAATTAATATTGGATCCTGCCAGCTGATCTAGAAAACTCAGCTGGCAGTAGCCTAAGAGTTGATCTGATGCTAACAGGAGGCTTGCTAATGATAATCAGTAGCCAAGCTGCTACAACATATTTTAGGATTCTTTTTTTTTTTTTCCTAGAGTTAAAAACCCTCTAATTTACTCTAACTTCTGTATCTTAGCTTAAATGTGTTCTCCTCAAATAATTAGGAAACCTACAAGTAGCATATCATTAATTATCAGTGGCCATGGAATTTTTCTTCTGACTTTAGGTACTGATATTTGATGAACCATCATCTGGCATGGACCCAACCTCAAGGAGGGTCTTCTGGCATCTCCTTCAGCAGTATAAACACAATCGTACCATCTTACTGACCACCCAGTACATGGATGAAGCTGATATCCTGGGTGACCGCATTGCCATCATGATCAAGGGTACCCTGCGCTGTTGTGGTTCTTCAGTCTTCCTGAAACGAAAATATGGTCTCTCTCCCTTTGATCATTCTTAAGATATTGTTATATTAATAATATTACCTTAATGTGATTTTCATTATGTTTTGACTGTATATTTAGAACTTCAGTAACACTCTGTGGCCTACTAAGTCTCAACCATTACAGTTGGTATTTAAAGTCCTTTGCAATATGTGTATTCCCAGTATATACTTAACACATATTCTTTAGCATATACTATCGGACACAGGAAGTCCTTTTATCAGCCTACAAATACCGTGCATATTTGTCCAATTTTGTACCTAATGACAGTTTTCTTTGTCTCTATAACATAGTTTTGCCTCTAGATGTATTTCTTTAAGTGATTGATTGATGAGGAGAGAAAGTAGAAAAATCAGACATCTCTGACTCTAGTTCTTTGCCAAATCAACACAAAATCCCTGAAGTGTTGAGATAACTCATAGATGTGGTAATTGACAGTAAGAATGTAGAACACAATGAAAGGATAACATAAGTAGAATAAAAATGCCCTTGTCTCTGGTAAGTATACAGCTTTCAAGGGAGATAAAATAGATATATTAAACAGTGAATTATTCAGGGCCAAAATTATAGAAATAGGCCTCCAAAACGAGAATATAAATGTAAGTGGAAATATAATTAGGCCGGCGCCGCGGCTCAATAGGCTAATCCTCCACCTTGCAGCATCAGCACATCAGGTTCTAGTCCCGGTCGGGGCACCAGATTCTGTCCCGGTTGCCCCTCTTCCAGGCCAGCTCTCTGCTGTGGCCCGGGAAAGCCGTGGAGGATGGCCCAAGTGCTTGGGCCCTGCACCCGCATGGGAGACCAGGAGAAGCACCTGGCTCCTGGCTACGGATCAGCGCAGTGCGCCGGCCGCAGCGCTCCGGCCACAGCAGCCATTGGAGGGTGAACCAATGGCAAAAGGAAGACCTTTCTTTCTGTCTCTCTCACTGTCCACTCTGCCTGTCAAAAAATAAATAAATAAAACTTAAAAAAAGAAATATAATTAAGGATTATTTGCTTCAGTGATTCATTTATTCAGTATTTAAGTTTATTCAACTCCAACTATCTCTACTGATTACAGTGCTACTCACCTTTTATATCTTATTGAAAACAATTCAAAATAACTTCATTATATAAAATTTATAACTGGGACCCAGATATATCAGAAAACCTCCCTACAATCATACTTAGATGCCCATTTGCTTGTTCAGAGTCTTCAATCACTTAATAGATATTTGTTTATGTTTCTTATATGATCAAAAAGTGGATACTAGCATATCAAGCATAGATCTTCTAGTTAATAACTGTTTTATTTTGCTGGATTTTAGTAGGGAAGATGTCATTTTTCCATTTCACAAATTCTTCTACACAGTTGCCTTTTAGGGGTTCTATATCCAAAATTAGGCTTATGTCATCTGAATTGGCTGTTCCTGGGTTATGAGCCACATAATATAATTTTAAAAAATTTATAATTTTAAAAAATAAATCACTGGGGCCAGCACCGTGGCACTGTGGGTTAATCCTCCACCTGCGGAGCTAGCATCCCATATGGATGCCGGTTCTAGTCCCAGATGCTCCTATTCCAATCCAGCTCTCTGCCATGGCCTGGGAAAGCAGTAGAAGATGGCCCAAGTCCTTGGGCCCCTGCACCTGCACGGGAGATGGGGAGGAAGCTCCTGGCTCCTGGCTTCGGATCAGCGTAGTTCCGGCCGTTGTGGCCATTTGGGAGTGAACTAGTGAATGGAAGTCCTTTCTCTCTGTCTCTCCATCTCGCTGTCTGTAACTCTACCTCTCAAATAAATAAATAAAATCTTTTTAAAAATGAAAAATCTTTTATAATTTTAAATTTTAATAATATTTTAATAATAAATTTTAATGTATTTTTGATAAAAAAAATAGTAACTAACATGTAACTAGCAATATAATTCTTGGGACATGCAAGTCTCTCCTAATGAAAGATAAATTTTATCCTTTTTATTTGTTGTTTTATTTATTTGAAAAGCAAAGAGAGATAGGCAGACAAAGAGGGATCCTCCATCTGATGGTTCATTCCCCAAATGCCTGCAATAGTTGGGGCTTGACCAAGCCAAATCCAGAAACTTGAAACTCAGTCCAGTCTGCCATGTAAGGCAGGGACCCAAGTATTTGAGCCAACATTGTTGCCATCTAGGTACATTTGCAGGAAGCTTGGTTAGAAGCACAGAGTAGCTAGCACTGGAACCCTGGCCCTCTAATGTGGAATGTGATGGCTTAACCCAGGGTGTCACAACACCTACACCTTCGTCTCAGTTTAACAGCCCTTCCTGAACATTTCATATCTCCCTTACCTGCTTTATATTTTCTAACATGCTGTTGTAATGGTGGTTTCTGTTCAATTATCAGTCTTTAGCTAGTAAGTAAACTCTTATGAAGGTACAGATTTTATTTTGTAATAATTTTAGATTTATAGAAGTACTGTAGATTTTACCTAATGTTGACATCTTACATAATGTTCCATGTATCAGAATTTTGAAAATAACATTGACATATTGATATTAACTCAGACTATTTAGAATTCATCAATTTTCTACTCATGCCCTTTTATCGTTTCAGTATCCAATCCACAACAGCACATAGTATTTAGCAAGGCTTGTTTTTTTCTTTTTTTTTTTAACTTTCATTTAATGAATATAAATTTCCAAAGAACAGCTTATGGATTACAATGGCTTCCCCCCCATAACTTCCCTCCCATCCTCAACCCTCCCCTTTCCCGCTCCCTCTCCCCTTCATTCACATCAAGATTCATTTTCAATTCTCTTTATATACAGAAGATCAGTTTAGCATATATTAAGTAAAGATTTCAACAGTTTGCACCCACATAGAAACACAAAGTGAAAAATACTTTTTGAGTACTAGTTATAACACTAAATCACAATGTACAGCACACTAAGGACAAAGATCCTACATGAGGAGTAAGTGCACAGTGACTCCTGTTGTTGACTTTACAAATTGACACTCTTATTTATGATGTCAGTAATCACCCTAGGCTCTTGTCATGAGTTGCCAAGGCTATGGAAGCCTTTTGAGTTCACCGACTCTGATCATATTTAGGCAAGGTCGTAGTCAGAGTGGAAGTTCTCTCCTCCCTTCAGAGAAAGGTACCTCCTTCTCTGATGACCTGTTCTTTCCACTGGGATCTCACTCACGGAGATCTTTCATTTAGGTCATTTTCTTGGCTTTCCGCGCCTAAAATACTCTCATGGGCTTTTCAGCTGGATTCGCATGCCTTAAGGACTGGTTCTGAGGCCAGAGTGCTGTTTAGGACATCTGCCATTCTATGAGTCTGCTGTGTGTCTCGCTTCCCATGTTGGATCAGTCTCTCCCTTTTTTATTCTATCAGCTAGTATTTGCAGACACTATTTTTGTTTATGTGATCCCTTTGGCTCTTAGTCCTATCATTATGCTCAATTGTGAACAGAAATTGATCACTGGGACTAGTGAGATGGCATTGGTACATGCCACCTTGATGGGATTGAATTGGAATCCCCTGGTATGATTCTAACTCTATTGTTTGGGGCAAGTCAGCTTGAGCATGTCCCAAATTGCACATCTCTTCCCTCTCTTATTCCCACAGGCATTGCCTGTGTATACAAACGCTGTTGATTTTTGTGCATTGATTTTATATCCTGCTACATTGACAAACTCTTCTATGAGTTCCAATAGTCTCTTAGTAGAGTTATTTGGGTCCTCTAAATAAAGAATCATATCATCTGCAAAGAGGGATAGTTTGAGTTCTTCCTTCCCAATTTGTATCCCTTTAATTTCTTTTTCGTGCCTAATAGCTCTGGCTAAAACTTCCAGAACTATATTGAATAGCAGTGGTGACAGTGGACATCCCTGTCTGGTACCAGATCTCAGTGGAAATGCTTCCAACTTTTCCCCATTCAATAGGATGTTGGCTGTGGGTTTTTCATAGATTGCTTTGATTGTATTGAGGAATATTCCTTCCATACCCAGTTTGCTTAGAGTTTTCATCATGAAAGGGTGTTGTATTTTATCAGATGTTTTCTAAACGTCTATTGAGATAATCATATGGTTTTTCTACTGCAGTCTGTTAATGTGGTGTATCACTTTGATTGATTTGTGCACATTGAACCATCCCTGCATACCAGGGATAAATCCCACTTGGTCTGGGTGGATGATCTTTCTGATGTGTTGTTGCATTCTATTGGCCAGAATTGTATTGAAGATTTTTGCATCTATGTTCATCAGGGATATTGATCTGTAATTCTCTTTCAATGCTGCATCTTTTTCCGGCTTAGGAATTAAGGTGATGCTGGCTTCATAGAAAGAATTTGCGAGGATTCCATCTTTTTCTATTGTTCTGAATAGTTTGAGAAGAATTGGAGTTAGTTCTTCTTTAAATGTCTGGTAGAATTCAGCAATGAATCCATCTGGTCCTGGGCTTTTCTTTGTTGGGAGGGCCTTTCTTACTGTTTCAATTTCTGTCTCAGTTATGGGTCTGTTTAGGTTTTCTGTGTCTTCCTGGTTCAATTTAGGTAGGTTGCATGTGTCCAGGAATCTATCCATTTCTGATAGGTTTCCCTGTTTGGGCTATAGTGTCATTTAAATCTACTGTCTCCTTGTTGATCTTCTGTCCTGTTGATCTGTCTATTTCTGAGAGTGGAGTATTGAAGTCCCCCAGTACTATTGTATTGGAGTCTAAGTCTCCCTTTAAGTCCCTTAACAAATCTTTTAAATAAACCGGTGCCCTGTAATTAGGTGCATATATATTGATAATCGTTAAATATTCCTGTTGAATTGATCCCTTAATCATTATATAGTGCCCCTCTTTGTCTCTCAACAGTTTTTGTGGTAAAGTTTATGTTGTCCGATATTAAGATGGCTATGCCCGCTCTTTTTTCATTTCTGTTGGCATGGTATATCTTTTTCCAGCCTTTCACTTTCAGTCTGTATGCATCTTTGTTGGAAAGATGTGTTTCTTGTAAGCAGCAAATAGATGGGTTTTGTTCCTTAACTCCATCAGCCAATCGGTGTCTTTTAACTGGACAGTTCAGGCCATTAATGTTCAATGTGACTATTGATAAGTGGTAACTTTGCCCTGCCATTTGCCAAAGATAAGTTCTAATATATGCTTTGAATTCCCTGTGATCTTTTGCTGTGAGGTTTCCTTCCTTTACCTTCTTTCATATTGACGACCGTGTTTCTGTGTTTCTGTGTGTAACACATCTTTAAGCATATTTTGCAGGGCTGGATGAGTGGCGACAAATTCTTTCAATTTCTGTTTGCTATGAAAGGTCTTTATTTCACCTTCATTCACAAATGAGAGCTTTGCAGGATATAATATTCTGGGCTGGCAGTTTTTCTCTCTTAGTACCTGGGCTATATCTCGCCATTCCCTCCTAGCTTGTAGGGTTTCTGATGAGAAGTCAGCTGTGGGTCTGATTGGAGATCCTCTGAGAGTAATCTGACGTTTCTCTCTTGCACATTTTAGGATCTTTTCTTTATATGTTTCACTGTGGAGAATTTAATTACAACGTGTCGTGGTGAGGATCTCTTTTGGTCGTGTTTACTAGGGGTTCTATGAGCTTCCTGTACTAGGATGTCTCTGTCCTTCTCCAAACCTGTGAAATTTTCTGCTAGTATCTCACTAAAAAGGCCTTCTAATCCTTTCTCCCTCTCCATGCCTTCAGGAACTCCTATTACCCGAATGTTGGGTTTTTTAATAGTATCCTGAAGATTCCCGACAATATTTTTTAGATTTCTAATTTCCTCTTCGTTGCTTCAGTTTGACTGTATATTTTCCTGTTCTCTGTCTTCTAAGTCCAATATTTTCTCTTCTGCTCCACTCATTCTGTTTTTAAGGTTCTCTAATGTGTTTGTTATTTGATCAATTGAATTCTTCATTTCATTATGGTTTCTCCTCACTATCACATTTTCATGTTCTTCTAGTTGTTTCATTTCATTTTGATTCCTCATTAATATTTCATTTTCGCGAGTGAGATTATCTATCTTGTCCATTAAGGATTTCTGTAATTCAAGAATTTGCTTTTGATAACTTCTTAATGTTCTTACCAATTTTTTGAGATCTGCTTCTTGCATTTCTTCTAACTCATCATCTTCATAATCTTGAATTGGGTGTCTATTTCATTTGGGGGCATCATAGTGTCTTCCTTGTTCTTGTTACCTTGGATTTTGCGTTTGTTGTTTGTCATATTGGAGATATTCCTTGGTTTCTTCGCTGTGGTGTTTTTCTTGTTATACTGTGACTGTAGATTAAGTGGACTGTCTGCTTTTGATGGATCCTTAGAGGCTGTGATGAGTGTGGCCAGAGAGCTCTGTTTGGTTCTTCAGGGTTAAGGGTGTGCCAAAGGTGACTCACCCAGATTGTTCTCTAGATCGCTTGCTCACTCACTCTCTCTTTTTTTTTTTTTTTTTTTTTGACTCAGTTGGGAAGTAATTCCGCACAGCTGAGTGGGATTGAGGGTAGTTGATGTATATAATCTGGCCCCTGTGGTATTTGTCTACTTGCCCCTGGGGCCACACAAAGAGTTTATGCAGCCCTCAGTGTGGTCTCAAGTTTCTCCACAGTCTCTCACCAATTTGCCCAGGTTACCAAGTTTGTGTACTTAGTGAGTTCTCTTGCCTCCCCCCCCCCACCACCAGATTTTCACAGTCTCAGTTCGTTAGCTCCACACTTTCACTAACTAGGTCTTAACCTCCTGTTATTTCTCCCCACCAGAGTCAGGTTTTTCTGCTTGGCTAATGGCAGGCGCCTCTCTACATACGTAAAATGGCGCCTGCTCTTTGTCTTGCTCAGCTTTGTAAGGTTAGTGGAGAGCGAGGTTAATGTCCGTGAGCAAGGCTTGTTTTTCAATTACAAAGTAATTTATTAATCTAAGAACACATATTATATATGTGAATAGTGTAATACATAGTCCTTGCCTACAAGAATATCACGATAAGTAGCCTCTATGATGAACACTATGACAGGAGAAGGCACAGTAGGCTATGGAAGCACACACATAAAGCTAACAAGTTTGGGAGGGCACAGATTTTTATCTGCTCCACTACTTTTATCCCCAGAGCCTAAATTATAGCCTGATACAGTAGACAACCAATAATAATAGCTAAATGAATACAGTTATTTATCAGGATTTCCATTTCAAAATAACCATATAACAGGCACCTTTCTTCATATAGACACTTAATAGTTCATTAAGTTTTCATTTATGGTTCATTAAGACATGTATAATAATTATAGAGGAAGTTGATTATTCAATGTATCATGTATTAGAGCATCATTTGAAAGCTTTAGATATGAGCCTTGCTAGAGTCATAACCAAATGTCTTGTGATACACCACACTTTTTTCCTTGTGGACCTAGGCAGCCAAAGGTGATCCTAACAAGGGCATTAAAAATTTCTTCTTTTGGTCTTCTAAATGTTTTCTCCCAGGTGCTGGATATCACATAGTTATGGAGAAGGAACCACATTGTGATGTAGAGAAGATTTCTGCATTGATTCAGTATTATGTTCCAGATGCCACTTTGGAGAATGATATTGGAGATGAATTGTCATTTATGCTACCCAAAAAGTATACAACAAGGTATGGGTGCAGAGAGCCTAGATGGATGGTTTTGGGGTGACCATAAATCATTTTCATTTTCACATATTTAACAAACTTAGTGAGTAGTATTTTTCTAACTGACCAAGTCCCCAGTTATGGCTGTCATTTGACACCTCAAGTTAGAAAGCTCATAACTGAAGATTTCTCTCACTAAACAGAAGACTGCCTTATGTATTAACTATTTTTCAAGGCTTATTTGAATTTTCCTTTTTGTTTGGTTTGGATTTGTGGGAGGTGGTGCTGAGCAGGGGAGAGTGAGGGAGACATTGCAACCTAGTGGTTATAGCTTCCTGGTATTAATAAGGGGTAACTCATGTTAAGATGTTCATAGTATACCAATTCTCTGCATGGTGAGTAGGATCCAAGGAAGTATTAAGTGTTGAAAGTTAAAAGTAGTTTGGATGACCATTTTGGGAACAGAGATGACAAGAACACAGAGATTAACCTCAGCAGTTTGCCAAATTGGTTACAGAGGGAACAGACAGGATAATTTTAACTGGGATGCCCATCCGATTAAGAGACCCATCCAGTTAAGAGAAATGGAGAGTACTCATCATTGCCCTTAGGAAGCATGCCAGTTTTGTGTTCTTGCCTGAAGTTATTACTACTTGGAAATCCCAAAGGTTCAAAGTGACTGCCATACATGAAAATAATTGTAAACTAATGATTGAAAGAGAAACAGAGGCATACATTTGGCTTAGTGAATAAGACACTGCTTGGTACATCCACATCTTGTTTGAGTCTCAACTGTGCTCCTGATTCCAACTTGCTGCTAATGCACACCCTGGGAAGCAGCAGGTAATCACCCAAGTAGTGGAGTCCCTGCTACCAATGTGGGAGATCTTGATTGAGTTTCTGCCTTTAGCCTGGCTCAGCACAGCTGTTGTGAGCATTTGTGGGGTGAACCAGCAGATGGAAGATCCATGTCTCTGTCTCTGGGTCTCTATGCCTCTCCTTTCAAATAAAATTAATTAATAATAAATATAAAATAAGTTGATCTTATTAAAGCAAAAGAATTTAACCAAAAATCAAGTTACAGTGGAGAATTTGCTAAGTTAAATTTCTCCCATTCTTTCCATTTATTTCTTAATAAGCAGTACAGTGAAGAATGATCTACTAAACATTTTTTCCATGGCCAATTGGGATTTTTATGTAACTAAATATTGAAAATTTAGTTACAGGGGCCGGTGCTGTGGTACAGATAGTTAAAGCCCTGACCTGAAGCACCGGTATCCCATATGGGTGCCGGTTCAAGTTCGGGCGCTGGTTCAAGTCCCGGCTGTTCCACTTCCTATCCAGTTCTCTGCTATGGCCTGGGAAAGCAGTGGAAGATGGCCCAAGTCCTTGGTCCTCTGCACCCGCATGGGAGACCCAGAAGAAGCTCCTGGCTCCTGGCTTCAGATGGGTGCAGCTCCAGCCGTGGTGGCCATCTGGGGAGTGAACCATCAGATGGAAGACCTCTCTCTTTGTCTCTCCCTTTCTCTGTAACTCTGTCTTTCAAATAAATAAAATATTTTTTAAAAAAAATTTAGTTACAAAACAAATTAAAAAATGGGCAAAGGACTTAAATAAAATTTTCTGCAAAGAAAGTATATGAATGTCCAATACATACATAAAAACATGTCAACAGCACTAGCCAGTGGGGAAATGCAAATGCAAATGTGAGGATATAGAGAAATTGGAACTCTTGACACATTGCTGGTAGAAATATAAAATGGTACATCTGCTTGAAAACAATATGGCAGTACCAAAAAAATAAATAAGGAATTACCATGTGATGCAGCAATGCCAATCCCAGGTATATAACCCAAGGAACTGAAAACAGGCACTTAAACAGGTATTTGTACACCAGTGTTCACAACAGCATTATTCACAATACCTAAAGTTTGTAAGCAACCTAAATGTCTATTGACAGCTGACTGGATAAACAACATATGGTATATCTATACAATAAATAGTATAAAAAGGAATCAGATCTGATACATGCTTCAACATGAGTAAATGTAGAAATAAATATGCAGAATAAATGTGCTAAATGAAATAAGCCAGACACCAACAGGATAAAAATTTTATTTTATCTAAATAAAATGGGCAAATTCATAGAAACAAAGAATTGAGAATGCAGGGAAGGGAGAAAAATAAGTTACTTTTTAATGGGTACAGAGTTTCAGTTTGGGTAGTCAAAAGTTCTAGAATTAGATAATGTTGATTGCATGACATTGTGAATGTACTTAAGAGTACTTAAATTGTATACTTCAAATAATTTTAAATGGAGCCAATAGAAATTTCCTCTCCATATGCATATATTTGGCCAGTGGGAGGGGAGGAAGGGTAGGACATTCAACATTTTTTTTTTTTATTTCTTCAGAGGGAAATGGATGGCCAATTTTTTTTAAAAATTTTTTTAAATTTTTGACAGGCAGTGGACAGTGAGAGAGAGACAGAGAGGAAGGTCTTCCTTGCCCATTGTTTCACCCCCTAATGGCCACTGCGGCTGGCACGCTGGGGCCGGCTCACCACACTGATCCGAAGCCAGGAGCCAGATGCTTCTCCTGGTCTCCCATGCGGGTGCAGGGCCCAAGCACTTGGGTCATCCTCCACTGCACTCCCGGGCCATAGCAGAGAGCTGGACTGGAAGAGGAGCAACTGGGACTAAAACCTGGTGTGCCGGCGCCGCAGGCGGAGGATTAGCCTATTGAGCCGCAGCACCAGCCAGGCTAATTTTTTTTTTAAATAATCACATTAAGAGGTTTAGTACAATAAATGGCCCATAGTGGTTTTTCTCCCAGAAAAGGGGGAAGAGCAATGAGTACAGAATTTCTAGAAGGCAGGAAGTTCTAGAAGTGTGGTATGACCAAGACCATTTCTAGTTATATTAATGTCACTAGAATAATAAATTATTACAGTGCTTAAAAATTAATTTAAATGGTAAATGTTTGCATTCTATAATCTACCACAATTAAAAAGGAAAGAAAATGACTGGTAATATTAAGTAATATTAAATGAGAAAGAAGTAAATACATTTTAATTCAATTAAAATTAACTTTAAAAAACAAAACTTATCTAGACTAATGCCAGTCCATTCTTCCCTCCTTCTTCTCTCCTAGGTTTAAAGATCTATTTAATGAGCTGGAAATGAAACAGAAAGATCTTGGCATTGTCAGCTTTGTTGCTTCAATCACTACCATGGAAGATGTTTACCTTAAGTGAGTAATAATGACCTTAAAAAAAGACTTCCACCCTAAAGTCCAACATCAATTTAAGAACAAACCCCACCCTGTTTGCAGTTAGAGTAATCACAGTGTTACAGTTTTCAAATATGTCACAACTTTATGCTAATGTATTTCTGCATGTTCAGTTGAGAATACCTAAACACTTTCAGCTTGAGCCTTCATACATGTGTCTTTCTGTCCTAGAGGAATTAGAATTCATCAAAGGGAAAAAAATAAGAATTAATACTTATGTTATCATAGGAAAAGTTCTGTTCTGACTTTGAGTTCATACTAGGAATGATTTTAAAATTTTGACCTAGCCATATTTTTGTAATTTGTTTAATTTATATGTAATTTGTTCCTTGTATTGTGTAAAAATGCCAGCTTCAGTGTTAGGGAATTCAGGCTATCACTAGGCAATATCAGCTGATTATCTGTTACAAAGATTCACAAACTGTCCTTTTGGTTAAGTTGATGATAGAACTGAGTCTAGACTTCATTCTCTGTAACTCAGAGATTCTATACTGTCAGTATCTTGAAGTGCTCTAGAGTAATTCACTTAAATTAAATTTTTAAAACACTAATGTATGTAAATTAAAAGGTGATGTCATTAATTCATGGTAAGGATAATTCATGCAATAGTTTGAAAGTATCTCCCAATTTGATAGAAACTAATCAAGTGCAACAGTATTGAGAGGTGGTACTATGAAGAGGTGAGTAGGTCATGAGAGCACTGCTCTCATGCATGGATTAATGTTGTCATGGATATGGGGAGTGGGTTCATTATCATGGGAGTGAATTTGTTATAAAAGCAAGTTTGGCCCCCTAATTCCCACCCCCTTGCCCTTCCACCTTTTGCCATGAGATAACACAGCAAGAAGGCCCTTACTAGGTACACTGGACTTCCAACCTCCAGAACCATGAGAAATTTCTCTTCATTATAAACTACACAGTCTCAGATATTCTGTTACAGCAGCACAAAACAAACTAAGACAATTTATAAAAAAGGACCTCTGAGATAGGCATTTGGCACAGCAATTATGACACCACTTGGGACACTTGCATCTCATACCAGAGTGCCTGGATTCAAGTCCAGACTCCACTTCAATCCCAGCTTCCTGGTAATGTGCACCTTGAGAGGCAGCAGATAATGCAGTTGCTCAAGCGATAGGTCCCAGCCACCCACATGGTAGACCAGATTGAGTTCTGGGCTCCCAGCCTCAGAATGGCCCAGCTTAGTCTGGCCATTGAAGCGTATACCAGCAGATGGAAGATGTCTGTCTGTCTCTCCCTCTTCCCCATTCTCTCTCCCCCTCTCCCTCTCGCACTTCTCCTTTCAAATATAATTTAATTTTTTCTTAAAAAATAGAAGGGTCTTTTGCTTATTCAATTGAGTGTTCTCATCTATTTCTAGAAAGCTGTATAGGGAGCTAAATTATAATTAACTGTGGGAGCACAAGTAGAAAAAAAAACCTCCCTAAGGCCGGGGAGCTCGTCTGTGCTATTCACTGGTTATATTTAGGCCTTCACAGAATACCTGCCACCTAATGGATATTCATAAAAAGATGACTGAATGAGTGACTACCATTTAAAGTTACTATCGCTGCAGTAGATGCTCCACCTGCAATTGTGAATGCAGGTTAAAACCTTGGACCATGACACCTTCTCCCTCAGCAATTATTGCTAATGTTTGCTTCAGAGTCTCTTTACCTACCTTCTCTTTAGTTTTGTTTGTAGATTCTATCAAATTTTAGTCAAAATGACTTTCTGTCTATAAAGCGAATGTCTCTGTGCTACTCAATCAAGGTAGCAAAGGCAGCAGTGTCAAATAGAGCTGAGATCATAGGCTGACTGCACTGCAGTTTAGCGAAATGGCCTGATATAAGGTGCATGACCTCTCCAAACTTCACTTTAACCTCCCTAGGAAACTAGTGCAAGGATATGCAGTGATTTGTTCAAAGGGCATTGTACAGTTACAATGTATAGCCCCTTATATGTAGTTAGTGAATGGTACCTTTAGCAATGATAAGATTGATATATGATGAAGACTATGGAAATGTTTAAGTAGTTAATGTAGGTGCTTAATATTTTCAAAGTCATATTCTTTTTTAAAAAAATTATTTATTTATTTATTTGAAAGGCAGAGTTACAGAGAAGCTGAGGCACAGAGAGAGAGAGGTCTTCCATCTGCTAGTCCACACCCCAAATGGCCCCAATGGCCAGAGCTGGGCTGATCCAAAGCCAGGAGCCTGGAGCTTCTTCTGGGTCTCCAATGCGGGTACAGGGGCCCAAAGATTTGGGCCACCTTCTACTGCTCTCCAGGCCACAGCAGAGAGCTGGATCAGAAGCGGAGCAGCCAGGACTCAAACTGGCACCCATATGGTTTGCTGGCACTACAGGTAGTGGCCTTACCTGCTACACCACAGCACTGGCCCCAAAGTCCTATTCTTTATTATTGAATTTGAAGACAATAAATCCTTACAGTGACCTGAAGGAGTAGATTATATTATTATCCCCACTTTATAAGTGAGAACACTAAAATGCCAGAGGACTTACTTATTTCCCAAGGCCACAAAGCTAGCAAGTAGCGCTTTCTAATCAAAGCTTTTTTTTTTCCTTTTACATTTTGAGAACTATATATGTACGTGTGTGCATGTGTGTGTGTGTTTGTGTGTTTAAATGTCTGTTAGGTCCATTTGATCTAAAGTGCAATTTAGGTCTAGTTTTTATTGACTTTCTGCCTGGATATTGAAAGCGGAGTGTTAAAGTTCCCTATTAGTGTAATGAAGTCATTTTCTCCTTTGAGGCTTACTAATATTTGCTTTACATATTTAGATACTCTGATATTGAGTACATATATAGCCATAATTAGTATTTTCTCTTGATGAACTGACCTATTTTTATAATGATCTTATTTGTCTAATTTTACAGTGTTTGAATTAAAGTATATTTTATCTGATGGAAGTGTAACTACTCCTGATCTCTTTTGATTTGCAATTGCATGGACTATACTTTGCTATCCATTCACTTTCAGTCTGTGTGTCCTAACATATGAACTGAGTCTTTGGTAGGTGATATTTCATTGACTCTTTTCATAATCCATTAATCCATGCTCTGATTTTTAATTGAAAATTTTAATCCTTTTACATTCAGGTGATTATTGTTAAGTAAGGACTTAGTACTGCCATTTTGTCAATTGTTCTATGGTTGTTTTGTAGATCCGTTCTTGCTTTCTTTGACTCTTGTTGTCTTCCTTATGATGAGGTTATTTTCTCTAGTAGTAAGTTTTAATGCCTTGCTTTATTATGCCTAGTGTACTTATTATAGTTTTTGCACTGTGGTTATCATGAGACTTACAGAAAACATGTTACAGGTAAAACAGGTTATTCTAGTCTGACATCAATGTACCTTTGAATGCAAAAAAGAAAAGAAAACCTGTGTACTTTAACTCTTCTTCCCCTACACAATTTGAATGTTTGATATCATGATTTGCATTTTATATTGCCTATACTTTTACCAAATTATACTATTATTTTTAAGTTTTGCCACTTACCTTTCACACTGAGCATATAATGTAATTGATACATCATGAGTACATTTTTACAATATTGGGAATTTGTCTAATTTCTTTTACTGGTGAGTTTTATACTGTCAGATGTTTCTGTGTTTCTCATTAACATCCTTATTTTTTGGTTTGAATAACTCCCTTCAGCATTTCTAGTAAACCAACTCTAGTGGTGATGAACTTCCTAAACTTTTCTTTGGGAATGTCATTATTTCCCCCTTCATTTCAGATGAACAGCTTTGCTGAACACGGTATTCTTGGTTGGCAGTTTTTTTTCTCCCCCAGCACTTTGAATCTATCATTCTACTCTCTCCTAGCTTACAATGCTTTTACTGAGAAATCCACTGAAAGCCATTCTGGGATTATTTAGAAAGTGACATATTTCTTATCTCCTGCTGCATTCAGTATTTTTTCATTATTTTTGATTTTGATAATTAGATTATTATATACTTTAAGAAATTTATCTTTGGGTTGAATTTGGTTGGCAACCTCTGAGCTTCCTGTAACTGAAAGTTATCAGCCAGTGTTTCCTTAAATATGCCTTCTGTGTTTGTTTCTCTCATTTCCTTTAGGACTAATATTAAGTAAAGGTTATTTCAATGATGTCACATAATTTCCATTGGCATTCTCCACTTTTAAAAATTATTTTTCCTGGGCTGGCACTGTGGTGTAGCAGGTAAAGCCACTGCCTGCAATGCCGACATCCCATGTGGGAACCAGTTTGAGTCCCAGGTGCTACACTTCTAGTCAACTCTCTGCTATGGCCTGGGAGGGCAGCAGAGGATGGCCCAAGAGCTTGGGCCCCTGCACCCATGTGAGAGACCTGGAAGAAGCTCCTGGCTCCTGTTCAGATTGGCCAAGCTTCAGCCACTAAGGAGTGAACGGGTAGATGGAAGACCTTTCTCTCTCTCTGTCTGCCTCTCTGTAACTCTGCCTTTCAAATAAATAAATAAATCTTTAAAAAAAAAAAAAGAGTATGGAAGAAGTAAACAAAATTATTTTTCCTTCTGCTCCTCGATTAGAAATTTCATATGCCTTATCTTCTTGAATTATTTCCTCTGTTATTAAATGGATCAAGAGAACAGATGAAGTTTGCTATTTAAACTAGTCGATTGAATTTTTCAGTTCAATTTTAATAGTCCTTCTTGCTAGGATTTCTATTTTTAAAACAATAATTCTTTTTTTTATTAGTAAATATAAATTTCCAAAGTACACTTTGTGGAATACAATGGGTTCCTCCCCCATAATTTCCCACCCACTCGCACCCCTCCCATGTCCCATTCCCTCTCCCATTCCATTCACATCAAGATTCATTTTCAATTCTCTTTATATACAGAAGATTCATTTAGTATATATTAACTAAAGATTTCATCAGTTTGCACCCACACAGAAACACAAAGTGTAAAAGACTGTTTCAGTACTAGTTATACCATTACTTCACATTGAACAACAAATTAAGGACAGATCCCACATGAGAAGTAAGTACACAGTGACTCCTGTTGTTGACTTAACAATTTGACACTCTTGTTTATGGCATCAGTAATCACCCTAGGCTCTAGTCATGAGTTTCCAAGGCTATGGAAGCCATTTGGGTTCGCCGACTTCGATCTTATTCCGACAGGGTCATAGTCAAAGTGGAAGTTCTCTCCTCCCTTCAGAGAAAGGTATCTCCTTTGATGGCCCCATTCTTTCCACTGGGATCTCACTCACAGAGATCTTTCATTTAGGTCTTTTTTTTTCCAGAGTGTCTTGGCTTTCCATGCCTAAAATACTCTCATGGGCTCTTCAGCCATATCTGAATGCCTTAAGGGCTGATTCTGAGGCCAGAGTGCTATTTAGGACATCTGGCATTCTATGAGTCTGCTGTGTATCCCGCTTCCCATGATGGATCGTTCTCTCCCTTTTTGATTCTATCAGTTATTATTAGCAGACACTAGTCTTGTTTGTGTGATCCCTTTGACTCTTAGACCTATCAGTGTGATCAGTTGTGAACTGAAATTGATCACTTGGACTAGTGAGATGGCATTGGTACATGCCACCTTGATGGGATTGTATTGGAATCCCCTGGCACGATTCTTTTTTTTTTTTTTTTGACAGGCAGAGTGGACAGTGAGAGAGAGAGACAGAGAGAAAGGTCTTCCTTTGCCGTTGGTTCACCCTCCAATGGCCGCCGTGGCCGGCGCACTGCGGCCGGCGCACCGCACTGATCCGATGGCAGGAGCCAGGAGCCAGGTGCTTTTCCTGGTCTCCCATGGGGTGCAGGGCCCAAGCACCTGGGCCATCCTCCACTGCACTCCCGGGCCACAGCAGAGAGCTGGCCTGTGTCGCTCCCCCTCTTCGTGGAGGGGCAACACAGGACCCTGCGCTGTTCTTTCTGTCTGCTCGGCCCTCCCCGGGTTTGCTGCTGGTTCTTCCCGGGTTGGCTACTATCCCTTCCACCTCCGTGGAAGGGCAGTTCCCCCTGGCCACATTCCCCACTTCCGCAGGGGAGCGGCACACCACCGGCCGGCTTTCTCGGGGGCTGCACGGGTTCCCTTAGATGTTCCCCATAGATGTTCCTGGTGCATGCCGTCTCTCTCCTCCTTTATAGTCCTCCTCCGCCAATCCCAACTCGGCTGCCCACACGCCGAGTACGCTGCTCTCCAATCAGGAGCAAGTCCTACAGTTAATTGGTTGAACTGGAGGCAGCTGTGCGGAAGCTGTTTACTTCTCTCCCAGCACCATATTGTGGGAGAGCAGATGCATAGAATAAGTCTTAATTCCAGTAACAGTCTAGTCCGGTTTGCTCCCCACAGCCTGGAAGAGGGGCAACCGGGACAGAATCCGGCACCCCAACCGGGACTAGAACCC
This sequence comes from Oryctolagus cuniculus, assembly GCF_051225735.1. Lineage (NCBI taxonomy): Eukaryota > Metazoa > Chordata > Mammalia > Lagomorpha > Leporidae > Oryctolagus > Oryctolagus cuniculus. The sequence continues at coordinate 54,926,905 of NC_142885.1, read as the reverse complement.
GGTGTGTCAGCGCCGCTAGGTGGAGGATTAGCCTAGTGAGCCGAGGCGCCGGCCCCCTGGCACGATTCTAACTCCAGCATTTAGGGTAAGTCCGATTGAGCATGTCCCAAATTGTACATCTCCTCCCTCTCTTATTCCCACTCATATTTAACAGGGATCACTTTTCAGTTAAAATTTAAACACCTAAGAATAATTCTGTGTTAATTACAGAGTTCAACCAATAGTACTAGAACAAAACAAATTAAAAATACTAAAATGGATAGAGTATTACATTGTACATCAACAGTCAGCACAAGAGCTGATCAAGTCACTATTTCTCATAGTGTCCATTTCACTTCAACAAGTTTCCCCTTTGGTGCTCAGTTAGTTGTCACCGATAAGGGAGAACATACGATATTTGTCCCTTTTGGACTGGCTTAATTTACTCAGCATAATGTTTTCCAGATTCCTCCATCTTGTTGCAAATGACCAGAATTCATTGTTTTTGACTGCTGTATAGTATTCTATAGAGTACATGTCCCATAATTTCTTTATCCAGTCTACTGTTGATGGGCATTTGGGTTGGTTCCAGGTCTTAGCTATTGTGAATTGAGCTGCAGTAAACATTAAGGTGCAGACAGCTTGTTTGTTTGCCAATTTAATTTCCTTTGGGTAAATTCCAAGGAGTGGGATGGCTGGGTTGAACGGTAGGGTTACATTCAGGTTTCTGAGGAATCTCCAGACTGACTTCCATAGTGGCTTAACCAGTTTGTATTCCCACCAACAGTGGGTTAGTGTCCCTTTTTCCCCACATCCTCTCCAGCATCTATTGTTGGTAGATTTCTGTATGTGAGCCATTCTAACCGGGATGAGGTGAAACCTCATTGTGGTTTTGACTTGCATTTCCCTGATTGCTAGTGATCTTGAACATTTTTTCATGTGTCTGTTGGCCCTTTGGATTTCCTCTTTTGAAAAATGTCTATTGAGGTCCTTGGCCCATCTCTTAAGTGGGTTCTTTGTTTTGACGTTGTGGAGTTTCTTGATTTCTTTGTAGATTCTGGTTATTAACCCTTTATCAGTTGCATAGTTTGCAAATATATTTTCCCATTCTGTCGGTTGCCTCTTCACTTTCCTGACTGTTTCTTTTGAAGAACAGAAACTTCTCAATTTCATGCAATCCCAAATGTTAATTTTGGCTTTGACTGCCTGTGTTCTGGGGTCTTTTCCAAGAAGTCTTTGCCAGTACCTATATCTTGCAGGGTTTCTCCAATGCTCTTTAATAATTTGATGGTGTCAGGTCGTAGATTTAAGTCTTTAATCCATGTTGAGTGAATTTTTGTGTAAGGTGAAAGGTAGTAGTCTTGCTTCATGATTCTGCACGTGGAAATCCAATTTTCCCAGCGCCATTTATTGAATAGACTGTCCTTGCTCCAGGGATTGGTTTTGGATCCTTGATCAAATATAAGTTGGCTGTAGATGTTTGGATTGATTTCTGGTGTTTCTATTCTGTTCCATTGGTCTATCCATCTGTTTCTGTACCAGTACCATGCTGTTTTGATTACCACTCCCCTGTAGTATGTCCTGAAATCTGGGATTGTGATGCCTCCGGCTTTGTTTTTGTTGTACAAGATTGCTTTAGCTATTCGAGGTCTCTTGTGCCTCCATATAAATTTCAGCACCATTTTTTCCAGATCTGAGAAGAAGGTCTTCGGTATCTTGATTGGTATTGCATTGAATCTGTAAATTGCTTTTGGGAGAATGGACATTTTGATGATATTGATTCTTCCAATCCATGAGCATGGAAGATTTTTCCATTTTTTGGTGTCCTCATCTATTTCTTTTTAAGGTTTTGTAATTTGCATCGTAGAGATCTCTAACGTCCTTGGTTAAGTTTATTCCAAGGTATTTGATTGTTTTTGTATCTATTGTGAATGGGATTGATTTTAGAAGTTCTTCTTCAGCCGTGGCATTGCTTGTGTATACAAAGGCTGTTGATTTTTGTGCATTGATTTTATATCCTGCTACATTGCCAAACTCTTCTATGAGTTCCAATAGTTTCTTAGTAGAGTTCTTTGGGTCCTCTAAATAAAGAATCATATCATCTGCAAAGAGGGATAGTTTGAGTTCTTCCTTCCCAATTTGTATCCCTTTAATTTCTTTTTCGTGCCTAATAGCTCTGGCTAAAACTTCCAGAACTATATTGAATAGCAGTGGTGAGAGTGGGCATCCCTGTCTGGTACCAGATCTCAGTGGAAATGCTTCCAACTTTTCTACATTCAATAGGATGCTGGCTGTGGGCTTTTCATAAATTGCTTTGATTGTATTGAGGAATGTTCCTTCCATGCCCAGTTTGCTTAGAGTTTTCATCATGAAAGGGTGTTGTATTTTATCAAATGCCTTCTTGTCGTCTATTGAGATAATTATATGGTTTTTCTTCTGCAGTCTGTTAATGTGGTGTATCACTTTGATTGATTTGTGCACATTGAACCATCCCTGCATACCAGGGATAAATCCCACTTGGTCTGGGTGGATGATCTTTCTGATGTGTTGTTGCATTCTATTGGCCAGAATTGTATTGAAGATTTTTGCATCTATGTTCATCAGGGATATTGATCTGTAATTCTCTTTCAATGCTGCATCTTTTTCCGGCTTAGGAATTAAGGTGATGCTGGCTTCATAGAAAGAATTTGCAAGGATTCCCTCTTTGATTTTTCTGAATAGTTTGAGAAGAATTGGAGTTAGTTCTTCTTTAAATGTCTGGTAGAATTCAGCAGTGAATCCATCTGGTCCTGGGCTTTTCTTTGTTGGGAGGGCCTTTATTACGGTTTCAATTTCTGTCTCAGTTATGGGTCTGTTTAGGTTTTCGATGTCTTCCTGGTTCAATTTAGGTAGGTTGCATGTGTCCAGGAATCTATCCATTTCTGATAGATTTCCCTGTTTGCTGGCATACAAGTCCTTGTAGTAATTTCTGATGATTCTTTTTATTTCTGTGGTATCTGTTGTTACGTTTCCTTTTTCATCTCTGATTTTATTGATTTGGGTCTTTTCTTTTTTTAGTTAGTTGGGCCAATGGGGTGTCAATTTTGTTTATTTTTTCAAAAAACCAGCTCCTCGTTTGGCTGATTTTTTGTAATTTTTTTGGATTCAATCCTGTTGATTTCTTCTCTGATTTTAATTATTTCTCTTCTCCTACTAGATTTGGGTCTGGTTTGCTGCAGATTTTCTAGGTCCTTGAGATGCGCTGAAAGCTCATTTATTTGGTGCCTTTCCAATTTCTTGATGTAGGCACCTATTGATATAAAACTTCTCTCTTAACACTGCTTTTGCTGTATCCCATAAGTTCTGGTATGTTGTGCTATTATCCTCATTTACTTCCAGAAAATTTTTGATTTCTCTTTTGATTTCTTCTATGACCCATTGTTCATTCAGGAGCATATGCTCTAGGGATTCCTGAGTTGCTAATTTCCAACTTCATTCCTTTATGGTCTGAGAAGCTGCATTGTATGATTCTAATTCTTTTGAATTTGCTGAGACTTGCTTTATGGCCTAGTATGTGGTCAATCCTAGAGAGGGTTCCATGTACTGCTGAGAAGAATGTAAATGCTTTATATGTAGGATGAAAAGTTCTGTAGATATCTGTTAGATCCATTTGAGCTATAGTGTCGTTTAAATATACTGTCTCCTTGTTGATCTTCTGTCCTGTTGATCTGTCTATTTCTGAGAGTGGAGTATTGAAGTCCCCCAGTACTATTGTATTGGGGTCTAAGTCTCCCTTTAAGTCCCTTAACAAATCTTTTAAATAAACCGGTGCCCTGTAATTAGGTGCATATACATTGATAATCGTTATATCTTCCTGTTGAATTGATCCCTTAATCATTATATAGTGCCCCTCCTTGTCTCTCTTAACAGTTTTTGTGTTAAAGTTTATTTTTTCTATGCTCTATGTAACTCTTTTTTCCTGCTGATGTATCCCTTTTCTCCTTTAAAACCTCTCCCTAACAAAGACCAGGACTTCACTCCTTCCTCCGCTGTGCCGGTTGGTTGGATGGGGTCCCTGTCGCAGCTTGTACTCCTGAATAAACTTTGCTTTTGCAGTTCGGTGTTATCGACTCTCTGGGGGTCTCTGCGGGGAATCTAACGATCTGGGCACAACATATGTTTTGGTGCCCAACATATTTGGGGGCTCGTCCGGTATTGTGATCCCCAAAAAGCCCCCATAGTGACCTCGACCCCGAAGGTTTGCTCCAGTCAACTGGGTGAGTTCGTTAGTCTATTTGTTCGTTGTTTAACTGTGTCTAAATCTGAATCTGTAGCATTGGCCGTTGCATCTGCATTCTGAATCTGTGGAGAGTACTACCTGAGCAGATGCGCTTCAGGGCATACCCCGTAGGAAACAGGGGACGTCCCGATTCCTCGTCTGGGACCTGGGAAGGTCCAGTCTGTACCTGGGACCTGGGTAGGTCCAATCTGTATCTGGGGACGAAGAGAAGAGGGACTTCTGCAGAGTTCTCGTCCCATCTGTGAGGTCTTTGGTCTCCTTCAGACTCCCAGAGGTTTGCCCTCAGAGCAGTCGAGACCTTCTGTAATATGACCACCTGAATCTGTCCGCGGAAATTCTGTACGGGGCCCTATGTTTGTTCGGTCTTTTTGTTAAGTGGTGTTTTTTGTTATTTCTGTTGACAACTGACTTAACTGGACAGAATATGGGGGCAACTCCATCCTCTCCACTAAATCTAACTCTTCAACAGTGAAAAAATGTAAAAAAAAAAAAAAAAAAAAAAAAAAAAAGTAACTCATGATAATGTAGGTTAAGGGCTGGGTCGGTCGGGCTGGGTGCGCGCCGTGGCTGGATGAGGAGCCCTCCCCACACCCAGGGAGCTGGCAGCGGCGGTGACTCTGGACTCGAGCTGGGCCCTTCCCATGGATCGCCCCAACTGCAACCGGAGTTATGGCTGCCTTTGGGGAGCCTGGCAGGCGCTGCATGCGCGGCGCTCCTGGGGTCGGGGTGTGAGGAAGAGACCCCTCTCCTTTTCCCCTCTGGCAGCCCCGCGGTGCTGCACGGGTGCGCAGCCCCCCCCCCCCCCGGGCCCACTCCTGCGGACAAGGGGAATCCAACTGTTAAAGCATCGTGAGGGCCGGTGGCGGGTGTTGATGCGATGTGATTTCTGCCCAGTGCTCTGAATGTCAAAGTAAAAAAAAAAAAAATTCAGTGAAGTGTGGAAAGCCAGCGGGAACCCCAGAGGGCTGGTGGCAGCATCTGGTGAGCTCTTGCTGGCCCTTAGAAATCCAGGGGAGAGGGTATAAATCTCTCACGCCAAGCCGTACCCATATCTGCAACAGGTCTCCAAGGTGAACAGCCTCTGGCTTGTTAAAACAACGTAAATGTTAAAAAGGACAGTTATAATTGGGTTAATTTCTATAAAGGAGAGACTCCATGTCTATTGCCAGGCTCTGTTGGCGGGTCTCAAAGCAGCGGCACTGCACGCAAGATTGGCGCAAAATTCAAATTTGGCCTTGGAGACTGGTGTGGACTGGGTAACTCTCCTCCCCCTTGCCTTATCTCAGAATTTGAACTTTATCTTAGAACCAGGTCTGGTCCAAAGTGTACTCTCCCAGTCTTATCAGTGAAACAAATCGGATATCCCACCCTTCTGATGGCTCTTCTGTTTTATCTCATGCAAGCCAGAAGATATTACTTTGTAACTTGCAATTTGTTTTAACAAATTTCTGGGTGGTCAGTACTCAATAAAACAGTAATAGGTAATTAAAACTTGTTTTAGATTAATACAATTTTAATTTTAATTAAATTCAGATACAAATATATAATATCAGCATCTTAAGTCATTTAGGTATAACTGCTAATTTAAATTGGGTAAAGACAAATGAGATAAGTGTCTAAATGTAAACTTTGGTACTTTCAACACCTTATGTTCTATAGAAAAACTACTTAAATTTGCTAACGTGTTTTCATAGATTGTATATATAAAAAATAGTTCAACATCACTTAAAAGTAAGTAATGCTGAAATTTGATGTGTTACCTTGTTTAAAAATGCTGTCTTGATTTAAAGATTTTTAATAGATTATTTCAAAATGTAAAGGAAGAAAATTGACAGATAAAAAACATCACAACTATAAAAATAAAATGTTTCAAGTAAGTTAAAGAGGGTGTGTAACAGTCACAAAAAGTTATAAGAAAAAAAATTTTTGGACACAAAAGCTATTACTGACTCTCTGTTAAAGCAATAAGTTAAAGTAATCTATTACGTTCTCTTGATGTCTCTGTTAAATTAAAATTGTTTAAAAACAACTGAGTTTTTAGTAAGAGCTATGGGTTATTTAAATATGTGCTTATTTTCAAACCTTTAAATAATCACCCTGTAAAATTATCACATTTGGTCTGTATTATGTCATGATATAAAATGGTATTGATACAGATTTCTGAAAATTATAAAGTCTGGTAATCTAGTGTTACTAAACATAATGGTCATCTTGGTGAAGGGGCCCCAGAGGCCTAAAAGAGTTAAGTGTGCCTTGTAAAATCCTACAGGTGTTTTCAAAAATGCTATGTAAAGTAAACAAGTGTCTCTTGTTGGTTAACAAGTTTGCAATTTTAAATATGACAACTTAAGGTCTTCTGTCATCCAAAGTTTTGTATATCAGATTTACTGCTTATAAAACTAAAGTTTTGTTGGTTCTGTGTTTAACTGTCCATCTATAGGTTGCAATGGACTTTTTCCAGCTACATCTATTGTATTCAGTACTTTGGGGTGACTCTGTAAACTGATAAAGCCAATAATGTATTACAGGTACCAACTGGAAAAAGAGTATAGATAACTGAGGTTACTAAGATCAGAAAGTAATTCAAATCAATTGGTGATTTATAAAAAAGGTTAAAGATTCTAACAACTATCACTGAAACTGCTTTATTGTTCTGATGTATGTGACCCTGTAGTTTGCTGTGAAACTAAATGCATCTAAATGTAGTTAGCCTTTAAATCAATTCCTCTGTATCATTTATGCATGTTTTTCTAATGTCTCTGCTGGATAACAAGAAAAGTTATCTCAAGTGTTCATATTGCTGTAGAGCCTGATTATATTGTAATCTGTAACAAAATGTTTCCCGTAAGTTTAAACAGCTAAAGTTAATCAAAATTTCATGTAACCTATATCTCTGTAAACTTGTTAAAAGAAAAAAAAAACAGAAAATATTTTATATACTTGTGCTTAAATTTTCTGGCTAAACAAGCTACACCATGTTGGGTATTTAAGAGATGTTTCCGAGTACATGTATTCTTAAAATTTGTGAGGACATTAGACCTTCTGGTAAGTGTTTTCCTAAGTTGTTGTCTAATAATTAAATCTACTTGCTAAGTTTTCATTTGATATTACTCTTAAAATGTTTGTGCATGGAAGAGCTGCCCTACGTTGTTGTTTTTTGTTTTGTTTTGTTTTTTGTTTTTTTTTGTTTTTTGTTTTTTTTTGTTTTTTGACAGGCAGAGTGGATAGTGAGAGAGAGAGAGAGAGAGAGAGAAAGGTCTTCCTTTGCCATTGGTTCACCCTCCAATGGCCGCCACGACCGGCGCGCTGCGGCCGGCACACCATGCTGATCCGATGGCAGGAGCCAGGTGCTTCTCCTGGTCTCCCATGGGGTGCAGGGCCCAAGCACTTGGGCCATCCTCCACTGCACTCCCGGGCCACAGCAGAAAGCTGGCCTGGAATAGGGGCAACTGGGACAGAATCTGGCGCCCTGACCGGGACTAGAACCCGGTGTGCCGGCAACGCTAGGCGGAGGATTAGCCTATTGAGTCACGGCGCCGGCCTGCTGCCCTACGTTTTTAACCCTATTGTCATATATGATTATTCCTGTGAGATTACTTAATTACTTAAAGACTAGTGTAAAAAATTAAAGCTGCTGCCAGGCAACACCACACAGAGTAATGTATCTGTTTTGCCTCTGGTGGTGCAAGGTTTTTAAGCATGGCTGGGAACTGGTAAGATTTTGTAGTGACAATCTGGCAGTATCCTTGCATAGCTATTTGGGTAAGGACATAATTCAGTTCTGTTAAAGGTCAACCATGTTCAGAAATCAGAGTAACTCATCCCAGCTAAATATTCATCAGAAACATGCCTATGACTACAAACTTCTAGTCTAGGCAACGAAAATTAGAGGTGGGACTGAGCACTCTCTTGACTTTCATTCTCTGGTCTGATTTAACAAAAACCAGGAGGAAAAGAGAGCTGGGCATCAGAAACAATGTAAAGATGGGTGGCAGGCCTATTACAGACAGCTCTGTACAGTGATCTGCCCTCAGAGAGACCCAACAGGCCAGTCCACTGTAGTGGCTTTCAGTGTGGTAAGCCTGGGCTTCAGCAGAAGTAAGCTTATGAAGAGCCCTGGGAGCTCTGCCAGCCAAGAGTTGGATCACTGGAAATGGACCTGCCCTGGAGTTGAAGGACTTCAGGTCAGAGCCACAGATCTTATTGGCTCTAAGCTGAAAAGCCCTTCACTTAGCCCAGCCTCCAAAGTGACTGCCACTGTTGAAAAAATGGCCAAGTAGGGTCAGTAACATTGCAGACAGAGCTGTAAATTTCCTGTTGGAGATGCCACCTGCCTTTACCTGGCCAGCTCTCCTCCCAGGCCAGGTAAGTAATAAAAGTCAACAGAGTGCCTTCCCCAAGGAGGTTCACTCCTCCCTTAAAATGTACCCTATGTAAAAAGATAGATAGGTCTAGGTCCCTTAACTTACAAGGCCTAAAGCCCACCAGGTTATTATCAAGCCCCTTCTATCAGGTTCTCTTTGTCTCTCAATCAGAAAACTTATTTGTAACTTGGACAACACCTTTCTTGACTCCTCTAATAGCAACTCTGTCCTTTGTTCTGGACCCTGTCTGGCCCACTCCTGGGCCTCATTCCTTTGTAATTTTGTTGCTTATTAAAGTCAGTGGTATACAGACATTCTGTACATGTCCTGTGGGGGCAGCAGTAGTATCTTTTAAACAGTATTACTGCAAATAGTGTACTTCAAAATGTAAATTACCTTGTTTAAAACTGTGACTTTAACATTTGTATAATTAGTGCATATGGTATCTACTCTCCATTATCAGGATAATTCATTATTAGGTAAATTTGGCTAGTAAAAAATAAAGTTCTGTAAGCAGTGTTTCCTATTAAATATCAACTACTGTCTCAGTTACACATAGCAGCAGCAGTTCCGCCTTGTTCAGGAAAAGTAAATGAACAAAGGTAAAAAGGTAAAATACATGCTGCAAATAGCTAGTCATTATTCTGTGTATAAAAGTAGAGCAGAAATTAAACACTGAGGATTTCTGTAAATTCTTTGTTCTATGTAGTAGATTGCCGTTTATACTTCCAACATGTTTGTTCTGGTAATCCTCTCCCACAATAATGAGTGGCTTTCCTCCCAGTTTTGGCTGGAATCTGCTTTATTCTCACCCTGTCTCTATACTATAGTGTCTGGTTAAGTGTTTACAGCTGGTGATGGAGCGAACCAGGCAGTCAACCAAATGCTACTACAGGAATGTGCTCGGCTCCCCACCCAGGAAATACTGGCTTAAGACATCACCCCATGGCAGCGAAGAGTGCCTCATTGCTCCACGTCAGCAGGGTTGACTCTGAAGATGGATCGTCATCCCTCTGCACCTCTTGGACTTCTGGGACTGACGTGGTGGGCTGTGCACCACTCTGGGAAAGAATGCTGCTTTTACGCCCATCACTCGGGCCTAATAAAAAATAACATGGCTGGCTAAGGTCAGGGAGGGGCTGGCAAAATGAAAAAAAAAAACAAACAGGAGACCTCTCAGGGGTGGTTTGAGTCTTGGTTCAATTCTCCATGGCAACCCACCCTACTATCAGGACTCATAGGGCCCCTTGATCTCCTGATTTTAATTTTAACTTTGGCCCTTGCATTGTTAACAAACTTGTGCAGTTTATGAAACAGAGATTGGGTACCGTTCATTTAATGGTCCAACAGTCCCAATATAAACCCTTAAATGTTTGTAAAACCTATAAAATGTCAGTCCAAATCCCATGATTGGGTTTTTCAAACATGTACAAAAACAAGGGGGGAATGAAGAACCAAAGTGACTCCATTTTAAAACAATAAAAAAAGCAGCCTCCGTTTCCCATAGCAGACCCGGGTCCTTGTAAAAGCAGGCATTCAGGCATTCCAGAGATATCAAAGCTTACCAGGGACAGCTAGCTCAGTAGACCAAGGACAGCACAGTAGACATTGCTAAACAAAGTAACTCCCTGTACCCAAAGCTCCTGTGCTGTAAGCCTCCACTTTAACTCCCTGTGCCCAAAGCTTCCATGCTATATGTAACTCTTTTTTTTTCCTGCTGATGTAGCCCTTTTTTCCTTTAAAACCTCTCCCTAACAAAGACTGGGACCTCACTCCTTCCTCCGCTGTGCCGGTTGGTTGGATGGGGTCCCTGTCGCGGCTTGTACTCCTGAATAAACTGCTTTTGCAGTTTGGTGTGATCGACTCTCTGGGGGTCTCTGTGGGGAATCTAATGATCTGGGCACAACATATTTTTTGGTGCCCAACAATGACACTCCCAGGTTAGGCGTGGTAAATCTCTCTTTCTTTCTTTTTTTGATTCAAAAGGGAAGTAATTCCCCACAGCTGAATGGAATTGGAGGTAGTTAGGAATGACATACCCACAGGAGCCAGAGATTGGAAGCTCTTTCCCAAGGACCACACAGGGAATCTGTTCTGCCCTCAGTGTGGGCTCAAATTCACCTGCAGTCTCCCACGGGGTTGCCAAGGTTACCAAATTGTAGCGTCTCTGGAGAGTACTTACATGAATTCCCTGAGTTCTCTCCCCGACCGTCTCTTTTTTAACAGTCTCAGTTCATTAGCACCACACATTCACTAGGTCCTAATCTCCTGTTATTTCACCACCACCCCCTCCCACCGCCTACCCCCGCCGAGTCAGGTTTTTCTGCTAGGTTGAGGGCCAGTGCAGACCTGAGGTTGCCCTGCTTATGATGTATGTCCAAAATGGCGCCTGCTCTTTGTCTTGCTCGCCTTTGAGAGGTGAGCGGAGAGAAAAAAACTCGTGTCCATATCGGTCACTTTTTTTTTTCCTCTCTCTTCTAGTTAGCCTATTGAACTTTTCCCCACGGGGTTTCAAGCCTTGTTCCCTCTAGTCTCCTCTTTCCACTTTCCCACCGATGTCTCAGGCTATTGAGGTTCAGCTCACCTCGCATTCCAGCACTGGTGTGTTGAGTCTGCCATTGGTGTCCCGAACTGTGGGCTCCCACACTGTCCACACAGGTCCACTGTGAATCACTAGTTCTGGAAGAGTTTCCTCTGCTGTTTCTTCCCCTACTCTTCCTTGAACCTGCAGTATCTCCATTTACATTAAACTGTCTCTTCCCGGACTATCAGTGTGCTCCCTTCCTATTCTGCCATCTTGCCGCTCTCCCACAATAATTCTTGATAGTTGTGAAGATTACATTTTGTTCATGGATTTTTTCCTTATAAATATATAAAGAAAAAATTTGCAATTGAACATATATTTATTCCTTTACAGATTTATTCACTTAGAAATCTTTTATTTAAGATATATAAATTTCATGCATTTCATATACAAAAATTTAGGAACATAAAATACTCCTCAACCTTCCCTCCCACCTGCACTTCTACCCTTCTTCCTCTTCCCTCTCCTATTTTCTTTTCATATTTTTCACTAAGATCTATTTTCAATGAACTTTGTACACATAAGATTAACACTATACTAAGCCCCACTGTTGGTGGGAATGCAAACTGGTAAAGCCACTATGGAAGTCAGTTTGGAGATTCCTCAGAAACCTGAATATAACCCTACCATACAACCCAGCATCCCACTCCTTGGAATTTACACAAAGGAAATTAAATTGGCAAATAAAAGAGTTGTCTGCACCTCAATGTTTATTGCAACTCAATTCAAAAATAGTTAAGACATGGACTCAACCTAAATGCCCATCAACAGAAGACTGGAAAAAGAAATTATGGGACATGTACTCTATAGGATCCGATATGGCAGTAAAAAACAATGAAATCTGGTCATTTGCAACAAGATGGAGGAATTTGGAAAACATCATGCTGAGTGAAATTAGCCAGTCCCAAAGGGACAAATATCATATGTTCTCCCTGATCGGTGACAACTAACCAAGCACCAAAAAGGAAACCTGTTGAAGTGAAATGGACACTATGAGAATCAATGACTTGATCAGCCCTTGTCCTGACTGTTGAGGAACAACTTACTACTTTATTCCTTTTAGTATTTTTTTGTTCTACTTAATACCATTGGTTGAACTCTGTAATTAACACACAATTATTCTTAGGTGTTTAAATTTAACTGAAAAATGATCCCTATTAAATATAGAGTGGGGGCCAGCACCATGGCTCAATAGGCTAATCCTCCGCCTGCAGCGCTGGCACCCCAGGTTCTAGTCCCAGTCAGGGTGCCGGATTCTGTCCCAGTTGCTCCTCTTCCAGGCCAGCTCTCTGCTGTGGCCCGGGAGTTCAGTGGAGAATGGCCCAAGTGCTTGGGCCCTGCACCCGCATAGGAGACCAGGAGAAGCACCTGGCTCCTGGCTTCAGATCAGCACGGTGTGCCGGCCGCAGCGCGCCAGCCACGGCAGCCATTGTAGGGTGAACCAACAGCAAAGGAAGACCTTTCTCTCTGTCTCTCTCTCTCACTGTCACTCTGCCTGTCAAAAAAAATATAGAGAGTGAGAATAAGAGATGGAGGAGATGCACAGTTCAGCACATGCTCACTCGGACTTACCTCTAATGGTAGAGTTAGAGACGTGCCAGGGGATTCCAATTCAATCCCATCAAGATGGCATGTACCAATGCCATCTCACTAGTCCAAGTGATCAATTTCTGCTCACAATTGATGATAATGATAGGATTAAGAGTCAAAGGGATCACATAAATAAGACTAGTGTCTGCTAATAATAACTGATAGAATTAAGAAGGAGAGAACAATCCAACATGGGAAGCGGGATACACAGCAGACTCATAGAATGCCAGATGTCCTAAACAGCACTCTGGCCTCAGAATCAGCCCTTAAGGCATTTGGATCTGGCTGAAAAGCCCATGAGAGTATTTCAGGCATGGGAAGCCAAGACACTGTGGCAAAAAAAAAAAAAATCTAAATGAAAGATCTCTGTGAGTGAGATCCCAGTGGAAAGAATGGGCCATCAAAGAAGGAGGCACCTTTCTCTGAAGGGAGAAGAGAGCTTCCACTTTGACTATGGCCTTGTCTAAATAAGATCAGAGTTGGCAAACTCAAGAGGCTTTCATAGCCTTGGCAGCTCATGAAAAGAGCCTAGGATGATTACTGATGTCATAAATAAGAGTGTCAATTGTTAAATCAACAGCAGGAGTCACTGTGCACTTACTCCCCATGTAGGATCTCTGTCCTTAATGTGTGGTACTATGTTAATCAACGGTATAACTAGTACTCAAACAGTACTTTATACTTTGTGTTTCTGTGTGGGTGCAAACTGTTGAAATATTTACTTAGTATATACTAAGTTGATCTTCTATATATAAAGATAATTAAAAATGAATCTTGATGAAGAATGGGATGGGAGAAGGAGTGGGAGATGGGATGGTTGCGGGTGGGAGGGTGGTTATGGAGGGAAGTAGCTGCTATAATCAAAAAGTTGTACTTTGGAAATTTATATTTATTAAATAAAAGTTAAAAATAAATAAAATTAAAAATTAACACTATAAGCAAAGATTTCAATGAATGTTATAAAAAAAGAAACTGTTCTCAACAGTCACGACAAAGGCTGTTCAAAATTATCACATCTTGAAGTGTCAATTTTACTTCTATAGATTACTTTTTAGGTACTCTATTAGTTGCCGCAGATCAGGGAGAACGTATGGTGTTTGTCTCTTGGGGACTGACTTATTTCACTAAGTATAATGTTTTCCTGTTGCATCCATTTTGTTGTAAATGACCAGATTTCATTTTTCTTTTTCCGTTGTGTAGTATTCCACGATGTACATGTCCCATAATTTCTTTATCCAGTCTTCAGTTGATGGACATCTAGGTTTATTTCATATCTTAGCTATTGTAAATTGAGCTGCATTAAACATGGGGGTACAGATGACTCTTTTTTAAAAATATTTATTTATTTACTTGAAAGAGTTACACAGAGAAAGAAGGAGAGGCAGAGAGAGAGGTCTTCCATCCGCTGGTTCACTCCCCAGATGGCCACAATGGCCGGAGCTGTGCCGATCCAAAGCCAGGAGCCAGGAGCCTCTTCTGGGTATCCCACGAGGGTGCAGGGGCCCAAGGACTTGGGCTATCTTACACTATTTTCCCAGGCCATAGCAGTAGAGCCAGATCAGAAGTGGAGCTGCTGGGACTCCAACCGGCACCCATATGGGATGTCAGCACTGCAGGTGGCGGCTTTATCCGCCATGCCACAGCACCAGCCCCAGATAACTCTTTAATATGCTAATTTCATTTCCCTTGGATAAATTCCCAGGAGTGGGATGGCTGGGTCATATGGCAGGTCTATATTCAGATTTCTGAGGTATCCCCATACTATCTTCCACAGTGACTACCACATTACATTTCCACCAACAGATTAGGGAAGCCTTTTCCCAACATCCTTGCCAGCATTTGTTGTTTGTTGATTTCTGTATGAAAGCCATTCTAACTGGGGTGAGGTGAAACCTCATTGTGGTTTTGATTTGTATTTTCCTGATGACTGGTGATCCTGTGCTTTTTCTCAAGTTTCTGTTGGCCATTTGGATTTCCTCTTTTGAAAAATGCCTTTTTGAGGCACTCGGATCTGGCTGAAAAGCCCATGAGAGTATTTCAGGCATGGAAAGCCAAGACACTCTGGCAAAAAGATCTCTGTGAGTGAGATCCCAGTGGAAAGAACAGGTCTTCAAAGAGGGAGGTGCCTTTCTCTGAAGGGAGGAGAGAACCTCCACTTTGACTATGACCGTGTCTAAACAAGATAAGAGTCGGAGAACTCAAGGGGCTTCCATAGCCTTGGAAACTCATGACTGGTGCATAGGGAGATTACTGATGCCATAAACAGGAGTGTCAATTTGTAAAGTCAACAACAGGAGTCACTGTGCACTTACTCCTCATGTAGGAGCTCTGTCCTTAATGTGCTGTACATTGAGGCTTAATGCTATAACGAGTACTCAAACAGTATATTTCACTTTGTGTTTCTATGGGGGTGCAAACGATTGAAATCTTTACTTAATGTACACTAAACTGATCTTCTGTAAAAAAAAAAAAAAAAGAAATTATCAATTCCCAACTTGACTCTCACTGGGATTAAACATGACAATAGGTCTGATCTGATTTCATCATCATTTAAAAAAAATCATCTATTATTTTTCACTTTATGTTTCTGTGTGGGAGCAAACTGTTGAAATCCTTACTTAAGGTATACTAAGCTGATCTTCTGTATATTAAGATAATCGAAAATGAATCTTGATGTGAATGGAAGCGGAGAGGGAGTGGGAAAGGGGAGGGTTGTGGGTGGGAGGGACGGTATGGGGGGGGGGAAGCCATTGTAACCCATGAGTCATACTTTGGAAATTTATAGTCATTAAATAAAAGATAAAAAAAAAGAAAAAAGAAAAATGCCTTTTTGGGCAGGTGCTATGGTACAGAAGGTAAAGCCACCACCTGTATTGCCAGCCTCTCATATGGGCACCAGTTCATATCCTGGCTGCTCCACCTTCTAGCCAGCTCCCTGCTAATATGCCTGGGAAAGCAGTGAAAGATGGCCCGATGTGGGCCATTGCACCTATGTGGGAGATCTGGAATTAGACTTGGTTTCAGATCGGCCCAACTCCAGCCACTGCAGCCATTTGGGGAGTGAACCAGTGGATGGAAGACCTCCCTGTCTGTCTCTACCTCTGCCTTTCTGTAGCTCTGCCTTCCAAATAAATTTTTTAAAAAAAGCTGAAAAAGAAAAATGCCTGTTCAAGTTCTTTGCCTACTTTTTAACTAGATTGTTTGTTTTGTTGTTGAGTTTCTCAAACCCTTTATAGATTCTGGATATTAATCCTTTATCAGTTGCATAGTTTGTAAATATTTTCTCCCATTCTGTTGGTTGCCACTTCACTTTGCTGAGTGTTTCTTTTTGCAGTACAGAAGCTTCTCAATTTGGTGTAATCCCATTTCTCAATTTTGACTTTGATTGCTTGTGCTTCTGGGGTCTATTCCAAGAAGTCTCTGCCTATGCCAGTGTCTTATCAGGTTTCCCCAATGTTCTCTAATAATTTGATGGTATCAGGTCTTAGATTTAGGTTTTTCATCCATTTGGAGTGGACTTTTGTGAAAGCTGTAAGGTAGGGGTCTTGCTTCATACTTCTGCATGCAGAGATCCAGTTTTCCCAGAAACATTTGCTGAAGAGACTGTGCTTGCTTCAGGGGTTGATTTGGCTCTTTTGTCAAAGATAAGTTGGTTGTAGATGTGTGGACTGATTTCTGGAGTTTATATTCTGTTCCATTGGTCTACCCATCTGTTTTTGTGCCAGTACCAGGCTGTTTTAATGATAACTGCCCTGTTGTATGTCTTGAAATCTGGCATTGTGATGCCTCCAGCTTTGTTTTTGTTGAATAAGATTACTTTAGCTATTTGGAGTCTCCTGTATTTCCATATTTCAGCATAATTTTTTCTAGATCTGAGAAGAATATTGTTGATATTTTGATTGGGATCTCATTGAATCTGTAAATTGCTTTTGGTAGTATGGACATCTTGATAATATTGATTCTTGCAATCCATGAACATAGAAGATTTTTCCATTTTTTTTGTGTGTCTTCTTCTACTTCTTTCTTTAATGTCTTGTAATTTTTACCATCGTGATCTTTGATGTCCTTGGTTAAATTTTTTAATAAGTAAAAGCAGGTTGTCAAAAGAGATATTTGTACACACATATTCATAGCAATATTATCCATTATAGCCAAAAGATAACTCATGTTTGTCGCTCCCCCTCTTCGTGGAGGAACGACACAGAACCCTGCGCTGTTCTTTCGTCTGCTCGGCCCTCCCCGGGTTTGCTGCTGGTTCTTCCCGGGTTGGCTACTGTCCCTTCCACCTCCGTGGAAGGGCGGTTCCCCCTGGCCACTTTCCCCACTTCCGCAGGGGAGCAGCACACCGCCGGCCGGCTCTCTCGGGGGCTGCACAGGTGTTCCCCTTAGATGTTCCCCTTAGATGTTCCTGGTGCATGCCGTCTCTTTCCTCCTTTATAGTCCTCCTCCGCCAATCCCAACTCGGCTGCCCACACGCCGAGTACGCTGCTCTCCTCCAATCAGGAGCAGGTCCTACAGTTTATTGGCTGAACTGGAGGCAGCTGCGTAGAAGCTGTTTTCTCCTCTCCCAGCGCCATATTGTGGGAGAGCAGATGCATAGAATAAGTCTTAATTCCAGTAACTTAGTCTAGTCCGGATTGCTCCCCACAATGTTGTATTCCATATAACTACCATCAGGAAAGTGTTTAAATGATTTTGATATCTCTGTGTTTTAGAATATACCTTTTAAATAACTGTATTTTCCACCAAGTGTTTTTCCACTTCTACTGATAAAATTAATTTTTCCACTCTCCCACTATATTGTCATCTTTTTTCTTCTAATATTGTACTCAGCATTTCTCTCCTTAGATTGTAATGAATTATGTATATCTATTCATTCTCAAATATCCACACTCAAAGATCCAGCCTCAAATGCAGGCAGTAATGGAAGATGTGAAGACCTTTTTTTTTAAATTTACTATTCCATTGTTCTCATCATTTTATAAAATAAGAAAAACATGTTATCTCCCAAAAAAGAAACTTATCTTTAATTAAATGAGAATCATTTAACTTGAGTAAGTTCAGGTTAATGAAACACCATATATTATCATTGTTTTCTCATGCTGCATTGCAGTGATAGAAACCTTACCACTGATTGGCAGTACTTCTCAGACTTGTTTCTTGAGAACTACTGTTACCAGACTGCTTCTATACAGTGCTTTTCTGTCCAATGAGAAAGATGCATTAGTCTTCCAAATATGAAATCTCAACAATCTTCAAGAAATAGTTTGAGGATATGGTTAAAACAAACTGCTTTCTGCTTTTTTGTGTACATGTGTGTGTGTACAGGGCCAATAAACTGGCAGCATCCGAATGGAATATTCATGCTATCCACTCCCCTTATTTGAAAACCCAAAACATAAAACGAGACAAGAAGCAGAGTATGGATATGCCAATAGATTATGAGAGACCACTTTCTTCCAGTTTGAATGAAATTGCTAACATTAAATTTAATACTGGGGTAAGCATATTCGCTAGAATCATAAACCTAATGTGTTTGATTGGGGTATAAGATGTTCACATGTTTATGTCTAAGTCTTAAAAAATCTTTGAAGTTTAGCTAACCAGATGGACTGGTTAGTACTATAACTCTATTAACCTGATACAGGAGAAATAGATTCTAGATAAAGATCACAGTAGCTACTCTCATTTTTTAAAATATAGTTTAGTTAATTTAATTGTTAATTGAAGTCTTAATTCAATGTGTACTCTCGTTATTGTCACTTCTCAGAATAACTTTGAAGGTTCTCCTTATAAATTTACTTTATGTTCAGTTCTGACAAGACCAATAGTTATGAGTATTGTACTCAGAAGACATTTGTTGATCAAAGTAAGGACATTTGCTCACTTTATATAAACTAGAGTAATCATGCAAAACATATTTATATAAGATGTTTTCCTCATACAGCAGAGAAAATAGAAAGATTATGTTTTAATACTGAATAATAGATATAATTTTGGTTTTCTAATCAGGAATACTATAATATTTTCATGAAGAAAATCATTTTCTTAAGATTTTCAGTAGAATTATATCAGGAGCCAGGTCTTAACCCTTTTACTTAATACCTTAAACAAATAAAATATTTTGTTAAGAGGCTGATGTTTTGGCATAAGAGGTTAAGCTGCCACCTGCAGTGCCAGCATCCAGTACGGGCACCAGTTTGAGTCCTGACTGCTCCACTTATGATCCAGCTCCCTGCTAATGCACCTGGGAAAGCAGTAAAAGATGGTCAAAGTGCTTGTATCCCTGTACACACATGGGAGACCCAGAAGAAGATCCTGGCTCCTGGCTTCAGATTGGCTCAGCTCCAGCCATTATGGCCATGTTGGGAGTGAACCAGTAGATGGAAGATTGATCTCTCTCTCGCTCTCTCGCTCTCTCGCTCTCGCTCTCTCGCTCTCTCTCTGCGCCTCTGCCTCTGCCTCTCTGTAACTACGTCTTTCAAATAAATAAATAAATCTTTTTTGAAAAATATATATATATTACTGTAATTACTCCTTTCAAATAAAATACTTTAAAAATTGTTGGCTGGCACCACAGCTCACTAGGCTAATCCTCCACCTGCGGCACCAGCACCCCAGGTTCTAGTCCCAGCTCGAGCCCCGGATTCTGTCCAGGTTGCTCCTCTTCCAGTCCAGCTCTCTGCTGTGGCCTTGGAGGGCAGTGGAGAATGGCCCAAGTGCTTGGGACCTGCACCCGCATAGGAGACCAGGAGGAGGCACCTGGCTCCTGGCTTCGGATCGGCACAGAGCGCTGGCCGTAGCAGCCATTTGGGGAAGACCTTTCTGTCTGTCTCTCTCTCACTGTCTAACTCTGCCTGTCAAAAAAAAATTGTTATTTTCTTGGGCTCATTTCAAAGCATACATTTGTTTTATATGTGTATATTTTCACCATGTTATTTTTAAGGATTTATATTAATAGGCTTCAGCATGAATATCCTACTTGGGTCACTAATGTAATGTAATGTAATGTTGTTTCCCTCTCTTTTAGTTTCCACTTTACTTCCAGCAATTTTGTTCCATGTTTATAAAAAGGGCACTATTCAGTTTGCGGAACTGGAAGTTGATGTTGCTACAGATAATAGTAATTTCAGTTGTCACTACGTATCTCTTAATAAGTCTGGATTTAGGTCATGGTGATGTACCTGCCAGGAAAATGGATTTGAGTCAATATGGTCAAACCACTGTGCCTTACTCAATTTCAGGAAATTCTGATTTGGCTATGAAACTCATAAAGAACCTTGAGATTTTTCTAAAGTCTAAGAATCAAGAACTACGGGAAATACCAGGTAAGATCCATAGAGGGGTATAAGAAGACTATTTTGTATATCTTGGAAGAAAGGACTTTGGTTTTTAGTTACTCATTTGTTTATTTTCCTACTAATTACCAGTATTACAGAGGCAGTTAAAATCAGAAGAAAAATATACAATTTAAGATAATTGGCAACAAAAGTCAATAATTAATGGACATGGTTTGACTGTAGGAGGTCTTTCGGCTAATTGCATTACCTTTCAGAACCAAAATACTATATTGTTGTGACAGCATAGAACTTTTATTCTAACCGGAATACTGATATTTCTCTGAACTCACAGGTAAAATGTTGATTCCAAGACCTGAAAGCTGTCCTTTATTATTTTGGCCATTCTAAAAACAAGTGGCTGAAGACTTAGTAAGCTCACTCATTAGAACTAAATCTTTGAAGATATTATAAATAACTGTAAATAATTTATAATTTTCAATACATAATGCTAGTAAAAACCATACAAAATACATTCTCTTTGTATTATCTATTAATGCTAAAAACCCTTTCAGTAGCTTATTATTTATCTATTGCTGTGTAACAAATTACACAGCACCCAGAGATGTAGGATGTGAACTTCTGAAAACATGGAATTAACCCATTCTCCCATGAAAGCAGCAAAACAGTTGCACAACAGTTTTAAAATTCAAGCATTTTGTCGTGACAGAATCCGGCTCCTGAAGAACCTTGTCTTCCGTGCCAAGAGCAAGACCACTGGAAACTGAACTGCCCTGGGGCTTGAAGGACCCCCTGGGTCAGAGCTGCAGACTCTGTTGGTCCTCCCTAAACTGAAAAAATCCCTTCACTCTGCGCAGCTTCAAAGTAACCGCTGCTGTTGAGGGGACAGCCTCTAAGGTCAATAACATTTCAGGCAGAGCTACCTATTAAAAACTAACATATTCAGGCCAGCTCTCCTCCCAGGCCAGCTAGGTAATGGAAGTCAATAAGTTCACACCTCCATTATGATGTCTCTCCCAGTATCACATGTGAAGAGATAGCTAGAACTGGGCCTCAATATACCTGGCCAGGCCTTAATGCCCACCTGAATATTATCAAACCCCTCCTGTCAGTTTCTGTTTCCCTCTCCATGGGAAAACTCCTTCCTCCTTTGGACAGCACCTTATATCCCCCAATGGTGACTCTGTCCTTTGTTTTTGACCCTGTATATTTAATCTGTTTGTTAGATCTATTTTCCTCCACATGAAGCAGTGAAATTCTAGATGACCATGCACATAAAAATTTGAATGGAGATAGTTTCTGTGAGCTGGCATGTATAATTAACGTGTTTCAAAAGTTCTTACAGCCCACCTAAGATGTAAAAAGGCCCAGCCTGCTGGGTTCTGGGCCTTCTGCCACATGATTGGTCTGTGTGCACACTGGCAGTTGGTTGACCTCTGCAAGTTAATTTTCTTTGAATAAATTTGGTCTGGCTGTGAATTCATTAAAATAAAAATTCAATTTCATTAAAATAAGGTCTGCAACATTTTAACTGAAAGTTATTCCTGTCACCCTTTCTTCTAAACTCAGTGGTAAGGTATCCATGAAAAGCCAGCAGCCTTGCAGTTTACAGAAAGGACTGACCTCTCTGGAGATCTGTTGGAAGCCCCATCTCTAAAACAGTGTCAACTAACAGCCCACTGTCAGACTCCATTCCTAAGGCATTGTTATTACTGGATTTCAACACAGCTCTGTCAAAAAAAAATCTCTGTGCCCATAATATTACTAAAAACAAAAGCAATCTGCTGGTAACATCACACCTGGCTAAAGCTATTATTTCAGTTGGGCAAAATATATATGCCTGGCCAAAAGTTAAAAAGGATTCCATCTGAAGGGTCTTATGTTGGAACCAGCATTCTGGCATAGTAGGTTAGGCTTGCACCTGAGGTGCCAGCATCCCACGTGGGCTCCAGTTCAAATCCTGGCTGCACCACTCCAAATCCAGCTCCCTGCTGAGGCACCCGGGAAAGCAGTAGAAGATGGCCCAAGTCCTTGAGCCCAGCACCCAAGTGGGAAACGTGGAAGAAGCTCTGGACTCCTGGATTTGACCTGGCCCAGCCCCAGTCATTACAGCCATTTGGAGAATGAACCAGCAGATGGAAGACCTCTGTCTGTCTCTAACTCTGCCTTTCAAATAAATAAAAAATAATTCTTTAAAAAAATAAAAATGAAAAGTTCTTATGTTGTAAGGGGTCTAGATGGTTTAGAATTGCAGTGTACATAGCTAAAAATATACTGGGGAAGGAGAAAGCTCAGAGTCATTCACCTCTGGTTGAAGTTAAAGACCTGTACAAGGGGCCAGCACTGTGGCATAGCAGGTAAAACCACCATCTGCAGCGCCAGCATCCAATATGGATGCCAGTTCGAGTCCTGGCTGCTCCGCTTCCAATCCAGCTCTCTGCTGTGGTCTGGGAAAGCAGCAGCAGATGGCCCAAGTGCTTGGGCCCCTGCACCTGCATGTGAGACCCAGAAGAAGCTCATGGCTCCTGCCTTCGGATCGGCACAACCCCAGTGGTTGCAGCCAATTGGGGAGTGAACCAATGGACAAAAGACCTCTCCCTTTCTCTCTCTCTCTCTCTGCCTCTCCTTCTCTCTGTATGTAACTCTGACTTTCAAATAAAATAAACAATTCATAAAAAAAAGGCCTGTACAAGCAGAAAGTGAAAGTTGAAGCTGACTTGTAAACTGCATGAAATTTGAAGGTTTGCCTTCATGTAAAGATCTACTTGGCAAAGTATGGAAGATTTTCAGGCTCGAAGTATTTAAGGAAATTGTTTTGCTGGTCACCAAATTATCAGCTATTAGAAATATTTTCAAAATACTAAAGGAAATATGTTTAAAGAATTAAAGGAAAAATGGCAACCATTGGGTTAAGCCACCACTTGTGATGCCAATTCCCATATGAGAGAGCCAGTTTAAATTCCAGCTCCTCTGCTTCTGAACCAACTTTCTTCTGATGCACAGGGTGGCAGCTGATGATGGTCCAAGTACTTGGGACCTCCCCACTGTGTGGGAAACCCAGATAAAGTTCCTGGCCCCCCTGGCTGATGGCTGGCCCAGCTCCAGCTATTGCCGGAACTTACTTAGGGAGTGAACCCACAGATGGAAGTTTGATGTCTTTCTACCCACATTCCAAATAAATAAAAATTTTAAATAGTCAAACAGCAACAACAAAGAACTTAAAACAGTAAAGTCTAAAGTACATATTTAAAACAAAAAGGCATGGATAAACAAACAGGCACCAAAAGGAAATAAGACACATGGAAACCAAATGGCAAAATGGAAGATATAAATCCTACCACATCAATAGTTACATTAAATGTAAATGAAAGAAACACTCCAAAAGTTTTCAGTCATGATTTTTATACAGTCCTACTTAAATGAAATGGACAAGTTCCTGGGGAAAGAAAACACAGGTGACAAAAATTCACAAAAGCATCAAATGGAAGAATACATGAATGAATTTAAGAAAAGAAATGAAAGACTTGTACACAAAATATTGTTGAGGAAAATTGAACAAATCTCTATACATGGAGAGACATTTTGTGTCATGGATTAGAAGACTGAATATTGTTAGGATAGTAGTTCCTCCAACATTTGTAGATTCAGTGCCATACAGACTGACCCAAATATTTATATGGAAATGAAAATGACCTAAGCAACCAAAATAATTTAAAAAACAAAACAAAACATGTCTGTTTTAGATAAGAAAATAGCAATAATTTTTAATTTTTATCAGCTTATGGACTATATCTGTGAGATTGTTATAGAGATCAGTGATGGGGTAGAAAGATAAAATATTTGAAATAGCCAATATAGGAAATTTTAAAAGCAGTGACAAAAATGTTCTTGATCCTTCCTCTACAACATATGTAGTAGGTGATATATTACATGCTGACTCATTGACTGATTTCTTTCTTTATTTTAGGTAATGTAAATAATTACTTAATGCAAAGTAAAGAGTGTCATGACTTCTGCATTATTGCATTCTCCATTAAGGTTGAGGAAGATAAAACAGTACTTACTATTTTGTTCAATAATGAAGCATACCATTCAGCTGCAACATCCCTGGCAGTGTTAGACAACATACTTTTTATGTCACTTTCTGGCTTAAATGCCTCCATTACAGTCTCCAACAAGCCTCAGCCTCTCCCCATCTATGGTTCTAACATGGTGTATGTATAATTTTCTTTTTACTGGAATTGAGTCTTAAGATGTTCCCTTGCTATCTGGACAAATCCATTTGAAAATATCTACTGATATCAGCATTTTCACTTTTATTTCATCTTCTGTAGGCCTATAAATGGATTACAAATAGTATTATGTTTGGCTTTTGGCATTTCCGTTGTGGTCGGTAACTTTTGTCTTCAGACAGTGATTGAGAGAATCAATAAGTCAAAGCACATCCAGTTCGTGAGTGGGGTCTATGTACTTACTTACTGGCTTTCTGCTTTGTTGTGGGATCTCATCAGTTTCTTCATTCCTTGCTGCTTACTACTGGTGAGTGTTACCTGAAATTTCATGGAGAGTCATATTCCTTATGTTGTCCCGCCAAAAATAAAACTATTCAACTAATTGCATCCTAAAATTAACACATCAAAACTTGAAACTATGTTGACTTGTTATACTAGAGAATATATTGTAGAAACCTCATTATGCAAACATTCTCTTTCATGAAGAATATTTTTCGTTGCAAAATCTGTCTTAAATTGGCTTCCTATGTTTTCTCACCATTTTGCATTGGCAGAAAACACTCTGTGAAAGTGTAAGGACTATTATCTGTCCCTCACCACTACCCACTAATTCCCAATGCTGATCCCCCTGGTAAAGTTGAAACGTGACAAAGTTAAGGTTTAAGACCTAGATAAGGATTCCTGATGCTATTCACATTCACCTACCCATTTTCATATCCTCATAGCTAGCCAGGTTTGCAAAGCAGAATTACTTTTAATTCAGTAATGAATTTTAGACATTGGAGAAGGGTAGAGACAATGAGCTTGAAAGGATGTACAATATCTTTTTCTTAAAGATTTTATTTATTTATTTGAGAGGTAGAGTTACAGACAGTGAGAAGGAGAGACAGAGAGAAAGGTCTTCCATCTGTTGGTTCACTCCCCAAATGGCCACAGTGGCCAGAACCATGCCAATCTGAAGCCAGAAGCCAGGTGCTTCTTCCCTGTCTCCCATGTGGGTACAGGGGCCCAAGGACTTGGATCATCTTCTACTGCTTTCCCAGGCCATAGCAGAGAGCTGGATTGGAAGAGGAGCAACCGGGACTTGAACTGGCACCCATATGGGATGCCAGCACTGCAGGCAGAGGATTAACCTACTATGCCATGGCGCTGGCCCCCGTACAGTATATTCTAATGCAATGTTTTTGCTCATTAATAAGCCGTGGTAACTTTCTAAATTTCATATACATATTGGGAATTAGGGATACACAAAAGCTATCTGATTAAAGGAGGTATAAATGTGTTAAGGAGATAAAGTTCTTTACTGAGAACATAAATACTATAATATATGTTCTCTTGCCTCAAATAACTCACTGTTTTGCTAATGGACGCAGAAGTAAAAATAGGTCATTGTAAAACAGCCTTATTGTTATTATAAAAATGAACTATGATTCCTAATTCAAACTATTCTGTGGAACTGTGAAATTAGTTTTGGTAGGAAAAAGGATCAATTTGGTTCTATAGCCGTGGTAAAATGTGTAATTACTGCATAGTTGCCCTAGTATTTTTCTGAGATGGAGTGAGGATCCCAGTAGGTAGAACAGCTGCTCAGTGGGAGCCAGAGGTTAAGAGTGGGTTAGAGAGTGCACAGCAGCCGTTCCTATGTCTTGCCATGTCAGTGCTGTGGCTAGTATTCTCAATGCAAGCCCCTTTGGCTCCCAGCCCACCAGTCAACCAGTATGGCAAGGGAAGGCCACCATTCTTTGAGAGGGCTGCTCTTCACATATTTCATTATAGGCATTAGGAAGACTGACCCATGAATGGTTCCTACTTTACTATCTCCCCTCCATGCAAGTACAGTGTTAAAGTCAATCAGACAGTCCCTGAGTGAGTCTTCTTCTCCATTCCAAGGTTTCATTGTTTCTATGGTTCTTTTAAACTTGGCTGGCATATGTAGCTCTCATTTCTCATTCAATAGTTACATAGGGAGAGTAAAAAAGAGGTAAAAGCATCAGTTAATCATATTTATACTAATATTGCTTATACCAATATTTATGGCTCATGCAAAAAGTTAGTTATCTTGTGTTTTTATGGAACACCATTCAGATGTCACAATTATCTGAAATTATAAGCAAGGGAACTGATTAAGGCACAGAGAAGTTAGTTATTTACCTGAGTTCACCCTCACAACCGTGATGGGGGTTTCTCCAAAGCCCCTTTCATTTATACACTCAAAGTCAACCTCAGACGATATAATTCCCACTTATTTCTTTTTTTAAAGATTTATTTATTTATTTGAAAGTCAGAGTTACACAGAGAGAGGAGAGGCAGAGAGAGAGGTCTTCCATCCAATGGTTCACTCCCCAGATGGCCGCAATGGCCAGAGCTGTGCTGATCCGAAGCCAGGAGCCAGGAACTTCTTCCAGGTCTCCTACATGGGTGCAGGGGCCCAAGGACTTGGGCCATCTTCTACTGCTTTCTATAGCAGAGAGCTGGACAGGAAGCGGAGCAGCCAGGTCTCAAACTGGTGCCCATATGGGATGCCAGCGCTTCAGGCCAGGGTGTTAACCCACTGTGCCGCAGTGCTGGGTCCCCCACTTATTGCTGCTCTCATATTTGCAACTTCCTCTAAAACTCTTACACTGAATTTGATAAGAACTTCTCTGTCCTTTGATCTGGTAGCTCTGTCTTCCACCCAAGATTCCCCTTCATGATTCTCAGATTTGGGTTCTCCAAATGGCTTCTTGGCTTTACTTGCTTTTCTGACTTTACTATTCACTTACTGTCTTAAATGTGACACTCCCCTACCCTGCTCTGGCTCTGTGAAATGCCACCCACTGGACTTTTATATCCAGCAAGAGGCAAAAATGCATCATTATGCTAGTGACCAGAGGCACTGTTGCACCTTCTCTCTACCTGTCAAATTCACAATGCAGGCGAGACAAGTGCTAAGCTAGGTATGCTGCTGCCTCCAATCCCTAATGAACTCCCTGCCCCACCACTTGCTTCACCTGCCACCTCAAGAGATTTATAGTAGGGTTTAGTCAGGTCCTCTGCCTTCAGTAGATAAATCCATGCATGAGACTTAGGAAAACTGAACAAATAACGTTTCTCTTAAGCAAAGTTCTCAGTGATAGTGAGTTGTGAGCCTTCCCACTCATTCAGCCTTTCTTCATGACACATGAACCTTCTATCTGGAAGGCTGCTTTCCTGAACATAGAAAAGTCAGTTATATATTCAATAAACATTGAGCTCATGCTAGCATTATGAATATAACGTGGAAAACAGACAAGGCTTGTCTTTTGATAAGCTTAAATTCTAGTCAGTGTTAAAATTACTGTCCTAACCAAAGGATTGGACAGCTAATTCAATATTAATTTGGAAATATTCCTCAAAATCAAGCTGTTCTCATTGTACAGTTTAGTTCTAGAAAGTCATCAGGAAGCTCCTCTCCTTCAGGTTACAATGCATCAGTCACAGCTTACTTTACCAGTTTCATGTTTTTCCATTTCCCCTTATTCATGAACTTATTTTCAGGTAAGGAGCCAAGCAGTGATTCACATTTTTTTCCTAAAGAACTAACCTAGTTTTCTAACATCTTTTTAAAAACACATTATTTTCCACGGAGTTGAAACACTGCTTTTATTGTATCTGAACTAACAGTATGCGTTCAGTGTATTTTATATTGTTTATTCTGTTCCATTAGTATATCTATAATATGCTACTTATCAATCTGTTTTAATTATGGTAGTTTAATGATAAATTTAGTTATATATTTATGGTTAAGGTTTCTCAATTCCCTCATTCTCTTCCACATAATGTCCTGTTTATATTAACATATTTGTTTACAAGTAAACTTTAGAATCAGCTTATCTTATTTCTCAAAAAACCCTGTTGCTATTTTTGTTTATATTAACTTATGGAAAATTTACATTTTGTCCATATTAAGTCAGACCCTTTCTAATAACAGTGTATGTCTCTTCATTTCCCCAAGTAGAGATCTAAAATTTTTTTTTTGACAGGCAGAGTGGATAGTGAGAGAGAGAGACAGAGAGAAAGGTCTTCCTTTTGCCATTGGTTCACCCTCCAATGGCCGCCACGGCTGGCACGCTGCGGCCGGCGCACCATGCTGATCCGAAGGCAGGAGCCAGGTCCTTCTCCTGGTCTCCCCTGGGGTGCAGGGCCCAAGCACTTGGG
This sequence comes from Oryctolagus cuniculus, assembly GCF_051225735.1. NCBI lineage: Eukaryota > Metazoa > Chordata > Mammalia > Lagomorpha > Leporidae > Oryctolagus > Oryctolagus cuniculus. Next base: position 54,898,403 of record NC_142885.1, on the reverse strand, counting down.
CCATCCTCCACTGCACTCCCGGGCCACAGCAGAGAGCTGGCCTGGAAGAGGGGCAACCGGGACAGAATCCGGTACCCCGACCGGGACTAGAACCCGGTGTGCCGGCGCCGCAAGGCGGAGGATTAGCCTATTGAGCCGTGGTGCCAGCTAAATTTTCTTTGAAGTAGGCTTGGAACTAGGGTGCTCCTAGGTTGCCCATCATTTATTTCTGACTAAGTGTGTAATTTCCTCTTAGTTGGTGTAAGGGGAATCAGACTACAATTGTAGCTGTAAAGTTTTTTTTTTTTTTTCGCCTATGGTCACTATTATCTTCATATGCTTCCTTTAAGGCTATTTCCAAGGATCTTGTAAACTTCTCAACAAGGTTTTCTTAGTTTAACCCTTTCCTTTTATTAGTGAACCTGCTAAGTAAATACTTTGTTGTTCAACCTTGCTATCTTTGGGGAAACTGTAATTATCAACTAGTATCATAAAGATTTTTGGAAAATCATTTTCTTTAATCACTCTAGAGTTTCCCTCTTCTTAATATAGCCACTCTAAATTTGTGCTCCCCTAATTCTCAAATGGAATAAAGAAAATAGAGAATCAAGGCCCTGAGTTATTGAGATGGATACAAGCTCAGATCACAGACCAGAATGCAGTCTTAAGTGACAGAAGTGATGAAGCAGCCAAAAAGAAAACTTTGAATCATTTACTTCCTAAGTCATTTTTTCTAGGAAAATTGAAAGTTTGACTTAATGCAAACATAATTTATTTGACTTTGATTAGGAGGAAAAAATAATAATAAAAATAATAATAATAAAATAAAGACTGTAGCAAAGAGAAAAAAATGAAAATATAGTCATTCTGCTGACTGGAATATTCTCTGTTAAGGAAGAAATGAGTTAGCTCACTTCATGTTCATAAACTAAGATGGTTTAAAAACATGAATAAAATGATGTAAGTTATGAATTTTCCTGTGTTCTAATGAAGTATTTCTCCTGACTGAGTGTTCTGTCTTGATGTTGCACACTGTCTTTGACTTTGCTTTTGCCTTTATGCTCTGTAACCCAGGGAGTATTCACACTCTGTGAAGTGGAAGCATTTGTTGTGAATTACCACTTTCTAGACACACTGTTGATCCTTATGCTGTACGGCTGGTGTGTTGTTCCTTTCATGTATCTTGGAAGCTTCCTGTTTTCTAATAGTACAGCTGCCTACATCAAGCTTACTTTGTTTAACTACTTTTCAACCATTTTCAGTATCGTCATTCACAGTATAATAAAACACCATGGTAAGAACACACAGTTCTCCCTTTTCCGGGAAATAACTTAAATAAATTAGGATGAAGGGCCTAAGATTAAAAATATAAAGCAATCTGAAAACCTATACTTTTTGGAAATCAGTATTTTTTTATTAAGGGGATATGTGAGAAATAGAAGTGGGAGAGAGAGGGAAATGGGAAAAGGGAGGGAGGAAGGAAAGAGAGGGGAGGAAGGATAGAAAGGGGGAGGGAAGGAAGAAGAGAGATAAAACAAGGGAGGAAGACAGATCCTGTGGAATGTTGTTAGAAAAGGCTTCTCTTTTGAACTCTGTAAATTGACAAACCCATACCACAAGTTATCAAGGTGAACAACTTTAGGATCATTCACTAGACTGGCAACTCTCTGAACAGTTTAACCATTTGGAGGGAGTTTATTGTTTTGGGAGGTCCCATACTTTCATTTAATTGAAAATAATCTATCTTTTTATTTACAGAGACTGACTTTCACATCTCCACCAGAAACTTTGTAAATAATGTATTAATGGTGCTTCCTACTTACAACTTTGCAATGAGTATCAGCAGATTCTTTGATGACTATGAAGTGAAAAAACTGTGTGCCAAGCAATTTCAAAGCGTCTACCTAGACTGCAGTAAACCATGTGAGTATCCCAGCTCCTCGGGTCCTCCAAAACAATGCACTCCTTTCCAGTCTGCTGAACTCAAGTTCAGAGTGTGAAGGATAAGTGAAATCTGTCCTCGCTCCAGCGGAGACAAGATGCTGAGGGGAAAATGAAAACTCAAAATAAAATCCAAGGTAAATTTCATTGTCACCTCCAGATTTAGGATGAGTTGGCACTAGGTATCCACCTACAATGTGCAAATAGTTTTGTACACAGTATTTTGAATCCTCACACCACATCTACAAGTTTGTTATTACTATCCTTATTTAACAAACGAAGAAACTCAACTTCTTACTTAAACAGAACATTAAGTATATTCCCGCAGACACTAACCTTTAAAATACTTAAAATCACAACCAGATCAAAATTGGAAAAATAAAGACGTGCTAATATGTTCTCTATGTTTTTGGCGGAATTCATATTTCTGATTAATTCTAAAAACTGAGAAATAAGTATATTCACTGTGTGTATGTGAGTGTTTAAGTCTTCCTGGAGCCACATTACTTCTGTGGGCCCCAGAGAGAGAAATGTAATGTATTTCACTAAATTAGTGTAGGATGAGATATAACTATTAATAAAATGAATTATATTTTCTTAGAATCTCTGAATAACAGATTTTATCACCTTTTGTAGTCCATATTTTTGGATCATAAGTTTTCCTCTCTGCTTTTTTAAAACAACTGTGTTGAATTATTATTTATATATCATGGTCACCAGTTATAATTTATGTATTATTTTTAGTAAATTTATAATGTTGTATAATCATTATCACAGGCCAGTGTTAGAATATTTCCATTTTCTAACAAACATCACTGCTGCCTGCTTATAGTTAATCTATTATCATACCCTGCCCACACATCTACTAATATTTCTGCTACCTATATAGATTTTATATTTCTGGGTATTTCTTATAAATAAAATCATTTTGTATCTGGTTTCTTTCATTTATAATGTTTTTGAGATTTACCCAGAGTATAGTATGTTAGTACTAAATACTTTTTGGTTACTGAATTATATTACATTGTATGAATATATTACATTTAACTTATCCATAGGTGTACAGACATTTGTTTACACAAAAGTTGCTAATGGTTTCTTTAAGTGTCCTCTGATTTATAAAAATTTTGAATGTTGAAGAATTCTGGTTTATCAATTTTTTCTTATATAGAGTTTTTTGTATTGGGTCTTCAAAGTATGTCCAATTCAGGGTCATGAAAATTTCCTCCATTGTCATCTTCTTGATATTTAATAATTTTACGTCTACATTTAGGTCATGATACAATTTGTCCTAGCATAATTTGTTGAAAAGAATATTTGAAGCTCCTTGGCACCTTTGATCAAAATGAATTGACCATAAGAGTAGGAGTTTATTGCTGGAGTACAAATTCTGTTCCCTTGACCAGTATTTCTATCCTATGCTAATATAACATTAATTTTATTATATTTACATTGTAGGAAATTTTGAGATTGAGAAATGAAAGTTCTCTGTCTTTGTTCTTTCTCAAATTTGTTTCAGCTATTCTGGATCCCTTGAATTTTTCTACAAGATCAGTTTATCATTTGCTACCCAAAAATAAGCCTGTAGAATTTAGGTAGAGAATGTAATGATGCAACTGATCAACCTGCAGAGATGTGCCAATTGGAAAACAAAAGAGAAAATGAATGAACCCAAGACTTTATTCTTTGAAAAGATAAAATAAATTAGAAAGAGAGAGGATTCAAATTGCTAAAATCACAGATGAAATTGGAGATGCTAACAACCTTACAGAAATAAAAACAATTGTAAAATAATGCTATTATCAGTTAATGTACAAAGTTTTAGAAACACAATTCTACCAAAACTGAAGCAGAAAGAGTTTCTTAATAAACAAGTAAATACTATTGTTAAATCAGTAATCAAAAAACTCTTGACAAAGAAAAAGCCAGGATCAGATGGCTTCACTGGCAAATTCTACCATATATTAAAAGAATAATCCATGTCAGCCCTTTACAAATGTTTCTAAATCATTCTAGGAGGCTCACATTACCCTGATTCCAACAGCAGACAAGATGTCACAAGGAAGGGAAACTCTGGACCAATATCTCTTAGCATAGGTGTAGAAACCCTCAACAAAATATTACCAGATTAAACCAAATCCAGTAACACATGGAAGTATTATACACCATGACAAGGCAAAATTTAACCCATGAATGCAAAGGGAGTTCAACATGTCAATCAGTTACACACTATGTTACGGTAAAACACACAAATGTGTCAATTGATACAAAAATGTGTTTGATAAAGTCAATATCATATCATTTAAAAATCAACAAATTCAAAATAAAAGACAGATATTCAACACATTGAATACTTATAAAAATTCACAGTTATGAATTTATAAAAGTCCACTTTACATTACATGAAAGCTATCCCATTAATTTCAGGAATAGGATAAGAATACCTATTTCATATTACAAAGTAGGCAAGAAGAAGAAATAATATTCAGTTTGAAGGAAAACTACGTTTACAGACACTGTGATATGTAGAATGTCCCAAATGGTCCACACAAAAAACTGAGCTAATTAAAAAAAAAAAAACACAGACACAAAACATTGTTGAATTCCTGTACTAGCCAATAAACAACCCAAAAAGGTAATACAAAAAATAATTTCATTTAGAATAACATCAAAAAAGTGTTTACTTTGGAATAAATTTAGCCAAAGAAGTGAAGGACTTATACACTGAAAACTAAGACATACTAAAGAAATTTAAAAAGAAAGAAATGTTAAAAGATATAAAGGAAAGACATCCCATGCTCATAGAGCAGAAAACTTTGGGGCCGGTGCTGTGGCATAGTAGGTTAAGCCTCCACCTGCAGTGCCAGCATTCCATGTGGATGCTGGTTCGAGCCTTGGCTGCTACTTCCAATCCAGCACCCTGCTAAAGGCCTGGGAAAGCAGTGGTAGATGGCCAGCCCAATGTGTGGGCTCCTGCACCCACATGGGATACCTGGAGGAAACTCCTGGCTCTTGGCTTAAGACTGGCCCAGCTGCAGCCAATGTGGCCATTTGGGGAATGAACCAGTGAATGGAAAAATCTCTCAATCTCTCTCTCTCCCTCTATCTGTAACTCAAATAAATAAATCTTTAAAAAAGAAAAACAAAATAATGTCACAATACTGCCCAAAGCAATCTACAATGCAATTCCTATCAAAATTACAATAGACTTTTTCTTTTATAGAAATTGAAAACATACCTTAAGGTATATGTGAATTGCAAGCAGATCCCAATTAGCCAAAACAGTATTGAAAAAGAAGAAAGCTAGGGGGCTGGCACAGCCAGGTTAATGCCCTGGCCTGAACCGCTGGCATCCCATATGGGTGCCAGTTTGAGTCCCGGCTGCTCCATTTCCAATCCAGCTCTCTGCTATGGCCTGGGATATTAGTAGAAAATGGCACAAGTCCTTGGACCCCTGCACCTGCGTGGAAGACGAGGAAGAAGCTCCTGGCTCCTAGCTTCGGATCAGCACAGCTCTGGCCATTGCGGCCAAGTGGGGAGTGAACTATCAGATGGAAAAACCACCCCCCACCCCGCCTCTCCTCTCTCTGTGTAACTCTTTCAAATAAATAAATAAATCTTTTAAAAAAAATAAAAAGAAGAAAGTTAGATGATCTCTCTTCCTCATTTTAATACTACAAAGCCACAGTAACCATAACAATGTGTTAATGGCATAAGGATAAATATATAGATTAATGGAACATATTTGAGAGTCCAGAAATAAAATCATGTACGTGTGGTCAACTAAATTTCAACAAAAGTGCCAAGGCCATTCTTTAGGGAAAGAAGTCTGTCTTTTTAACAAATAGTGCTGAAAAAAACTGCTAGCCAGATGGAAAAGAATGAAGTTGGACTTTTACCTCACACCACATTACAAAATGTACCAAATACTTAAATTAATATCTAGCAGTATTAAACTCGTACAATAAAATATAATGGTAAGCCTTTGTGACTTAGGATTTGTCAGTGGTTTAGCAGATGTGACACCAGAAGCACATAATAGGAAAAAAAAAAGATAAATACACATCATTAAAATTAAAAACATTTGTGCTTCAAAGACACTATCAAAAAAATGAAAGGACAACCCATAGAATGAGAGAAAATATTTGCAAACTACATCTCTAAGAGACTATTGTCCAGGATGTATAAAATAAAAACAAAAATACTAACAACTTAGTTTTACAATGGACAAAGAACTTGATACAATTCCAAAGAGAATATAAAGTGACCTACAAGCATGTGAAAAGATGCTCAGAATAATTAGTCCTTGGGGTCAGCACTATAGCATAGTAGGTTAGGCCTCCTCTTGTAGTGCCAGCATCCCATAGGGGCACTGGTTCAAGTCCTAGCTGTTCCACTTCCAATCCAGCTCTCTACTAATGGCCTGGGAAAACAGCGGAGGATAGCCCAAGAGCTTGGACCCCTATACCCATGTGGGAAACCTGGATGAAGCTCCTGGCTCCTGGCTTTGGATTGGCCCCGCTCTGGCAGTTGCAGTCACTTGGGGAGTGAACCAGTGAATGGAAGACCTCTCTCTGTGTGTCTCTCACTCTCTCTGTCTGTAACTCTGCCTCTCAAATAAATAAATAAATCTTTTAAAATGCAAATCAAAATCATAAATGAGACATCACTTCCCACCCACTTGAATGGCTATAATCACAAAAGGGAAATATTGACACTTGGTGAGTAATGAAGAAATCAGTACCCTCATACATTGCTGCAGGAATGGTGAATGTTGCAACTGCTGTGGGAAACAGTTTGGCAGTTCTTTAAAAAGAGGATTGTGGTATCACTCAACAATTCAAGTCCTAATTATATGCCCAAAAATTCACACAAAAACTTGAACACAACTGTTCATAGCAACATTACAGTAGCCAAAAAGTAGAAGCAATCTAGATATCCACCCACTGACAAATATATAAAAAAGTGATATAGCCATATAGGAGAATATTACTCACAAATAAAAGGAAATGAATTACTGATACATGCTACAATGTGGATGAGCCTTGGAAACATTATACTAAGAGAAACAGGCTAGATACCAAAGACCACATGTTATTTCATTTATATAGAATGTACCAAATAGGCAAATGCACAGAGTTAGAAAGCAGATTAATGATTGACAGTAGGCTAGAGGAAGAGGATAGTGGTATATGCTAACTAGGTTTTAGATTTTTTTAAGAGTTATTTATTTAATTATAAGAATTATAGAGAGAGAGGGAGGCAAGCTTTCATCCACTGGTTCACTCCCCAAATGGCAGTAATGGATGGAACTGGGCCAGACCAAAACTAGCATCCAGGAACTCCATCGAGGCTCATATGAATGGCAGGGTCCCAAGCACTGGGGCCATCTTCCACTGCCTTCCCAGGCACATCAGCAGGGAACTACATCAGAAGTAGAACAGCCAGGACACAAACCAGCATCCATTTGGGATGCCAACATCACAGGCAACAGCTTAACCTGCTGCACCACAACTCTGGCCCATAGGTATTGAATTTTCTTCTGGAGTGATGAAAATGTTCAAGATAGTAGTGATAAGTACACAATATTGTAAATGTCACTTAACTGTACATTTTAAAAAAGTAAATCCCATGTTTTAAAATGCAAATATTTGTTACAATAAAACAAATATTGCATTCCTGCATGTAAGCATAAATTTGACAGGAAATATAATTCTTATAAAAAGTGAATGATTTTATTTATTTATTTTTTTTACAGGCAGAGTGGACAGTGAGAGACAGAGAGAAAGGTCTTCCTTTTGCTGTTGGTTCACCCTCCAATGGCCACCGCGGCCGGCACACCGCGCCTATCCGAAGGCAGGAGCCAGGTGCTTCTCCTGGTCTCCCATGGGGTGCAGGGCCCAAGCACTTGGGCCATCCTCCATTGCCTTCCCGGGCCACAGCAGAGAGCTGGCCTGGAAGAGGGGCAACTGGGACAGAATCCGGTGCCCCGACCGGGACTAGAACCCAGTGTGCCGGTGCTGCTAGGTGGAGGATTAGCCTAGTGAGCCGCGGTGCCGGCCCGTGAATGATTTTATTATCTTCGCATCTCAGAGATGCCTCCTGTTTTCACATCTAGAGTTCAGCTGTTTGTATTAGCTAATTTTCTCCGTAGTAAGGTCAAAAACTTCAGCTATAGCCCTCTTAAATTTTAAATTACCTGTGTTCTTCCTTATGAGTATGCTACGTTAAAGTTTTTTCATATTTATGGAATAAAATAATCTTCAAAAGTTTTTAAGGATATTTTGCATGGCCTATAGAGATACCTTTATTTTATATGCCTTATTCAATTATTTAATACTCTGTTCACACAGGCTCTGCCTTTGGAATTCATTGAATACATGGTAAGATTGTCTCCTATCAGAAACTGATAATAACCAGAAGAAAGATGAGTAACTAAAGAACTTTAATAATCAAACTGTCAGGGAAAATCAAACAGCATATCAATAGCCTTACTTGTTTCTTATATTCTATACTTCCCTAAATATAACTTTAAACTCATTTTGTCATCCTGTATATTTTAATATATGGTTTCATCTTAGAGATCAGTGATTAAAGTAAGGTTATCTTTTTATCATCCTCAGTTGTTCAGAACAATGTCTATAGTTTTGGAGAACATGGGATTGCAAAGTTCTTGATTACATTGGCTGTCATGGGATTACTTTTTCTCCTCTTGCTTTTATCTCTGGAGACTGCATTATGGAGCCTGAAAAATTTTATATTTCATAACATTGTATCTAATGTCTATAAGAAAATCATGAAAAGAAAGGTGAGTAACTAATGTGGATTTCAGATAACTCAAAGAAAGCTCAATATTAGGCCACAGGATATGGATTTACAAGTGCATACCTCCATTACTTAATAGAAAATTACTAAATTATTCTAAAACTTAGCTGGGACTTTTTGAATTATAAGTTTTTTTTCTTCGTTTGAGTGTCAGGGTGCTAAACTTTGAATCTTTTTCTGCAAGGAAATATCCATTTGTCATGGATTAACTGTGAAAGAAGTCACCTTGTCTTATTCATGCACTGCCCTTGATATCTATCTCATTGTATTGTGAATTTGGCTTCTTTAAAACTATGTAGAAAGTTGAGTTTCATGGCCTCTAACAGAAAGATTAGTAGTCATTTCTTTTTTTTTTTTTTTTTTTTTTTTTTTTTTTGACAGGCAGAGTGGACAGCGAGAGAGAGAGAGAGAAAGGTCTTCCTTTGCCATTGGTTCACCCTCCAATGGCCGCTGCGGCCAGCGCGCTGCAGCCGGCACACCGCGCTGATCCGATGGCAGGAGCCAGGAGCCAGGTGCTTTTCCTGGTCTCCCATGGGGTGCAGGGCCCAAGCACCTGGGCCATCCTCCACTGCACTCCCTGGCCACAGCAGAGAGCTGGCCTGGAAGAGGGGCAACCGGGACAGAATCCGGCGCCCCAACCGGGACTAGAACCTGGTGTGCCAGCGCCGCTAGGCGGAGGATTAGCCTAGTGAGCCGCGGCGCCGGCCTAGTAGTCATTTCTTTATATAGCTCTCATGACTTCACGTAATATCAAGGGTTTGCCTCTAACTTTATTTTTTTTTTAATATTTTTTGAGGGGCTGGCGCTGTAGCATAGCGGGTAAAGCCGCAGCCTGCAGTGCCGTGATCCCATATGGGCACCAGTTCGAGTCCCGGCTGCTCCACATCCAATCCAGCTCTCTGCTGTGGCCTGGGAGGGCAGTGGAAGACAGCCCAGGTCTTGGGTCCCTGCACCCACGTGGGAGACCCAGAAGAGGCTCCTGGCTCCCGGCTTCAGAATCGCTCAGCTCTGGCCATTGTGGCTATTTGGGGAGTTGAACCAGTGGATGGAAGACCTCTCTCTCTCTCTGCCTCTCCTTCTCTCATTGTAACTCTGACTTTCAAATAAATAAATAAATCTAAAAAAAATTTTTTTGAATGAATGAGAGACAGGGAGAGGAAGAGGGAGGGAGAAGGAGAATAAGGAGAGATCATCCATCTTCTGATTTACACACCAAAGGCCCACAAAAGCCAGGCTGGGCCAGGCCATAGCCAGGAACCAAGAACTTCATTCTGGTCTCACACATGGGTGGCAGGAGCTCAAGCACTTGAGCCATCATCTGCTGCCTTCTCACATGGATTCACAGGAAGCTGGATCCAAAGCTGAATAGCCAGGAGTCTGATATGGGTTGCTGGTGTCACTGCGCCATAATACCAGCCCCTGCCTTGAACTTTTAGTGACCTATTCATTCTGTAATTGGACCTCTGTGGATCTATGTCTGAACATCTCTTGAAGCAGAGAACTATTATTACCTGCCCCATTATAACTTCTCGTTCATCCCACTGAATGATAGTCCAGGATGACTTGGCTCTTGGATATAAACCTCTGAGAAGTTACATATCTCTTAATGTTTCAGAGGGTAGAATATTGAGATGAAGTTGCATGCTCCTGGCTTCTGCCTGAACCGGCCCCAGACATCACAGGCATCTAGTGAATAAACCAGTGGACAAAAGATCTCTCTATGTTTCCATGTGTAACTCTGCCTTTCAAATAAATTAATAATTCTTTTTAAAAAAATACTGCTTTGAAAATAAGAAAAAAAATGATTGATTTGAAAAGCAGAGCAACAGAAAAGAGAGGGAAAGACAGAGGAGAGAGATCTTCCATTTGCTGGTTCATTCTGCAATTGGCCAGGCCAAAATCAAGAGCCAGGAACTTCATCCTGGTCTCGCATATGAGTGTCAAGGGCCCAAGCACTTGAGCAATCCTCCATATTAGTGGAAATGGAGCTACCGGCACTTAAACTGACACTCTGATAAGACATGCTGGCACTGCAAGTGGCAGCTTAACCTGCCATGCCACAACACCAGCCCCTGTTGTAAGCATTTGAGGACTGAGCCCCCAGATGAGAGATTTTCTCTATCTCTCTATCCACCCCCTGGCCCCGCTGTCTCTACCTTTCAAATGAAAAGAAAAATACATATTTAAAAATTAACTCAATCATCCTGCTTCAGTTAAAGAGATTTAATGCATGTTTTGAAATCTTTTGAAAAAGAAAATATAATTTCTGAATAATTTCCCTGGTGAATTCCACTATACAGTTACAAAGGAGATAGCATCATTTCCACTCGATTTCTTCTGGAAAGTGAAAGAGTAAGGGGAATTTGGTAACTTCATTATGAGTTCATAATTACCCTGGTACCAAAACTAAAGGAAGAAAATACAAGAAATCAGTCTCCTCCATGAAAACATATTCTTAACAAAATAGTCACAGATGCCATCTAGTAATATATGAATATGAAAGGAATAATATACTCTGAACAAATGGGGTTCAGTTCCACAAAGGTAAGGTTGGTTTAATCTTTGAAAATGAAATCAATGTAATCCACAGTATTCATAATATCAAGGACAAAACTGTATGATCATACCAATTATTTCAGGAAAGGCATTTAATAACATTCAACATCCAGTTACCAAAAGAATAGCATAATTGAAAAGAAAGGAACTATCTCAATCTGATAAATGGCATCTACATAATGCCAACAGCTAAAATAGTGGTTAAAGATCAGATGTTTTTCTGCTAAAATTGAAAACAGTGTAAGAATGTCCATTTTCACCACTCCTGTGCAACTCTATACCATAAGGTGGATCTCTTCGTTAGCAGGTTCACTGTAGTGAACGTATTCTCCTGCTTCAGTCCTCCTTAACTAATATTGTACTTGATGCAGACATGGGCAAGATTTTGCCCAGGCAGTAGAAATTACTGCTTATAGAACATGCTATATTATTTTACTCCTGTGTGTTTTTCTCTAAGCCCCCACTGCAGACTTTTCTTTTTATGTGGCTTTTACATGCAGTTTTTCTTACATAACCCTACCTTCCTTCTCTAAGTAAAATTTTTTCATCTCATACTTTACCTATAAAGAGGCCATCCCTCAGAGGGGAAAAAAAAAAGTTGAGGTTCATTCTCTCCTCTCTTGCATATTATGGTATCTTGAATATATTTTATTTATAAAAAATCACATTAAACAATAATATTATCAGCATGGCTTCTATTTTCCATGAAATGTCTATGTTATTGGCAAGAACATACTGCCTACTCATAGCTGTAGAAAGTTCTTCATGATTATCGTTTCCAAAAGTAAATAAGCCAAGAATATATTTATGCTTGAGTTCAGGAAATTAGTAAGAAGGATCTTAGAAATTACATTTTCTGACTCCTGTGAGATTACATTCTCATATCACTTTTCCTAAAGCTACTAAGTTTAAGTGATATATTTAAAGAGTACCCATATCAGTAATCCTTGTCTTGAAAATATAGGCTACGGTGTCCAACCAAGTAATAGAAGACTGTGAGGATGAAGATGTAAAAAATGAAAGAAACAGAGCACAGAAAATGCTTCAAACGTTGGAGGAAAGCCCTCTGCTTCTTCAAGAACTTAAGAAGGTGAAGTGATCATCATTGCCCTGAGCTTTACCTGTTATCCTTGCCAAGAATTTATTGTTGGTACTAGTAGTTCAATTGGAGTTCTACAGGTTCTATATATGTTCTGGTAAAATAGAGGGCTGAATTGTGAAATTGTCCACAGGTAGCAATCTATCAGGTCTTAGGTTATCTTTGTGGCTGACCACCCATAATCAGTGCTTCTGTACATTGTGCATGTGTTTTTTCCTCAGGTTTATTTTAAGTGTCCCGCTGTGCACGCAGTAAGAAATATCTCCCTTGTAGTCAACAAGTCAGAATGCTTTGGAATATTTGGCTTAAATGGAGCTGGGAAAACTACTACATTCAAAATGTTGACTGGAGAACAGACTACCACCTCTGGAGTTGTATTAATTGATGGCATTAACATCAATGAAAATATCAGAAAGGTATTTTTCAACCTAGTCACTGACGTGGTGCCTTGAAGAAGAAGGTAACTAGGCAAGGTGTGGGATATGGAAGGGAAGCTGAGGGCATTAATATATAAATATTATTTTCTAGAAAGTAACAGAATTCTAGCGACATTGATAGGCATGATAACATACTAAGTTTGGGGAAAGGTAAGTATTCCTCTGGCTGACAGGCATCTACAAACAGGTCAGACTGGAAATAACAAAAGTAATTGCATTTAACCTGCTCTGACATAGCATTTGAAATAAAATAGCAATTTTATATTTTATTTAAGGTATATAAACATACATTTCATATATACAAATTCAGGAAAATAGTAACTCTTCCCACCCTACCCTCGCTCCCGCCCACACTCCCACCCTTATTCCTCCTCTCTCTCCTATTCTCACTCTTTATTTTTACAAAGATCTATTTTCAGTTTCCTTTATACTCAAAATATTAACCCTACAGTAAGTAGAGAGTTCAACAAATAGTATGAAGGAACAAAAAACACTGTTCCTCAATGGTAGAGGCAAGGGCTATAAACAATCATTGAATCTCAGAGTGTCAATTTCACTTCTATACATTACATTTTAGATACTCTATTAATTATCACAGATCAGGGAAAACACATGGTATTTGTGTTTTTGGTACTGGATAACTTCACTAAGTATAATGGTTTCCAACTGCATCCATTTTGTGGCAAAAGACAGGATTTCTTTTTTTTTTTTTACTGCTGAGTAGCATTCCATAGTGTATATATTCCATAATTTCTTTATCTAGTAATCAGCTGGTAGACATCTGGGTTGATTCCATGTCTTAGCTATTATGAATTGAGCTGCAGTGAACATGGGGGACAGATAACTCTTTCATATTAAAACAGCAATCTCTTTTTAACTTTTACTTAATGAATATAAATTTCCAAAGTACAGCTTATGGATTACAATGACTCCCCCCCCATAACTTCCCTCCCACCCGCAACCCTCCCCTTTCCCACTCCCTCTCCCCTTCTATTCATATCAAGATTCATTTTCAATTCTCTTTATATACAGAAGATCAGTTTAGCATATATTAAGTAAAGATTTCAACAGTTTGCACCCATATAGAAACACAAAGTGTAAAATACTGTTTGAGTACTAGTTATAGCATTAAATCACAATGTACAGCATATTTAGGACAGAGATCCTACATGAGGAGTAAGTGCACAGTGACTCCTGTTGTTGACTTTACAAATTGACACTCTTGTTTATGGCATCAGTAATCACCCTAGGCTCTTGTCATGAGTTGCCAAGGCTATGGAAGCCTTTTGAGTTCACCGACTCTGATCATATTTAGACAAGGTCGTAGTCAAAGTGGAAGTTCTCTCCTCCCTTCAGAGAAAGGTACCTCCTTCTTTGATGACCTGTTCTTTCCACTGGGATCTCACTCACAGAGATCTTTCATTTAGGTTTGGGTTTGGTTTTGTTGTTTTTTGTTTGTTTGTTTGTTTTTTGTCAGAGTGTCTTGGCTTTCCATGCTGAAATACTCTCATGGGCTTTTCAGCCGGATCCACTTGCCTTAAGGGCTGATTCTGAGGCCAGAGTGCTAAAACAGCAATCTTTTTTCTTTTTTTTTTTTTTCTACAGGCAGAGTGGACAGTGAGAGAGAGAGAGACAGAGAAAAAGGTCTTCCTTTTGCCGTTGGTTCACCCTCCAATGGCCACCGTGGCCAGCGCACTGCACTGATCCGAAGGCAGGAGCCAGGTGCTTCTCCTGGTCTCCCATGGGATGCAGGGCCCAAGCACTTGGGCCATCCTCCACTGTACTCCCGGGCCACAGCAGAGAGCTGGCCTGGAAGAGGGGCAACCAGGACAGAATCCAGTGCCCTGACCAGGACTAGAACCTGGTGTGCCGGTGCTGCAGGCGGAGGATTAGCCTATTGAGCTGCGGCGCTGGCCTAAAACAGCAATCTTAAAAAGTAGTTATGAAAGCAGAATTGACAGGATGTGGGTTATAAGGAAAAGAAGGGAGCCTGATATTGGTAAGGGTTCTAAGTTCCATTTACATAGGAAGTAAACACAAGAGATGAGTGTGTGTGGATCAATATATATACTGAGTTTAAAGAATCTGTAACACATCCAGATGGGAGAATACCAAATAGGTGGTTGGAATCTGTGACAGCCAATTTATCACACATGAATTTGAGATTCATCAATATACAGATGAAATTTAAACTGTGGAAGTAGGTGGAAATATGAGAAGAAAGGGCCAACACTGTGGTGCAGCAGGTTAACACCCTGGCCTGAAGCACTGGCATCCCATATGGGTGCCATTTCAAGACCCCGATGCTCCATTTCCTATCTGGCTCTCTGTTAAGGCCTGGGAAAGCAGTAGAAGATGACCCAAGCCCTTGGGTCTCTGCACCCATGTGGGAGACCCAGAGGAAGCTCCTGGCTCTTGGCTTTGGACTGGCACAGCTCCAGCCAATTGGGGAGTGAACCATCGGATGGAAGACCTCTCTCTCTCTCTGCCTCTCCTCTCTCTGTGTAACTCTAACTTTAAAATAAATAAATAAATCTTTAAAAAAAAGAAATATGAGAAGAAATAGGTGGACCAAATCTTGAGGATTAGCAACACTTTTAAGCTTTAGAAAGGAGGAACAACTGGTTGAAGTATTGGTGAGTTGGGAGAAAAGTCTGTATAAAACTTTATTATGCAAGCCAGGTGAGGGGAAAATTACAAGGAAATGAAATAGAGCTCTCAGTCACTATAGGCTGGAAAAGTACCCACTGGACATCTCTGAAACCTGGATGCACAAGGATGCAACAAATGAAGATGAGGAATATTAAGTGTGAACCAAACTTTAAAGAAAAGCAGCTATGGAACAAAGAATGGGAAAAGGATTACAACCAGAGTTTAAGTGGATGACATGGACAAAGTTGTAAGGTTTAGCAGCAAAAGAACATAAGTGGAAAAAGTCAAAAGAAATTTAAAATATATAGCAACAGGTACTCTCGAAGAAGAGAAGGTATTTAAAAGGTATGCAGGTAATATGTTTCATTTTCTCTCCTGCCTCTCTTTGTCTCATTCCTGCCTGAACTCACACAAAAAAGTAAATACTTTATCATTCTACAGTCTTTTATGTATTCATAATCAAATATAAAATTCTATTTTCCATTTTATTACACAAGAGATAGTATATTGTATACAATATTCTGGTCCGTGACAAAATGCTCTCCATGTTTGGTTGTATAAATTCACATTACACTAGTAATGTTTTAGAAGACTTGTCTCTCTATACGTACAGACCTAATGAGCTGTCTTTTGATTTTTAATCTAGTCAGTCTGGTAAGCTTTTTAAATGGCATTTCAGTGTGCCTTCACATCTTATGAACAGAGTTAAATAACTTTTAACATATTTAAAAGTTGTTTAATTCTTTTCCTGTGAGCAATCTTTTTTTTAATACAGATTTTGTTTTTTTTTAAACTTTTATTTAATGAATATAAATTTCCAAAGTATAGCTTAGGTATTACAATGGCTTTTCCCCCCCCCCATAACTTCCCTCCCACCCGCAACCCTCCCCTCACCCCTTCCATTCACATCAAGATTCATTTTCAATTCTCTTTATATACAGAAGATCAGTTTAGCATATATTAAGTGTTTGCACCCACACAGAAACACAAAGTGTAAAATACTTTTTGAGTACTAGTTATAGCATTAAATCACAATGTACAGCATATTTAGGACAGAGATCCTACATGAGGAGTAAGTGCACAGTGACTCCTGTTGTTGACTTTACAAATTGACACTCTTGTTTATGGCATCAGTAATCACCCTAGGCTCTTGTCATGAGTTGCCAAGGCTATGGAAGCCTTTTGAGTTCACCGACTCTGATCATATTTAGACAAGGTCGTAGTCAAAGTGGAAGTTCTCTCCTCCCTTCAGAGAAAGGTACCTCCTTCTTTGATGACCTGTTCTTTCCACTGGGATCTCACTCACAGAGATCTTTCATTTAGGTCATTTTTTTTTTTTGCCTGTGAACGATCTTAATGCTTTATTTTAAGTGTTTATATTTTTTCTGCATTAGTTTCTTATAATTCTATATAGACTAGTGATTTCTGCATTAAGTTGTAAAACTATTTTCTGATTGCCTTTTAGCTTTGCTTATATTGTGTTTGACTTGCAAAACTTGTAGTAAGGTAAATGTATCTCTGTTTTTCTTTACCTAGAAACCTTTTATTTAATGTATACAAACTTGATGCATTTCATATATACTTTAGGAACATAATGATTCTTCCCACCCTAACCTCCCTCCCACTCACACTCCCACCCTTCTTCCTCCTCTCTCTTCTATTCCCATTATGTTTTATAAAGATCACTTTTCAATTAACTTTATACACATAAGATTAACACTATACTAAGTAAAAAGTTCAACAAATAATACGAAGGGGAAAAAAACTGTTCCTCAATAGTCAAGACAAAGGCTGTCCAAAATCATCGCATCTAAAAGTGTCAAGTTCACTTCTATAGATCACCTTTTAGATACTATATTAGTTACTATAGATCAAGGAGTACATATGGTATTTCTCTTTTGAGAACTGGCTTATATCACTAAGCATAATGTTTTCCAGTTACATCTATTTTGTTGCAAATGACAGAGTTTCATTTTTTTACTACTGTGTAGTAGTCCATGGTATACATTTCCCATAATTTCTTTATCCAGTCTTCAGTTGATGGACACCTGGGTTGATCCCATATCTTAGCTATTGTGAATCAAGCTGCAGTAAACATGGTGGTATAGATAACACTTTCATATGCTTATTTTATTACCCTTAGGTAAATTCCCAGGACTGGGATGGTAGGGTCATATATTAGGTCTATATTAAGATTTCTGAGGTATTTCCATATTTCTTCCACAGTGGTAGTACCAGTTTACAATCCCACCAATAGTGGATTGGCGTACCTTTTTCCCCACATCCTCGCCAGCATTTGCTGTTGTTGATTTCTGTATGAGAGCCATTCTAACTGGGGTGAGGTGAAACTTCATTGTGGTTTTGATTTGCATTTCCCTGATGGCTAGTGATCCTAAGCATTTTTTTCACATGTCTGTTGGCCATTTGAATTTCCTCTGTAGAAAAATGGCTGTTCAGATCCTTTGCTCATTTCTTAACTGGATTGTTTGTTTTGTAGTTGTGGAGCTTCTTGAGCTCTATATATTCAGGATATTAATCCTTTATCAGCTGCGTAGTTTGCAAATATTTTCGCCCATTCTGTTGGTTGCCTCTTCACTTTGCTGAGTATCTATTTTTTTAAAATATTTATTTTATTTGAAAGACAGAGTTACAGAGAGAGGTAGAGACAGAGAGAGAAATCTTCTATCCACTTGTTCACTGCCAAGATGGCCGCAATGGATGGAGCTGAGCCGATCAGAAGCCAGGATCCAGGAGCTTCTTCTGGGTCTCCCATGCAGGTGCAGGGGCCCAAGGACTTAGGCCAACTTCTACTGCTTTCCCAGGCCATAGCAGAGAGCTGGATCGGAAGAGGAGCAGCCAATACTAGAACTGGTGCCCATATGAGATGCCAGCGCTTCAGACCAGGGCTTTAACCTTCTGTGCCACAGCATTGGCGCTGCATGTCTATTTTTTTGGCTACTACCAAGTTGTTTTCATTATAACTGTCCTGTGGTAGTTGAAAGCTGGTATTGTGATGCCTCCAGCTTTATTTTTGTTGGATAAGATTACTTTTGTATTTCAGGCATGGAAAGCCAAGACACTCTGGCAAAAAAAAAAAAAAGGACCTAAATGAAAGATCTCTGTGAGTGAGATCCCAGTGGAAACAACAGGTCTTCAAAGAAGGGGGTACCTTTCTCTAAAGGGAGGAGAGAACTTCCACTTTGACTATGACCTTGTCTAAATAAGATAAGAGTCGGTGAACTCAAAAGGCTTCCATAGCCTTGGCAACTCATGACTGGAGCATAGGGAGATTACTGATGCCATAAATAGGAGTGTCAATTTGTAAAGTCAACAACAGGAGTCACTGTGCACTTACTCCTCATGTAGGATCTCTGTCCTTAGCATGCTGTACATTGAGATTTAATGCTATAACTAGTACTCAAACAGTATATTTCACTTTGTGTTTCTATGTGGGTGCAAACTGTTGAAATCTTTACTTAATGTATACTAAACTGATCTTCTGTATATATAGAAAATTGAAAATGAATCTTGATATGAATGGAAGGGGAGAGGGAGTGGGAAAGGGGAGGGTTGCGGGGAGGGAAGTCATTGTGGGGGAAAGCCAATGTAATCAATAAGCTGTACTTTGGAAATCTATATTCATTAAATAAAAGTTAAAAAAAGAAAATAGATCTTAGTAAAAAATAAGAATAGGAATAGGAGAGGGAGGAGGAAGAGGGGTGGGAGTGTGGGTGGGAGGGCAGTTACAGTGGGAAGAATCACTATATTCCTAAAGTTGTATTTATTAAAAGCATTGTGTTTGTATTACTTAAATAAAAATGTTTATGAAAAAAAAAAGATTACTTTAGGGGCAGCGCCTTGGCTCAATCGGCTAATCCTCCGCCTACAGTGCTGGCACACCGGGTTCTAGTCTCGTTCGGGGTGCCGGATTCTGTCCCGGTTGCTCGTCTTCCAGTCCAGCTCTCTGCTATGGCCCGGGAGTGCAGTAGAGGATGGCCCAAGTGCTTGGGCCCTGCACCCCATGGGAGACCAGGAGAAGCACCTGGCTCCTGGCTTTGGATCACCGCGGTGCGCCAGCCGCAGTGCACTGACTGCAGCGGCCATTTGGGGGTGAACCAACAGAAAAAGGAAGACCTTTCTATATCTCTCTCTCACTGCCCACTCCGCCTGTCAAAAAAAATTACTTTAGCTATTGCCTTTTGTGTTTCCATTCCATATGAATTTTAGCATCTTTATTTCAAGATCTGTGAAGAATGTCATTGGTATTTTGATTGGGATCACATTGAATCTCTAAATTGCTTTTGGTAGTGTGGACATTTGGATGATATTCTTCTAATTCACAAACATGGGAGATTTTTCCATTTTTTTGTGTGTATTTTCTGTTCCTTTATTGTTTTTGCAGTTTTCATGGTAGAAATATTTGACATCATTGGTTAAATTTATTCCAAGTTGGCTGGCGCCATGGCTCACTTGGCTAATCCTCTGCCTGCTGCACTGGCACCCCGGATTCTAGTCCCGGTTAGGGCGCCAGATTCTATCCCGGTTGCTCCTCTTCCAGTCCAGCTCTCTGCTGTGGCCCAGGGAAGGCAGTGAAGGATGGCCCAAGTGCTTGGGCTCCTGCACCTGCATGGGAGACCAGGAGGAAGCATCTGGCTCCTGGCTTCGGATCAGTGCAGCACACTGGCCATAGCGGCCATTTGGGGGGTGAACCAATGGAAAAGGAAGACCTTTCTGTCTCTCTCTGTCTCTCTCTCTCTCTCACTGTCTAGCTCTGCCTGTCAAAAAAATTATTCCAAGGTATTTAATTCTTCTTTGGAACTATTATGAATGAGATTGATCTTAGAAATTCTTTCTCAGTCATGGCATTGTCTGAGAATACAAAGCCTATTGATTTTTCTGTGTTAATTTTATATCCTGCCACTTTACCAAACTCTTTTATGAGTTCTAGTAGTCTCATTCACTGGTTCACTCCCCAGATGGCTGCAATGGCCAGAGCTGTGCTAATCTGAAGCCAGGAACCAGCAGCTTTTTCTGGGTCTCTTGGTTGCAAGGGCCCAAGGACTTGAGCCATCTTTTTCTTTCCCAGGCCATAGCAGAGAGCTAGATTGAAAGTGGAGCATCTGGGACTCGAACTGGAAGCCCATATGGGATGCCAGCACTGCAGGCAGCAGCTTTGCCTGCTATTCCACAGTGCCAGCCCCTCCAGTAGTGTCTTAATGGAGTCATTTGGATTCCCCCATATATAGACTCATGTCATCTGCACATAGGGATAGTTTTACTTCTCCTTTCCAATTTGTTTCCATTTGATATCTTTTTCTTTACTAATAGCTCTGGCTTAAACTTTCAGGACTATATTGAATAACAGTGATGAGAGTGGGCATCCTTGTTTGGTTCTGGGTCTTAGTGGAAATGCTTCCAACTTTTCCCCCATTCAATAAGGTGCTGTCTGTGGGTTTGTCATAGATTGCCTTGATTATGTTGAGGAATATTCCTACTATACTCAATTTGCTTAATGTTTTCATCGTGAAAGGATGTTGTATTTTATCAAATGCTTTCTCTATATTGAGTAATCATGGTTTTTGTTCTTCAGCTTGTTAACATGATATATCACATTTATTGATTTGTGTATGTTGAACCATCCCTGCATACTAGAGATAAATTGCACTTCATCCAGGTGAATGTTTTGGGGTTCAATTGGTTAGTATTTTGTTGAGGATTTTTGCATCTGTGTTCATCAGGGAAATTGGTCTATAGTTCTCTTTCTGATTTGCATCTTTTCCTGGTTTAGGAATTAAGGTGATGCTGATTTCATAGAAGGAGTTTGAAAGGATTCCCTTCCTTTTCATTGTTTTCAATAGCTTGAGAAGAGTTGGAATTAGTTCCTCTTTAAGTGTCTGGTAGACTTCAGCATGAAGCCATCTGGTGCTGAGCTTTTCTTTATAGGAGGGCCTTTATTACTGATTCAATGTCCATATTGGTTATGGTCTGTTTAGGTTTTCTGTGTCGTCATGGCTTAGTGTTTGTAGATTGTATGTGCCCAAGAATCTATCCATTTCTCTTGAGTTTCATGATTTGTGGCATATAGCTCTTTGTAGTAATTTGATGATTCTTTATATTTCTGTGGTATCTGTTGTTACATTTCCTTTTTTATCTCTGATTTTATTGATTTGGGTCTTCTCTAATTTTTTTTTTGGTTAGTTGAGCCAAGAGTATATCAATTTTGTTTATTTTTTTCAAAAAACACAGCTCCTTTCATTGATCTTTTGTATTTTTTTAGTTTCTATTTTGTTTATTTCTTCTCTAATTTTAATTATTTCTTTCCTCCTACTAATTTTTGGTCTTTTTGTTGTTGTTGTTGTTGTTGTTTTCTAGGTCCTTGAGATGCACTGACAGCTCATTTATTTGGTGCCGTTCCATTTTCTCAACATAGGCACTGGTTGCTATAAACTTTCCTCTTAACACTACATTTGCTGTATCACATTTTGATATGTTGTATTGTCATCTTTCTTTGTCTCCAGAAATTTTTTTGATTTCTCTTTTGATTTATTTGATGACCCACTGTTCATTTAGGAGCCTGTTGTTCAGTCTCCATGTGTTTGTGTATGCTCTAAAGTTTCTTGAGTTGTTGATTTCCAGCTTCATTCCATTATGGTCAGAAAAGATGCTGGTATGATTTTGATTTTTTTTAATTTTCTGAGACTTGTTTTATGGCCTAGCATGTTGTCTATCCTAAAGAAAGTTCCATGTACTGGTAAGAAGAATGTATATTCTGCAACTGTAGGATGAAAAGTTATGTCAATATCTGTTAGGTCCAATAGGTCTATAGTGTCGATTAACTGTTGTTGCCTGCTGATTTACTGTCTGGTTGATCTGTCCATTGCTGAAAGTGAGATGTTAAAGTTTATGGCTCCCTTTAGATCCATTAATATTTATTTTAAATAGCCAGGAGCCTGTAGTTGGGTGAATATACATTTATTTTAGTCATATCTTCATGTTGAATTTATCCCTTAATCATTGCATAGTGTCTTTATCTCTTTTAACAGTTTTTTGTGTTGAAATCTATTTTGTCTTATATTAGAATGGCTACACCTGCTCTCTTTTGGTTTCTGTTACCATGGAATATCTTTTTCCATCCTTTCACTTTCAGTTTTCAGGTATCTTTGTTGATTAAATTTGTTTCTTGTAGGCAGCAAATAGATGGTTCTTGTTTTTTTAATACACTCAGCCAATCTGTATCTTTTAACTAGAGAGTTGAGGCCATTTATATTTAAGGTTACTATTAATAAATAATGACTTGGCCCTGCCATTTTTCCATAAATATTCCTATTGTTTACTTTGAATTTCCTTTGTATTTTCCTGGGAGATTTTCTGCCTTCACATTTTTTCATAGTGATGACTATGTTTCTGTGTTTCTATGTGTAGCACATCCTAAGCATTTTTTAAAGTTTTTAAGGATTTTATTCAGTGAGAGAAATGTACAGGAGAGCGAAAGCTTTATTTAGGGGAGAAAGGGAAAGCTAGAAGCGAAGTTGGGTCCATACCAAGCAGAGAGCAGGCCAGGAGCAAGCTGCGCCTAAGCATCTTTTGTAAGGCTGGACGAGTGGTGACAAATTCTTTTAATTTATGTTATGGAAGGTCTTTATTTCACCTTCATTTATAAATGAGATTTGCAGGGTACAGTATTGTGGGTTGACAGTTTTTTCTCTTAAGACCTAGAATATATCTCTTTTGTGTGTGTGTGTGTGTGTGGTTTTTTTTGTTTGTTTGTTTGTTTGTTTGTTTAGACAGGCAGAGTGGACAGTGAGAGACAGAGAGAAAGGTCTTCCTTTGCCATTGGTTCACCCTCCAATGGCCGCCGCGGCCAGCGCGCTGCGGCCGGCACACCGCGCTGATCCGATGGCAGGAGCCAGGTACTTATCCTGGTCTCCCATGGGGTGCAGGGCCCAAGTACTTGGGCCATCCTCCACTGCACTCCCTGGCCACAGCAGAGAGCTGGCCTGGAAGAGGGGCAACCGGGACAGAATCCGGCGCCCCGACCGAGACTAGAACCTGGTGTGCCGGCGCCACAAGACAGAGGATTAGCCTAGTGAGCTACGGCGCCGGCCTAGACCTAGAATATATCTCACCATTTTTCTAATTTCTTCTCTTTTTTTTTTTTCTTGGTCTGACTGTAAAATTTCCAGAGATTTGTCTTCTAACTCAGATATTCTTTTCTTCTGTCTCACAAGTCTATGGCTAAGGCTTTCCACTGCATTTTTATTTGATCTATTGAATTCTTCATTTTTAATATTTCATTTTGGTTTCTCTTTAGGATCTGAATTTCATGGGAAAAATGTTCATTCATATCATGTATGGATTTCTTTAATTCATGGATTTGCTTCTGATAGCTTCTGAATAATCCTGTGATTAATCTTTTTAATTCCTTTTCAGGAATTAAAATTTCATCAATCTCTTCATCTTCACATTCTAATATTTGAAGTGTTGTGTTCCTTTGGTGGGTCATGTTGTCTTCCTTATTCTTGTTTCTTGAATTTCTACACTTACTTTAAGCCTTTGTGGAGATACTTGTTGATTTGTGGGCTTTTTTGTTGTTTTGTTTTGTTGCTTCTGATGGCTTTTATATTTGAAGTATACATCTCTGGCCTAGTGGAATGTCTGCTCTTTCAGTGCATATCCAGAGGTGTGTGCAGCATGTAGCCAGGGAGCAATGGTCAGTGCTCCAGGGTGGGGCAAGTACCATGGTGACACCCAAGTTGGGGGCAGTAGATATCCTCTTTTTAGCCAAAGGGAGGGTCTGATCACCTCTGATTGTATAATCACACCCCTCACCTTCTCTCTTCCAAGGTTATTAGTGCCTGGGCATTAGCCCACAGTGGGTGCAATACTCATCTGCCCTGCCACAAAAACCACACAAAGGATCCATGCAGTCCTCAATGTGAGCACGGATCCTATTGCAGTGACCCGCCCCAGGCAATCAGGGAGCTCTGAGCATGTGGAGCAGCTCAACTTGCCCAGAGACCCTGCTACACCCTGCACTCTCTCTTACAGTCACAGAGTTCCCACAGTTACGGGGCGCAGAGGATCCTCTCTACCCTGCTAGCTTGTCCATCTACAGAGGCTGAGACATTCCCAGAGTCAGCTGCCTGTGGGTGCTCCACCTAGATGGTTTGAGCCCCAGAGCCTGTGATATGTTGAGAGGCTGGGGGCACTTCACAGTCCTATGTGGGTGCCAAGCTGCCAACCCTCCCAGCCAGGCTCAAAGTCAGCGGGGAGTGCAGATTTTTCTCTGTGGTAGAATTTCTGAATCACATACGTGTTCAAGAGCCACTGGCCAAATGTTGCCGTTTGCCCACCAGTTTCATGGTGCAAGCTCCTGAGCTGCTACTGCTGCTGTTACTGGTGACAGGATGGTTCCTTTTCCCTGCTAGTTGCTGGGCGCATGCACAAATGCTTCTGCTGCTGCTGCTTCTGCCCAAAATGGCACCTGCCCTTTCTCAGCTGATTGCTGGGTGCCGTTGCAGGGTGGGATGGGGAGAGAGAAACATGCCCCCTTTGTTTTTTTTTGTTTGTTTGTTTGTTTGTTTCACTGTGTTAGCAGGTACCCTACCCCCTCAGAGATCCAGGCTGGACTCATGCCAAGCTCTCCCTATGGCTTTATCTCCAATGGCATGGGCTGCCAGTCTGATGTCATCTAACTCTCTAAAGCTAGCGCTTTCTCTGTCTTGGGTGCTGGGATCCTGTGCTGTGTCCATGCTCATGCTATGTGTCTGCAGCTTCCACATCAATCCATGACATTCCTCTTCCTTCAGTAGACTTTCCACTGTAATTTTCTCTCTAACTCTCCCCTGAGAATCTACTCCCTCCACATTTTTTTTTTTACTATTTTCCCATAGCCTAGAGCAGTACACCCTTCCCTATTCTGCCATCTTGCTCCAGTCCAACACTTGATTCTGAGTCACTGCTGTGGTGAAATTCATTAGCCAAAGGTCACTAGAAACATAACTTTACCCAAACTTGGGTTTACTTTGCCTGCTACAGCACAGTAAAATGTACTCCAGTGAAACATGATGAGACTGGTTAAGAGGGATGAGCTTATTACAGGATTTGGGCTTGTTCTGAGGATGGGAAGAAATGGAGATTGAAGCTATCAGGAAGTAGAGAAAATTTGTCAATTATCAGAAAATTTTTATTATTAAAAGCCAGAGAGAAAGGGGAGAGCTCCTATGTTCACCCCCAAATGCCTGCAACAGCAAGGACAGGGAGGCAGGAACTCAATCCAGGTATCCTATGTGGTTGGCAGTGACCTAGATACTTGAACCATCACTGCTGCCTCCCAGATTGCACATCTAGAATAGGGAGTAAAGCCAGAACTCAAACCCAGGCACTCAAATACAGGATGCAGGCATCCAACCAGAGGCTGAATCACTACACCAAATGCCAGCCCCAGTAACTGATCATTTTAACCATGAGACAAAAAGATTAAAGCAGGACTAGAGATATCACTGGAAAAAAGCAACAGTGACTCAGGTTAGTCACATGAATTAGTTGTGCTACTATTTTTGTGACTGAGAATATTCTTTTCCATCTTTTATTTCCGGCGTAGTCATGGAATGGCTATATTTCTGTCTTGTTCCACCATAGTCAAGGAGTTACATTCTCTAATTAGTGTTTACAATCTATGAAAATTATTTATGTTCTGCCGAGGACACTAGATGTGTCCAAGATGGATTTCTTAATAGATGAAACATGTTAAGAAATCACCATTTATTATAATTTCTTAATGTTTTTAAGAGTAATGGTTGTTAAATTTTGTAAAAGCTTTTTGGGTCCATGGAAAAGATCATGTTATTCTTTCTGAATAGCTGTTAATAAGATGATTAAGTAAATTTTCTAGTACCAACCCCCCATTGCATCCTGGAATAAACTCCACTTGATCATAAGCTTTGTTTTCAGGAGGCTTCTGGATTTGAATGTAGTTTTTTAAGGAGCTTTTATCAATATTCAAAAGTGATACTCAGTTTACTTTTGATTTGGTTTGCTTTTTCAGGTTTCCTAATTTTTCTGTGAAGGTTTGTCTTCATTTTTCCTCAATAAGAACATTTAAATACCATTGATCTTACCTGCTCTTTAAAAAGCTGATAGAATGAAATCCTGTCTCACAACAAAATGGATAGAATTGGAGACCATTATGCTTATTGAAATAAGCTAGTCCCATTTTCCCTGATTGTGGTAATTAATATACAGAGTAAAAAAAAAAAAGAAAAAGAAAAAATGTAATGTATGGGGTTATCACTGTTGCATAGTAGATTAAGCCTCAGCCTGTCATACCAGCATTCCATATGGGTGCTGGTTAAAGTTCCAGCTGCTCCACTTCCAATCCAGCTCCCTGCTGATGGTCTAGGAAAGCAGTGGAGGTCCCTATGCTCATATGGGGGACCCAGAAGAAATTCCTGGCTCCAGGCTACGGATCAGCCCAGCTCCAGCCTGCAGCCATTTGGGGAGTGAACCAGCTAATAGAGGACCTCTCTCTGTGACTCTGCTTCTAAAACAAATAAATCTTTTAAAAAATAATAATAATGTATATGAATGAAATTGACATTTTGATATTTGATTATTGTTTATAGCCCTTGTTGATACTCTTGAGGAACAGTATTTTTTCTACTTACTACATTTTGATTTATTTATTTAGGGTTAAGCTTGTGATTATCAAGTAAATTGAGAGTATGTCATTATAAAAATTAAAAGAAAAATAAGAAAGGAAGGAAGAGGGAGGGTGGGATGATAGGGTAGGAAATATCATTAGGCTCTTAAAACTAAGTATATGAAATAGATAATTGTCAATACTCAATTCTTTTTATGGCTGGATTGTGTTACATTGTACAGATATTCCACAGTTGTTTATCCATTTACCTGAGAACAGACATTTGTACTGTTTCCAATTCAGAGGATATTACAAATAAAACTGCATTCACTTTGAAAGAATATTTTTTCTGGATATAAAAGTCATCTTTAAGGATAATCCACTGTGTTCTGGTTCCACAGATAGAAGTTAGCAGAAATTTGAATTTTTGTGTTCCTATGTATAATGTTTCCTTCTCCCTGGATGCATTCAAAATATTCTCCTTTTTTTGGTTCTCAGAAGTTCAATTAGGATGTTTTTTAAAGATTTATGTATTTATTTGAAAGAGTGACAGAGAGAAGGAGAAACAGAGACAGAGAGTGAGAGAGTGCTTCACTCCCCAAGGACAACAACAGCCCAGGCTGGGCCAGGCCACGATGCCTGGAGGCAAGAATTCTCTCTGGGTCTCCAACATGGGTGACAGGGGCTCAAGTATTTGGACCGTGTTCTACTGCTTTCCCAGGCATAATTACCAGGACCTGGAAGGGAAGCAGGATAGCTGGGACTTAAACTGGCACTCTGATATGAGATGGCAACATCACAAGCCGCAGCTTAACCTGCTGTACCACAATGCCAGTCCCAATTATGTTAAGCATGGGTTTTCTTCATTGTTATTTTTCTTGGAATTCACTGGGTTTTTTGACTCTATAAATTTATATTTCTCATCAAATATGGGAAATATTCAACAAAAAATCTTGCATTTCTCAGTTTGTTCTTTGCTTTCTGAGAGTCTGTTTTACTTACCATAATTCTTTTGAACTTTCACCACCCTGTGCAAAATACTATGACTCTGGTAATTTCTCTATATTTTTCCTGTTGTTTAGGATGAAAAGTTCATATCATTTTACTTTCACATTTTCTCAGTCCTTTTCTCATCTCCAGAATGATATTAATCATATCCAGTGAATTTTTCATTTTAGATGCCACAGTTTTTAGTTTAGGGATTTCCATTTGATTCTCTATTATGTTTTATATTTCTACAGTGTTTTCCTGTTTTGTTTTTTTCTCATTACAGACTACTTCTGCATTTCCCTTACTTATTTGAGGATAATTTTAAGAGTTCCTTTAAATTTCTTATCTGTTCATTCCAATATCTTGGTTAGTTGGGAACTAGCATGCATATTTTCTTTTCTCTGAAGTACAATTAATGTTTTTCTGTTTCTTCACTTTTGGATTAATTTGTAATAGAAAGTTTTATTTTATAAAATAAAATATTATAGAAAATTTTCATTTTTTTATATTCCTTCAGAGAGTTTTAAATGTTTTCAACAGGCATTTAAGATGCCTGAACTCACACTATAAACTTAGTCATTAGCTGATAATTTATTTCTTACAGCATTCACTTAAATAAATTAGGTTATATCTGCATATAAATATATAGGTATATGAATATATGACTTATAATTAATTATTTTTGAGGGGCTTGATCTAATAGACATTACATGACCATTGCTAGAATTGGAATTCTACATATTAGTATATAGAACTTTTTCATGACAATTTTTAAATATTTTTATTTATATATTTGAAAGGCAGAGTAACAGAGAGATCTTCCATCTGCTGGTTCCTTCCCCAAATGGCTGCAACAGCCAAGGCTGGGCCAAGCTGAAATGAGCATCTAGGAACTCTACCTAGCTCCCACATGGGTGACAAGGCCCCAAGTAGTTCGGCCACCATCCTCTGCTATCCCAGGTGCGTTAACAGAAAGCTGGATCAGTAGCAGAGGAACAGGACTCACACACTCTAATATGGGATTTGGGCATCCCAGGTAGTGTTTCAACCCTCTATAACACAACATCCTCCTCCCACACTTCATAATAGTATTTGAATGTATAACTTCATCTAACAAAAAAAATTGGGGCACACAGTAGTATAACAACAGAAATGTGTTGAAAATTCTAGTTAAGGATATTCATATTTGGGGCTGACACTGTGGCATAGCAGGTAAAGCCACAGCCTTATGTGTCAGCATCCCCTATGGGTGCCAGTGAGTCCCGGCTGCACCACTTCCAATCTGGCTCTCTGCTATGGCCTGGGAAAGCAGTAGAAGATGGCCCAAGTCCTAGGGCCCCTGTATCCGCATGGGAGACCCAAAAGAAGCTCTTGGCTCCTTGCTTCAGATCAGCTTGGCTCCCGCCATTAAGGCCAACTGGGGAGTGAACTAGTGGATGGAAGACCCCTCTCTCCCTCTCCTTCTCTCTCTGTGTAACTCTGACTTTAAAATAAATAAATAATAAATATTTTAAAAGGATGTTAATATTCCATTTACCTTGGTAATTTCCAGCTGTAAAGATTCTGTAGATCTGAAAAGAAGGAATTCTTGAAAGCTCTATGAGTACAATCCGTCTTAGTGGCAAGAGCCAAAAATTTCAGGTCTTCAGTTTCATCTATGTGAACTGCATGCTCAGTATATTAGTTGACATGGGTCTGTCACTTATAATTATCTTTTTGATTCAGGTTAGGTCAAGAATTGGCTATTGTCCTCAACTTGACTCCATGCTGAACCACATGACAGGTCGGGAATTGCTGATCATGTATGCCAGACTGTGGGGGGTCCCTGAGTCAAATATTTGCAAGTATGTTGAAGCCTTTTTGCATTCAGTGCACCTAGAAGCCTATGCTGACAAGTTTGTTTACACATACAGGTGAGATATTATGCTTCAGCAATTATTAGGCTGCCTATCTGTGTATTTACTGTTTAGAATCAAGCTTGCAAACTCAACTTAAACCCTATGTCACACAGAAGCAGTGACATGAAATAACCTGATGTCCTGTCAGGGTTCAGATATCAGGAATAAGGCAGATCCCATTTATCTAATGTTAACCTTTTTGCCAAAAAATTTTTTAAAGATTTTTATTTATTTACTTGAGGGCAGAGTGACAGACAGAGGGAGGGAGAGAAAGGTCTTCCATCCACTGGTTCACCCCCCAAATGGCCACAACGGACACAGCTGGGCCAATCTGAAACCAGGAGCTTTTTCTAGGTCTCCCATATGGGCGCAGGGGCCCAAGAACCTAGGCCATCTTCTGCTGCTTTCCCAGGCCATCAGCAGGGAGCTGGTTTGGAAGTAGAGCAGCCAGGACTCAAATTGGCACCCATATGGGATGCCAACACCGCAGGTGGACGTTTAGCCTACTATGCCACAGTGCCAGCCACCCTTTTGCCAACATTAACACAGGCTTTGCATTTAAAAAAAAAAAAAGAACATTTTTATCCCTATTTCCCAGAAGTTATTTTTTCTCCCAAAACCAAAAATATGTCATAAAGAATGATGCTGAAGCAAATTACCAAAAAAAAAAAAATAATAATCCATGAAAACGAGCTGATACAACCACTTGGATGTCAGCCTGCTGCTTTTTCAGTCGTACCAAATCAGCATTCTAGATGTATAAGCTAATTCTGTCGTATGCTTTAATGACAGGTGTACCCTTATCTTTTCCTTCCTCTTCCACTTTCTGTCTCCTCCTTTGACTTCAAAGTGGAGGACACAAACGTAGACTTAATACTGTTATTGCCCTCATGGGAAAGTCCTCAGTTGTCTTCCTGGATGAGCCATCAGCTGGCATGGATCCAGTGGCCAGACATCTCCTCTGGGACACTATTACATGGATCTGTAAAACTGGTAAAGCTATCATCATAACTTCCCACAGGTATGACCCACTGGGAGGCTTGGTTGGAAGTTATAGGGGGTTACAGTGGGTGTAAGATGAAATTAGTTGGAATCAAGAATATGGTCACTGAACTTATCATCTAAGTATATGAGCTACAGAGGAGGGCCTAAGGGTAGAGGCTGAATGTGCTAAAGGAGTAAATGAAGAATCTTCAGTTGAGTTGTAGAATCAAGAATTGAAAGATAAGTTAGGAAAGTTTTCCTATTATGGATTTAGTAGGTTACTTTGAATTTTAAAATCTCTTCCTAAACATGAAATACTAAGCCTTCAATTCCAAGTCTTCCAATCCTGGCTCTTTTTAAAGTACAGTGTTTGTCCTCTGAAAGGGAGTCTCTTCAGCCATATCTCCTTTGTTCTCCTAGCATGGAAGAATGTGAGGCCCTCTGTACTAGGCTGGCCATCATGGTAAAGGGGAGGTTCATATACCTAGGCAGTCCTCGACACCTCAGGAACAAGTATGGTAATATATGCACTCTGACAGCAAAAATTAATATTGATAAGGATGAAGAGAAATTACAGATGTTCAAAAATTTCATTGAAAAAACTTTCCCAGGTAATATAAGTAGGACTGATTTGTGGCAATTTTGTGTTAAGTCATATGTACTTGTTCTATTTCATGTCCTCCATAACTATCTTTCCAATCAAATACTGATGTCTATTGAACATTTATATTAAGCTCCTTTACATAACTTTTCTATGAACTTGTCCCAATTATGCTAAGAAGCTTTCACAGAATAACAGAGGTTCTCACCAATATGTGTAGAAGTCAATCAGTAAGATAAAACTGTTCTTCTGTCTGTATCTAGAGTTAAATTGTTGAGGATAAAATCTCTATTATTTATCTTTGATCATTCATTCAAGTCCTTTTATGAAGCATGCATCCTCTGCCTTTTCCTGATCCCTGAACCAGGCTATACTTAAGAAATACAAACAAATATAGTAAACTCCCTGTTCTCCTTCCAAGGAAATGACCTGGAAATGTTGCACATGAAACAATCACTCTGCTTTGTGTACTAACTTGAGTTAGTGCCCCTCTGTGCACATGGTCAATAGTCATTTATAACATCTAGTTTTTTCTATCCCTGCTAATTTATTCTAATCATTAAACAGAGATATAACAAGTCTTTTAATAATTTTGATTTTATTAGTACCTTAGTCCATTTTCTGTTGCTATAAACAAAATACCTTAGTCTGGGCAATTTTTAAAAAGGAAAGTTTATTTTGGTTCATAGTTCTATAGGCTGGGAAGTCTAAGATTATGGTGCTAGCATCTGCTCAGCATCTTGTGAGGGGACCTTCTTCATTTATAAAATGATAGGACACAGCAAGTTCATCTCTCCCTTTCATAAAATTACAAATGTAACCGTGGGGGCTGCACTCTTGTGACCTTATCTAATCCAAATGACCTCCTGAAGACTCTGCCTCATCATTCTGTTACAATGGCAATTAAATCTCAACTTGAGTTTCAGAGGAGGCAAATATTCAAACCATAGCAGTTTAGTCTCTGCTTTGAATGATCACTGTCAACAGGATAGTGGCCAGACTGTCAGGGATCAAGATGGAAATCAAGGAAGCTATACCAATGGTAAAACAATAAATAGGATTGACCTGTACTAAGGGAGTTACAATGAGAACTGAAAGAAAAAAATGATAGGAATGTGTGCGTGTGTGTGTGCATGGATGGATACATACATGCATAGACAATTCAAGAGAAGAAACCATTCTGAGGGAAAAATAATTCAGGGTTAATTATTTTAGTTATAAGGTACCTATGAGATATTCAGACTAATATATCCATTAGAGAGTCATTTGGCCATCCATTTATTATGGAGCATTTAACTGCACACAGTGTTGAAGATCCTGAATTGCTGTAAATTGTATGTATTGTTTGCCAATCCAACATCCTGCTTAACCTGAGGACCATCAAGTACACACAGAGAAAAAAGATATTTGATCTTAGAAGTGAATACAATAACTTGGTTGTTATTAAAGTACTATCCGATATAATATGTGTACATGTAAAGTTGCCAATTTACCAGTCTTTCCCTCCACCATTGAGCAAATTAATTATTTCAAATATGACTTCATTTAAAGACTATCCATAAAAGAAGGAAGAAATATGTGACAGGTGACTTAAATATACAATTAATCCTAAAGTTAATTCTAGAAACTGCAATAAAACCTTAAGTAAATGCTTCTCCTAATGACAAAGAATTTAAGAGAAGAAGCATCATTTTTAAAATAACACAAAGGGAAAAGTTCCTTTATTTGATTATTTGTCCACAGTCCTTATCTACACTCTTGAGGAACAGTTATTTTCTACTTAAAATTTGTTGAATTCTTTATTTAGTACAGGGTTAAACTTGTGATTATAAAATAAACTGAAAGTATGTCATTATAAAAATGTTTAAAAAATAAAGAGGAGGGAGAGTGGGAGCATGGGTGGGAGGGAGTACGAGATAGGAAGTATCATTATGCTCTTAAATCTGTATATATGATATTTGTTCACTTTATATAAATAAAAATCAAAAATTAAAGAATTCCTTTTTCTGCCTCATGGCAGATTATATTCCCAGAAAGGTCCTATTATTAAAATAAAAATACATACTGGAAAACATAAAATCACTTTTTAACAGTATGCTTGCAGTCACACACACACACACACAAAAAGATGAAATTCAAATAACCAGAAAAAGAACAAGAAAAAAATGATCAAGCTGAAATAACAATAATAAATGTGACAGCGGGTTTTCCGTGAAGCAAATTACAATATCAGTACTAAGATAAAGAGATTTAACTCACTGTAAGATGTATAAATTAACTTGAGAGTCTCACATTAAACAGGAACCTTCAAAGATAAACAAATGCGAAGTTTCTGGTCTGGCATGTTAAAAGTTTGAAAGTTGCCACTCTGCTCTAACAGCATGTGAAAACCTTGACAACCCAAAAAATCAACTCTTCTTAAATATGTAGAAGTGGCATAAGAGCACCCCAAAGATTACAGAGATGGATGGGAAAATATAGAGACTCCCAACCTGTTTCAAGACCCAAGAGCCAAAACTTGCACAGACAACAGTGCCTAGGTAAGGAAACCTGCACTGTAATTGACGAATTGCTGGTGGCTCAGCATGACAAGTCTGAGAGAAAAAAACTCCAGGAGGCCCAGTCACTGAGGCATTAGGGGAGGCACACCCCTACCTCTCAGAGCTTCTGATAGCAGTTTCTCATGGTGAATAGTGAAGAAAAACACCTGTGTGATTCTGAAGTGGCAGCAGGGAGATCATTTCTTAACTACACCAGAATATACTGTTCTTTTTGTCAGAATCTGCCCTCAAGAGAACCTGTGAAACTATGAAATTCCAGAACTGTTGAGGTTTTATCAGAGTCTCAAGGACCCAGGGAGGGAAAATACCCAACTCCAGACAGCTCTACCCAATTTGTCCCCTCTATGGGGTATCTGAGAAGCACAGGGTCACGAAAAAACTGAGACACGGTGAAC
This sequence comes from Oryctolagus cuniculus, assembly GCF_051225735.1. Taxonomy (NCBI): domain Eukaryota; kingdom Metazoa; phylum Chordata; class Mammalia; order Lagomorpha; family Leporidae; genus Oryctolagus; species Oryctolagus cuniculus. The sequence goes on along the minus strand of NC_142885.1, from coordinate 54,863,844 downwards.
CATGGAATGATTCCCCCGCCCCACACCTTACCACCACATTACTAAAGGCCTGTTAACAGCAGTCCCTTTTGCCCAGTACATTATGTCTGGTCATCAAGAGAAAAATTGCAAAACATACCAAAGGATAGCTCAGTTTGAAGACACAGAACAAGCATCAGAACCAACTCAGAAATGCAGGAATGTTGGAATTACCAAAGATTTTAAAACAAATATTGTTGTGCTAAGGGCTCTAGTGGATTAGGTAGGCAGTATGCCAGAACAGATGGACAACATAAGCAGACAGAAATCCTAAGAAATTCTAACCACTATGCATTTGGCACAGTAGTTAAGATGCCACATGGGATGTCATCATCCTGTATCAGAGTGCCTGGTTCAAATCCTGGCTCCACTCTCAAGCCTGGCTTCCTGCTATTGCATACCCTGGAAAAGAACAGCTGGGTCCCTGCCACCCACAAAGGAGACCTGGATGAAATTTCTGGCTTTGGCCTGGCCTCACCTTGACTGTTGCAGGCATCTGTGGAATGAACCAGCAGATGGAGGTCATCTTTCTGTCTGCCTCTCCCTCTCTGTCTCTATGTTTAAAATAAAATGAAAATAAACAAAACACATTTTTAAAGAAAGGAAATTCTAACAGCCAAAAAGAAATGCTAGAGGTAAAAAAAAGGTAACAAAAATGAAGAATGCCTTTGATGAATGTGTTAATCGACCAGACACAGCTAAGGAAAGAATATGTGAGGTTGAGGATATCTCAGCAGAAACTTTCAAAACCAGAATTCCACAACAACAACAGACTACCAAGAACTGTGGGACACCACAGTATAATGTACATTTAGTAGGAATATCAGAAGTAGAATGATAGAAAGGATTAGAAGAAATATTTGAGACAATAATAAGTTTCCCTCAAATTAATGTCAGACACCAAACTACAGACCCAGTCAGGATAGATGCCATTTTTTAAAAAACTACACCTAGACATGTCATTAATACTGTTACCATATTATTATGCTACAAGGAATTAAAGGTTAAATTCTGAGAGATGCCAAAGGAGAAAACATCTTGCCTATGGAGGAACAAAGATAAGAATTACATCTGAATCCTGACGAGTTTGGTGTGGAAGTATTTGAAGCATTAGAGAAAAAAATGCCTATCTATAGAGTTAAGTACCCTGTGAAATTATTCTTCAAAAGTGAAAGAGAGGCCGGCGCCGGGGCTAATCCTCTGCCTGCAGTGCCGGCACCCCGGGTTCTAGTCCCAGCTGCTCCTCTTCCAGGCCAGCTCTCTGCTATGGCCCGGGAGTGCAGTGGAGGATGGCCCAGGTGCTTGGGCCCTGCACCCGCATGGGAGACCAGGAGAAGCACCTGGCTCCTGGCTTCGGATCAGCGCAGTGCGCCGGCCACAGCGGCCATTGCGGGGTGAACCAACAGAAAAGGAAGACCTTTCTCTGTCTCTCTCTCTCTCACTGTCCACTCTGCCTGTCAAAAAAAAAAAAAAAAAAGTGAAAGAGAACCAAAGATGTTGTTAGATAAACAAAAAAATTGAGAAAATCTGTTTTGAGTAGGACAGCTTTACAAGACATTATTTGTAGAGAAAGAAAATTTTGTAGATCAGACATTTGTATCTACATAAAGAAAGAGGATCAGAGAAAAAGAAAACCATTTTTCTCATTCTTAACTAAGAGTTTTCAAAATAATACCAACACTATACTTAATTATGTATGTGTGTTTATGCTTGCTTTCATAAGTGAAATGAATAAATGAAAGGCATCAAAGAGTCAAGGAATATGAGGGAGGAATTAGGGTTATATTGTTATAGCAGGGTATTCACACTGAATGTGAAGCAATATATCATTTAAAGGTGGACTTAGATTCATTGCAAACTCTAGGGCAACTACCCAAAAGTGTTAAAGTAAAAAAAAAAAAAAAAAAAACAAAACAAAACTTTTTTAGTTAAAAAAAAGTATACCTGATAATAATAAGAAATGAGAGAATATAGAGTCATATAAAATTCTTGGTTAAAACTACAAAAAGCAGAGGAGTGGAAGACAAAAATAATAAAGAACAAGAGCAACAAATAGTAATAAAATAGGCTAAACGTTAATCTAGCTATAACAATAAACATGTTGAATGTCATTGGTCCTACCAACTAAAAGAGAATGTCAGAATGGATATAAAAAGAACACCCAACTAAATTCTGTCTATTAGAAAACTACTTTAATATAAAGTCACATAGAAGTTAAAAGTAAATGGATGGAGAATTGTATACATTACTAATGGTAATCAGAAGAAAATAAGAATGGCTATATTAATTTCATATAAAGAATATTTCAGAGCAAGGGAAGTTATGGGGGGAGGGAAGAGGGTTACTACATAAAGATAAAGGGTCAATTCTGCAGGAAGACAATAGTCCTTAAAGTGCATGTGTATAACAACAGGACATCAATATACATGAGGCAAAAACTGATGGAACTCTCTTCTAGGGCCTGGGAAAGCAGTAGAGGATGGCCCAAGTTCTTGGGCCCCTGCACCCTTATGGGAGACCTGGAAGAAGCTCCAGCTCCTGGCTTCCAATTAGCCCAGCTCTGGCTAGTGGGGCCATTTGGGGAATGAGCCAGCAGACAGAAGACCTCTCTCTCTCTCTGTCTCTCTCTCTCTTTCTCTCTTTTTTTTCCCTCTCTCTCTTTCACTACCTTTCACATAAATAAATAAATAAATAAATCTTAAAAAAAAAAAAAAAAACCTGATGGAACTGCAGAGAAATTGATGAATCCATTGATATAGTTGGAGACTCAATATCCCTCTATCAGAAATGGACAGATCCATCATACAGAAAATCAAAACATTAATATTGGACCTATTGGACATATTCTTCAACAAGAGCAGAATTAGACATTCCTCTCCAGTTCACATGGCACACTTCCCAAAATGGACTACACTGTAAGCCATAAAACACATTTAAACAAATTTAAAAGAATATAAATAGAATGTTTGCCATCAGAATACGATGGATTTAAACTAGAAATCAGTGTCATAACAACTGAATTATCTCAAATTACTTGGATATTAAACAACATAAATAATATGAGTCACAAAAGAAACCTCAAGAGTAATTTTAAGTACTTTGAACTAAGTGAAAATGAAAACAAAATATCTAAATTTGGTGCATGAAAGAGTTTAGAAGAGAATTTATAGCATTTAGTGCATACATTAGAAATGAAGAAATATCTATGGCCGGCGCCGAGGCTCACTTGGCTAATCCTCTGACTGCGGAGCCGGCACTCCAGGTTCTAGTCCCGGTTGGGGCGCGGGATTCTATCCCGGTTGCTCCTCTTCCAGTCCAGCTCTCTGCTGTGGCCTGGGAAGGCAGTGGAAGATGGCCCAAGTGCTTGGGCTCCTGCACCTGCATGGGAGACCAGGAGGAAGCATCTGGCTCCTGGCTGCGGATCCGTGTAGCACACCGGCCATAGCAGCCATTTGGGGGGTGAACCAACGGAAGGAAGACCTTTCTCTCTGCCTGCCAAAAAAAATTAAAAAAAAGAAAGAAAGAAAGAAATATCTAAAATCATTCATTTAAGCTTCTATATTAAGAAACTGGAAAACAAACAGCAAATTAAATCCAGAGTAATGAGAAGGAAATTAATAAAAACTAGAGCAGAAATCAATGAAATTAAAAACAGGAAATCAATAGAGATCATTAATGAAACCAAAGTTGGTTCTTAAAAATATAAATAAAATTGATAAGCCTCTAGACAGGCTGAGAACAAAAAGAAGTTGCAAATTACTAATATCAGAAAAAAAGAATGGACCTCACTATGGATCCACTGAAGATTAAAAACATAATCAAAGAATGCTATGAAAACTCTGTGCCCACTAATTTGATAACTACATGAATTAGACCAATTTTTTTAAAATGTAAAATCTGCCAAAACTCATAAATAAAAGACACTCTGAATAGATCTATATTTATTAAAGAAATTGAAATAAATAACTTACAATTTGCCCAGACAGAAAGCACCAGGCCCCACTGGGATCACTGGTGAATTCTACCAAACATTTAAGGAAGAAATTGTACCAGTTCTTTATAGTGTCTCCCAGAACATACAAACAGAGGGAATATGGCCCAATATTCTATAAGGCTAGTAATATGCTTTTATGAAAAACCATAGACTAATATCTCTCTGAAGAGGTGCAAAAATCCATAAAAAATTAACAAATTGAATCCAGTAATGTATACAGAATAATTATACAACAACCAAATGAGATTTAGTCAGGGTGTGAAAGTCTGGTTCAGCATTTAAAACTCAATTAATGGACTGCATCACAGGAACAGGTTAAAGAAAAACCATACAATTATATCAGTAGATAAAAAAAGCATTTGACAAAATCCAACATGACTTCATGATAAAAACTCTGGGTAAACTAAGAATGGAGGGAAACTTCCTCAACTTACAAAAAACATATCAGAAAAAAACTAACATGACACTTAATAGTGAGAAATTGTTTTCTTGTTAAGATAAGGAAAAGGCCAGAATGTACTCTCTCACCCTTACTTACATCAAATCTCAGCTGTAGAATAAGCTAAAGATAAAAAATTAAATCTATACATAATTGGGAAAGAAGAAATTAAACTATCTTTATTTACAGAGGACATGATTATCTATGTAGACTATTTGGAAGAATTGACAAAAACTCCTGGAACTAATAAGTGCTTATTGCAAGGGTAGAGGAGACCAAGTTAATGCACTAATGTCTATTGCTCTCCTGTGTACAGCAATGAACAAATGGAATTTAAATTTAAAAACACAATACTATTTACATTAACTCCCACAAAAATGAAATTGATGCTCCTTGACTTAAAATTGGGTTGTAACCTGATAATCCCATAATAAGCCAAAAAAATCATAAGTCAGAAATTAATTTGGGCCCAGTGTTGTGGCATAGTGGGTAAAGCCACCACCTGCAATTCTGGCACCCCACATAGGTGCCAGTTCATGTTCCAGATACACCTGCAGCTATACAACAAGCAGCTCAAACATAGTATTGAGAGAGAAAAATGCCACAGAGTAGTAATTGCACAACTGTATTTGTATAAAGTTATATTGGTTTACTTTGAGAAAATTCTCTGGGCTTCATACTTAAATTATTTCTATACTTTGCTATATGTGGATGATAATTCACTAAACACTTTTCTTGGTAAATGACCAAAGCATATTTGAAAACAAATAAAGCCTTTAGAGATGAAAAATTACAGTCCTTGAAATTGAAACCAAATGATTAGAGTATGGCAAATGTTTATGGAAGCCTCATTTTGACTCTTTTGAATCTTTCTAATCTCACTAAAAAAGAATAGAACAGCAATAATGAAAACCAATGGACAACATCATCATAAAAATAAGAGACAGTTTCCCCCAAGAACATCAGAATACAAGCAGTAGCCTGAAACACTGACAGCAACAAGAATCAAGCATAATCAGAAGTTGTGCTGAACATATCCAAGGGAAGAGAAAACATAGTTTTTATATTCCTAACAGCCTAGAAATTGATGGATTTTGGAGGGAGCCATTTTCATTATTAAAAATTAATCAGACACCAAGTAAAATATATAAAAAGAGTGCTCAATATCATTAGTCATCTAGGAAATGCAAATTAAAACTCAATATCATTAGTCATCTTGGACACAACTGCACATCCATCAGAATGGCTAAAATTTAGAATATTGACTTTTTTCTAAGAATTAGTATAGATGTAGATAAATAGGACACTCATATAGAGCTGCTTGGAATATAAAATATTTGAAATTTGGGGGCAATATCTAATTGGAAAAGACTTAAATCTCTGCCCTAAAAATTCTACTCCTAGGAAAATAATTGAACATAAGTACAAAGAAGTAGGTAGAAAATGATTGAAACAAAATTTAGTATAATAGCTCCAAAATGGAATCTGTATTAGCCATCTATTGCCACATAAGGAATAACCAAAAAATAAATAAATAAATGACCTAAAACAACAGTAAATACTTATTATCTCATAGTTTCTGTAGCATATAGCTGAATGGTCCTTGCTTAAGGTCATGAGATTTCAATCATTTGAAGGCTCACTGGAGGCTGGAAAATCTGCTTACAAAATAATTCAGTAATACAGCTGCTGAGAGTACTTTACCACATGGACCTGTCCATGGGGATGCTTGTGTATCCTCTCAACATGGTAGCTGGCTTCCCTTACATTAAATGATCCTAAAAAGAGCAAGATGTCATTTATGTAATAGACTCAAAACTCACACTCTCTTACTTCTACAATAACATAATGTTTACTTAAGTCAGCCCTTTGCATTGTGGGGAAGATTACTCCACAGTGCTGTGACTACTAGAAGGCAGGGGTCACTGGAGCCATCCGGGAGACTGGATACCATACCATATATATCCACAAATAGTAGAAATGTAGTCATTCACTGGAAACATGATGTAATGAAAAAATGAAGTATAGCTATATGTAACAACACAGCTGAGTGAGAAAAACTAGATAAAAAAGAATGTATGTCGTATGATTTCATTCATGTAAACTACAGAGAAATAAAAACCAAACTAGTACTTGAGCTGCAATACTTAGGCATTAATACCATGACGAAGAGCAGAGAAATGTTAGCATAAAGATCAGGAGAGCAGTTGTGTTTAAGGAAGAGAAAGTGCTTTAGGTAATGGCAGGTAGATGACTTCTAGAGTGCTGGGTGTTAGTTGCATTTGTTAACTTCATTGAGATTCACTAAGCTATATGCATATATAACATGCTAAAATGTTTTCCATAACTCCTGGGAGGCAATGTATGGACTTACTACAGAAGAATTATTCTTAACATTGACAAACAGCTTATTTATTTAAATTATTTAACCCCTATTAAATAATAATAATAATAGTAAATCATAATTAGGAATGGCTACAATGTTACTACCTTATTTTTCTGAAGCTGTGGTACCTAATTTCTCCAGTCAGTGCTTCATATATATTTTTTACATACATGAATTTTCTCTTCTTTAGGATGAAGTATGTCTAGTCATGAGAATAGTAGAAACATCCTATCCTATACACACACCTGGAAGAAGAAACCATAAGCAAATTTTATAAACTTAGTTTCAGAACTGCTTAAGCAGAGTCCTATAGAACATTAGGATTCATATAAGTCTTGGGTTTTTCAAAGTGACCATGTGTGCTCTCAATTTTTCCATGCCTAAAAGTGATTAACCCAGCCTCTGCAATTTTTACAAGTGATAGGTACAAGGAAGTAAATCTAGAGAAATATTTAACAAGACCTTGTATCCTAAAGATTATAAGCTATGAGATTGTCATCATTTGTATTAACTGCCTACTGGTTATATTTTGTCTTCCATTGGTTTGGATAATTGAAATGGGATTAGTTGGGGATTTTTTTAACACTATCAAAATATTGGTCCTCTCTTCATTACTCACCTGTCAAAATCTTTCCTTTGTTAGGTAACATCATAAACCAGGAGTATCAAGGGACTATTATCTGCCACATTCCCAGCAAGGAAATTCGCTGGGGAAAGGTGATTGTAGAAATATTATTCTCACATGATGTATTATTAGAGGACTACTAGGAAGCATCTGGATTCAAGTATATAGAATGGGATCCCCACTAGCAGTGGAGCAGACATTTGAAATTACTATTCATAGGCTGCTCCAGGCAATTTAATTGATTGAGATTTCTGAACCTAAATTCTATTATTCTATTATTAGTCCATGCCTATCAAGAAAATGGAGATGTAGAACTGTCTCCTCTTTTGATTTTCAACATCTTTTCCTTCTTTCTTAATTTCCCCTCTGGATTTTTTTTTTTTTTTGATCCCTAAGCATAAACCTAGAATGAAGGGGTGGAGGGAAGTTTCCTATGGGAATATTGCAATGGTAACTCCATGATTTCTTTTTCTGTTAAAGGTGTTTAGTATTTTGGAGGAAGCTACAGTGCTATTCAATTTAGAAGATTATTCCGTCAGTCAGATAACACTAGAAGAAATCTTCCTGACTTTTGCTGATATTGATAGAAGGGAAAATGATGATCAAATAAATCTGCTATGACATATACTTCCAACCAGTGACCCTTATGTGTTTCTTAGACTCTGCTTGCAACTGCATACAGAGAGGCACTATTTTCCCTCTCACTCTCTCTTGTGCTCTTGCTTTCTCCTGCTGTCTCTGTATACACACAAACACTGAACTTCCAAAGCAGAAAGTTTGTAATTTGGGGTAATTAAAGTAAGTGATCAAGAACTACAAAAGGATTTGATATTTTACCTTTCTTCTGAATTAACAAATTAGCTTGCCACAGTTTGCTGGATGGTGGCAAAAGACATGGACAATCCCGGGTCAAAGTCAGAGGACTCTATTAATTACCGCAGTTGTAACAGAAGAACATAAATTGTGCCAGTACCCAACAGTCCCTAATTCTCACAGGGCAGCACAGAGAACCAAATCATGCTTGCTGTACGAGAGAAATCCGGAGCTTACAGAACCCAAATCTTTAAAAATGGTCAGTAAACAAACCTGCCTGACCTCTGCTCTGGAAGAAAACATTCTTATACCTGGGATACTGAACATTAAGTAAATCTTCCCTCTGGCTCAGAGGGAGATACTGTCTTTTAAAGGCCATTTCCTCTGTAGTCAAGCTCGCAAAAATGGTCTGGAATAAAAAGCCAGTGAATGATTCTGCTTACAGTTAATACAGAAATGCAAGAAACTCATGAAGAATTGTCACCTGACAATATCCACCTCTCATTTCTACACCCTCTTGCCCTCTGGAAAATTTCTCCCATGAGTATGCCTTCCATCAGCCATTATGATTTATCTGAGATTGAGACCAAATTAATTTCTCTCATGCAATTTTTAAGGCTACTGTCAACAGAATTCTAAGCAGCAGGATAAAGGTAACCTATAATGTGTGACCAGGATGTAAAATCCACCCAACTGAACAAATTCTAGGAACCATCTGGATCTACCTTGTAAACAAGTCAAATGGCTTTCTCCTTACATTTTTATACTGCCCTTTCCACTTGGTTTGCAGCATTGATCAGGTTCAGCAGGATATGAGTGATTTCATAGACTCCATCCTGGCCTACAGAGAAGTCTAGGATAAGGTTCTATCTCCCTAAGCCATCTTGGCAGTGAGATTCTGACTTGAATGCCTTCCTGAATGCCTTCCGTTGCATTTCCTTAGATATCAGAAAGCACAAGTCAACACATGTTTAACTGTTTAACTTAATGCCTGGATTTCATATAATCATATAATCCAGGGCCAGTGTTGTGGCACAGTGGGTTAAGCTGCAATTTGCAACACAAGCATCAGAGTGCTGATTCGAGTCTCAGCTGCTCAGCTTCCAACCCAGCTTCCTGCTAATGCACCTGGGAAAGCAGCAAAGATGACTGAAGTACTTGGGTCAGTGCCACCCATGTGGGAGACCCAGATGGACTTCCTGGCTTCTACCTGCAGTCTTTTGGGGAGTGAACCAGAAGGTGGAAGATATCTGTCTCTCTGTCTCTCTGTCTCTCTGTCTCTCTCTCTCTCTCTCCCCCCTCCCCATACAATCACTCTGCCTTTCAAATAAATCATTTTTTAAAAAACAGTAGTAAAATCCTGAGGATGCATGGGGGCCCCTACAGAATACTTACAGTTGTGGGCAGTGCCCGAGTGGGACTCAGATCAGTATAAGAACATGGGTTGAGAATATCCAAAACACATCCTACCGACCATCTTGAAAACTATGATTCCCAGTTCATAGGCTTGGTTTTGGCCCTTGATTTTGGAAGGAATCCTAAAGACAATTCATCCAATCTGTCATGTCTGTGCTAAAAGCCAGATCCTACAACAATGGCTACAAGAATAAGAGGATGGTGAAGACATAAGTGTAAATGTTTTGCATGGAAAGTGAGGCCATCACCTGACACTTAGAACAGATTACTCAGAAGGGTTAAGGAAAATGACAAAGTGTGATCAGATTAATATGCATGGAACAAGTTTTCTAAATTTATAGGCATCATTATCCTGGTTTTTACTACACTCCTAGGGTCCATTTTTCCTACTGTACAATATCTTCCTAATTCTTGATTTTCACCACCCTTTCGCTAGAGTAAAACCACATGTAATTTTCTAGTCAAGAGGGGAATTAAATCACCTGGCTGAAACTATATTTCTCCTTCACACTAGAGGAACAGAGTGTCAAGGTATGAAGACATTATCCCAGCCTCCTTCCTGATACGCAGAGTTGCTAATTAGTGTTCTTTGATTGGAAAAGGGGTCCCACCCAAAAGTGAACACTCAGCTCTCCCCTTCCCTCAAGATGTTTTCCTCTGTCCCTGAAGTTCGTGAGGATGAGCATTGGTGTCGGTCTTGTTTTATTGGTTCTGTCACCCAGCAGACTCTGAACCTCAAGCCTGTGGCTTACATAACACAAACAAATCAGAGAACACTACCCCAGCTCAAATTAGAAAATGTCTAGAAGGATTCTGATTGGTCTTGCACATGTGCCAATCATTTTGACCACGAAAAAAAAATGTCACCTTCCATTTACATCTTTATGGTAAGGGAAACTAGTTCATAAACGGTCACTACATACAGTTACAGACTGTAGTATAGGTTGCCTTTTTCCTAATTTGTGTGTGTTGTGTAAGCCACAGAATTTTAAGTTACCTGATAATAACATTAGTAATTATTCTCTTTGATATTGAATAGATCAGTCCCCCTTCCCTATGATTCCTCTTTCTGTGTTTGTTACTTGTGAAAGGTGAGGGTAGTGAAATATTTTGAGACCACCCTCACATAACTACAGTCATAGTGTTATATTCTATTTTATTGTTGTTACTAATTTTATTGTACTTAATTTATAAAGTACACTTTTATCATAGGTGTGTATTTTGAGGAAGAAACATAGTATCTTTTATGTAGGATTTAGTACTATCTGCAGTTTTAGGCATTCACTGAGAAGTCTTGGAACAAGGGAGGACTCCCTTAATACATAAGAACTGTACCAAGCATTTTATATGTATAAACTCAATCCTTGAAACAACTCAGTTAAATAGCTGCTTTTTTATCCCCATTTCACAGATGAGAAAACCAAAGTAACTCAAGTAGTTGGGTTCCTGTCACCATATGAGACCTAGATTGAGTAATGGCTCCTGGGCATTGCAAGCATTTGGAAAGTGAAGAAGCAGATGGGAGTATAGCATTCACTCTTTCTCTCTTCCTCACACTGACACTTTTTACTATGGTGAAATATTCATAAAATAAATTTACTTTTTTATCATTTTAAATATCCAATTTAATGGCAGTAAGTACAGTCCCACCGTCATGCAATCATCACTACTACTCATCTCCAGAATTTTTGTCACCCTACCTGAAACTCTGTACCCATTAAATAGTTAACTTCTCATTCTCCCCTCTCCTTAGCCCCTAGTAATCACTATTCTAAGAATTTGACTTTTCTAGATACCTCATATAAGTGGAGCTATACAGTATTTGTCCGTTGGTGTCTGGCTCATTTCATTTTGCATAATGCCTTCAAGTTTAATCCATATCATGGAAATCTAAAAAGCCTTTTGACTGAAGCATTTAATCCATTTACATTTAGAGAAGTGATAGTGAAGACTTGCTTTTGATATTTTATTTTTCTGTATGTCTTACAGCTCTTGGCTTCTCATGCCCTCCACTACTCCCTTCCTCTGTAGTCAGTTGGATTTTTTGGTGTGTGTGACATACTTTGATTCCCTTCTCAGTCCTTGTATGTATATTCTGTAGATGTTTTCTTATGATTATTGTGGGTATTATACCTCACATCATAACACTGTAAGAATCTACTTTGACACCAATTTAACAACATAAAAAGCCACTCTTCTACTTTACAGCTTTGTACACCCTGCCTTTGTCATTTTCATATGTTGATTTCAACTTTATATTACAATCCTTTTTTCATTTTATTTATTTGAGATGCAGACAGGGCTGCCACCCACTTCCCCAAATGCCCACAATGCCCAAAGCCAGGAGCTGGAAACTCATTCAAGATTTTCCTCTAGAGTGGCAACAATCCAACCACTTGAACTATCACCACTGTCTCTCAGGGTCTGCATTAGCAGGAAGCTCTACAGTCAGGAGCTGGACGTGGGCAGTGAACCAAGACACTCAACTATGGCACATGGGCACCCTGACTGCCATCTGAACCACCAGGTTAAATATCCATTCCTTTTTAAAACTGCTTTCCCATGTAAATTTTAGAGTCAGCATGTTCGCATCTGTAAAAAGCCTTTTTGGGATTTTGATTGGTTTGCACTGAATCTGTAGATCAGTTTTTCACTATACAGAGTCTACTTATGTTTTGTTAGTTCATACCCAATTAGTTCCTTTTTTTTTTTTTTTTTACTAATTATGAGATACTTTCCCATTCTTTAGTTTTAATTCATGTACACATCCACTTACTGTATTATATAGTGTTTCTTGTTTTCAACCCTAGAAAATAGGTATCATACTGTACGTAGTCACTTTTTTAAAAAAATATATATTTATTTGAAAGAGTTACACAGAGAGAGGAGAAGCAGAGAGAGGTCTTCCATCCGCTGGTTCACTCCCCAGTTGGCCGCAACAGCTGGAGCTGCACCAATCCAAAACCAGGAGCCAGGAGCTTCTTCCAGGTCTCCCACGTGGATGCAGGGGCCCAAGGACTTGGGCCATCTTCTGCTGCTTTCCCAGGCCATAGCAGAGAGCTGCATTAGAAGTGGAGCAGCCAGGGCTCAAACCAGCACCCATATGGGATGCCAACACTGGAGGCGGTGTTTACCTGCTATGCCACAGCACTGGCCCCTGTAGACACTTCATGCTTTTAAAATTAGTACAGTTTCTAACACTTGTCTGTGTTGTTGAATATAGCTAAAATTTATACCTCTCAAAGATGTTATAATCCATTTTTAAAATATATCACTGTTTACCCATTCTCCTGTCAGTGAATACTGAAGATACTTCCTGTTCCTTACACAATGTAATGTCCCTTAACATGCATCTACACAAGTGCTACTGTAGCTCTTGGGTGCAGAACCAGAAATACAATTTATGAATCACAAAGTATGGAAGTATTCAACTTCACCAAGGTGATGCTAGGTTATTTTCCAAACATACTGTAGTGATTCACAGTAGCCCTTACACCTCGGCAAAGATCACGATTCACATCCTGTCCAACTCCTGCTGCTAAATATTTTAAATGGGTTTAAAATGTAACTCACTTTGGTCTTTTTTTTTTTTTTTTTTTTTTTTTTTTTTTTTTTTTGACAGGCAGAGTGTTCAGTGAGAGAGAGAGACAGAGAGAAAGGTCTTCCTTTTGCCGTTGGTTCACCCTCCAATGGCCGCCGCGGCCGGCGCGCTGCGGCCGGCGCACCGCGCTGATCCGATGGCAGGAGCCAGGAGCCAGGTGCTTTTCCTGGTCTCCCATGGGGTGCAGGGCCCAAGCACCTGGGCCATCCTCCACTGCACTCCCTGGCCACAGCAGAGGGCTGGCTTGGACGAGGGACAACCGGGACAGAATCCGGCGCCCCGACCGGGACCAGAACCTGGTGTGCCGGCGCCGCTAGGCGGAGGATTAGCCTAGTGAGCCGCGGCGCCGGCCCTCACTTTGGTCTTAATTTGCATTTTCCTGCTTAACAAATGACATCAAGCATCTGTCTTACATGTACTAGCATGCTGACATATATATACTATTAGAGTTATTATCTTAATACTTTTGAGTGTGTTTGAGACAGACATGCTCTTCAAACTATGAAGTACCTGATGTATACGCAGTCCATATTCAACAAATGTTTATATCTTGAAGTAGAACTGAACTCCAAGTAAGATCTACCACATCCTCCCACACTAGTTGGCAGCAACTGATCCAACATCAGCAAGACAGCAGTGATGAGCAAATCCTGCTAAATGAAGACTCCAAGACCTCTCCATCTCAGGTGTCCCTCAGACAAACAATGGGCACTAGAGCTCAGGCACAGTCCTCACAGTCAGGCTTCTGTGGGGACACAAGTATTCCCCAAGCTTTGCTCCTCAGTGATGCAGACACAATCGCAAGACCCTCAGCCGCCACTCTTTGTCAATTGACAAAGCAATTGTAATGCTTTCTCCTCTCTGTAACTAAACTTCGCTCTATCAGATATTTTTTAATAACCACAAAACAGATACCCATGTACAAACTATTGATTCCAGCCATTAGGATTTCTCCCTGCTATCTTAACCATGGTATGCTCAAAGAATGCCAAATAGAATTACAGACCTCATTTTTCAGTTACAGTTTATATGAGGCACAATCACACATACAACTAACAACTATCTACACAGTGCGAACGTTCTCTCTAGGGAAATGACAGACGACTACTAGCCAGATAAGCAGCCTGTTTGTCCCCATGATTGTATATTCTGGACTTGCTCCAAATATTCATTCTGAATCAGGCAGTATTCAGGTGCTAACCCTGAGGTCCTTTCTTTCTTGACTTCTTGTCCTTCTGACACATTTGACATGAATACTCACTTGGGCCATACATACAACTAAGAAAAAAAGTGAAAGCAGAAAGGGATGTGTAATGCACAGGTCCCAGAGAAAATGGGGGAATGAACATTAATGGTGTTATTCCATTAGCTTTAGCTTCAGATCTTAAGTAATTAAGTGAGACTTCAGGCATAACCAGGTCCCTCAATTATGACTGATTCCATCTTAAATATTTACAAGTCACAGTTCTCACCATTAAGGAGTTTGATGTCCAAGACAGCAAAAAAAAAAAAAAAATTGATGATTGAAATTGGGTAATAAATAAAATGGAGTACATTATACTAGCCTTTCAACTTCTGTTTATATCTAAAAATGCCAATCATATTTCTCTGTCTTTAATTTAGTTAAGGGAGGTAAAGTTAAATATAAACGAACTGTCAGCATAAGGCAGTAAGTGCAGAGAAAGAAAAGAACTTGAGGCTAGGGTGGCCAGGGATTATTTTATCAGATGGTAGTTGACTGGGTCAGGAATTTGAGAGGAACAGAGGAGGAAATGCCAACATCAAAATTATGAATGAGGAGGAGCCATGATTGACGCCTCTGCCCTAACATGGCAGCACAGTATTGTTTCTCAGTAGAAAATCAGACCACTTTCCTCTGGTCTACTCTGCCCCCTCATTATACCCACATTCCTTCCCCCAAACCTCACCCCTCCCCAGGGTAGGGAGCTAGGCTCTGTAGAGTTACATTGAACTCCACATTAAAAAAAAGTAGCAATTCGAGCTTTCCAACAATGCACCCATCTGGTCTTCCATGTCTACTGTCTTCCTGTCTACTTGTTGCCTCTCAGGGCTTTCAATGTAGACTTATTTATTTGAAAGGCAGAGTTACAGAGAGGGAGAGGCAGAGAGCGATCTTCCATCCGCTGGTTCACTCCCAAAATGGCCACAATGGCTGGAGCTGGGCAAATATAAAGCCAGGAGCCTGAAGCTTCCTCCAGGTTTCCCAGGTCGGTGCAAGGGCCCAAGCACTTGGGTCATCTGCTGCTGCTTTCCCAGGCCATTAACAGGGAGCTGGATGGGTAGTGGAGCAGCCAGAACTCGATATGGGATGCCAGTGCTGCAGAAGGCAGCCCACCCTGCTTAATATTTTTTAAACCAAGTAACTCTTTCATGAATGTATTTAAAGAGGAAACGGAACTAGCATTGCTTACATATTAAAACACATATATAACTATTAAAACTGTTTGGGGCCCGCGCCATGGCTCACTTGGTTAATCCTCTACCTGCAGCGCCGGCATCCCATATGGGCACCAGGTTCTAGTCTTGGTTGCTCCTCTTCCAGGCCAGCTCTCTGCTGTGGCCCGGGAGGGCAGTGGAGGATGGCCCAAGTGCTTGGGCTGCTGCACCCGCATGGGAGACCAGGAGGAAGCACCTGGCTCTTGGCTTTGGATCGGCGAAGCGTCGGCCATGGTAGCCATTTGGGGAGTGAACCAACAGAAGGAAGACCTTTCTCTCTGTCTCTCTGTCTATAACTCTGTCAAATAAAAAATAAACAAACTGTTCATTCATGTACCAATTTAAAAACTACCAGACCAGCAGATGGAAGATCTCTCGCCCAACCCCCTGTCACTCTGCCTTTCAGATTAATAAATAATACATCATACGGTACGGATTGGGTTGGGGATTGACCCCTGAAGGCACAGGAACTGGGTTGGCAAGGGCCATTCCAACCTCTGTCTATGGAGTCTGTATCTCTGCTTTCCCAATAAAACACCTGCTGCTATTTGCTATCCTCCCACTAGCTCCTAAATTGCTTCTTGAAGCAAAGCAGTAATCCAAATACTGTGAGTATGCAGGCTTGTTTATTTTATGTTTACTGAGTATCAAATTAGACTTAGATTTTTTTAAATGTGACTGCAGGGGCCAGTGTTGTGGTGTAGTGGATCCTGCAGCATCAGCAACCTATACGGGCACCAGTCTCTGTCTCCCAGCTCCCTCCACTTCTGATCCAGCTCCCTGCTAATAATGCACCTGGGAAGGCAGTAGAAGATGACTCAAGTGCTTGGGCCCCTGCACCCATGTGGGAGACCTGGAGGAAGCTCCTGGCTCCTGGCTTCAGATAGGCCCAGCTCAGGCTGTTGTGGCCATTTGGGGAGTGAACCAGCAGAGGGAAGACTTCTCTGTAACTCTGCCTTTCGAATAAGCTAAACCTTTATTATTTTTTAAAGATTTATTTATTTACTTGAAAGAGTTACAGAGAGGGAAGAGGCAGAGACAGAGAAGTGTTCCATCCGGTGGTTCACTCCCCAAATGGCCGCAACCATCCGAAGCCAGGAGCCAGGAGCTTCCTCCAGGTCTCCCACGCAGGTGCAGGTGTCCAAAGACTTGAACCATTTCTGCTGCTTTCCCAGGCCATAGCAGAGAGCTGGATCGGAAGTAGGGCAGCCCGTAGGGGAATGCCAGCACTGCAGGTGGTGGCTTTAACCCACTGCCCTATGGCGCCGGCCCAGTAGCTAAACCTTTAACAAAGGAAGAAAAAGAAAGAAATTGGGTTGGCACCGGATTCTTCACGAGCGTCTCTTGGCCTACTGCAGGCCAGCCAGAGGCAGTTTCGAGCGCGGACATTTCTGACAGAAGGTAAGAAAGACATAAATTTATCTATGCCTTGTAACCTCTACCTCACTGGCACTTGTGAAACCTTAAACGCGTCCCTGTCACCTCAGGGAAATCTTGTAAAAACAGATTCGGATCCAATACGGGGCCTGGTGTCTGCATTTCTAACGAACTCCCCAAGGATACCCATGCTGACAAATTTGGGTTCCCAGCCCGGTGACGGAGGATGGGAGGACCCTGCACGTCCCCGAAGGGCAGGGACCGGGCCTCGACCTTGAGCACAGGGCCTGGCAGCAGGAACCTCCTTGGCTAAACTCACACCCACGGAAGGGCGAGCTCCCCTCGGTCGTCCCAGCATGCCTGTCTCAGCACGCGGCTTTCTGCTCGCGCCTGACACACACGCCTACTATTCAAAGAAAACACTTTTCTTTCCTTCACACGAACACTACATAGCTCTTATTTTCTATATAACCCCAGCCTTCCATGTAAATCCCACGGCCGCACAGCCCTTTGGGGTGCGGACTCACCGACGGGTGTCCCTGGCCCGTTCTGGGGGGTACAGCCGGGCCAGGCCTCTGCTCTCACGGATTTGCTGATCTCGTGAGGCTTTCACCAAGCGAGAAGCAATCACGCCCAGCTGTAACGCCCAGGATCCCTAGAGAAAGAAGCGCTACGGAGGAACTCCTCAAACACCTATTTCCAGGAAACCGGAAGTCCGGGTGCCCTGAGCGTAGACTTCCAGGCAAGCCGCTGTTTCATTGGACGATCCACATCGGACGAATCCAAAGTGCCGGGGGTGTGGTTATGATGGGCTATTGTAAACATTCTTAGCAAACAATTACAGAGTAGATATTCGAGTAGGTAAATGAATCAAACAAAAAACCTTAACGTAAATCATTTGTGTAGTTACCTTCGCAACTTGCATCTCTTTATCCTCCGTCCCGGAGGAACTGTACTGGCCCAACTTTCTCAGGGAGCAGTCGAGCGCAGTCTGTATAGAGAGTCCCCCTCGCCCAGCAAGGGGCGTGGGAACGTGTTCGCGGGGAAGGCTGGGATACTCCTGTCCTCCACCACCATCTTGCTTTCCTTTAAGCCGGCAGTGACCGCGGGTGAAAGCAATCTCGAGCCATGAAGCTATTAACCAGAGCCGGGTCCTTTTCGGTGAGCTCAGCCTGCCGGTTTGGAGAAGGGCTGGGGAGCGGTGTATCCACAAGTGGATCGGAAGCCGAGGTGCCTGCCCTTGGGCGCCTTGCCTTGGGATCCAATCTGCCCTTCATCTGAACCCTGCGAGCCCGCTAGCTTCAGGCCGGCTCGGGCGTTGGAGGCCCAGGTTGTTCTGTGAGCAGAAGAGACCTTACGCCAGAAAGCCAAAAGAGAGGGAGGAGGGGTCGAGGGCGGAGATGCAGCGACGCGGCGACGAGACGTCTGAAGGTCACTCCTGCACTTGGGTGCCCGAGGAGACTGCCAGACCCGGGGCCGGGGGAGGCGGAGAGGTCCTTGAGACCTGTCACCCACCCTTTATCTGCTGCGGCCTCTGCTCCTTGGCTTATAACTGTGCAGTGGGCTTACGCATAAACGTGTAATAGATGAGCTCATTGCAGGTGCAAGTGGAATATCTCATATCCGAAATGCTTGGGACCAGAGTTTTTCGAATTGGGGGAATATTTGCATAGACTTTACCGATCGAGCATTCTTCAGATTTCAGTGGGGGACGATTTTCGCTCTTGGTAACAAAAATGTCTGGAGACACTTTGGTGTTAACAGCCTGTGGAGAGGCTGCCTCTGGCATCTAAGAAGCCAAGGGGGGTGCTGCTGCACTTCCTGAGATGCACAGAAACAGCTCCTACAACAGGGTCATGCAGCCAGAATGCCAGGAGCACCTGGATTGAAAAGCCCGTTAGAAGATATAAAAGACCTAACGTGGCGATGGGTCCCCTGTGGGTTAAGCGGATGTACTGTGGATTGTACAATTTAGGCTGTAACTGTATCACCCTTCCTGGCGTGCCTAGACAAACCAATGATTGATAACGCTTTGAGGGCAGCCAGGTAAATTGCGGGTCGGGGGCAAAATCGCCTCCTTCCTTCCGTTTTCCACTAGAAAGAAAACCTCAAAGATTACAGTTAGAGAAGTCAAAGTAAACAAACTACAGTGAATGTGAAAGCCGTTCTTTATTTCTAATTATAGCAGTTAATTTTGTATCAGTAAGTTTATATGTATATAAACTTATATTTATATATGATATTTACATATTTTATTAAAACAGCAATTGCATGCCAGTTTCTAGGATAATTCGTTGCAGATTTGAAGGGGACAGATAGGTTCATAACCAGATCTAAGTTGGCAATGGAACTGCTCTCTCCATGTATCATAAAATTTACTTTTTGGAAAATCACAGGCCAGTCACAACTAGGCTTAACTCTACCATATCCAGCAAGAAAGTGGATGATGTCAAGGCAAAGCTAATTGTAATGTAGAATTCAGCAATACTGACAGCCAATAATAAACCAGCAGCCAGCTTAATACAGCACTGACGGCCAATGTGAACAGCACAGGGAGGCCTTGCAGCCTCTGCTGGGGGTCGGTTAGAAACTCCAGCACCCTTATGGTTGGATCTTGGGAGCACCAAGCTTTTTTGTATTTTGACTTTTTTGTTGTTCTAACATTGGTTTTCCTCCAATTGTGTGTGTGTTTTGCTATAATTATGAGAAGAAGATTTCCCAGGTTTTGAGCTTCAAAAAGCCAGGCCTTAACAATAGACTGCTATAAATCTCTTCCCGGTCTTGTATGTTCAGTTTCAGCTATTTCTACGCAGACAGTTACAAGCTTTTTATCTGCAGCTTACAGCTTTCAGGGTGTTTTACACCGCTGTGCTGTGGTCAAGGCCCCATTTGCAGGAATAAGTTGGTTTCTGAGGAATTCTTGTGCCAGGGGTAAAGGATCCATTGAGGCTTTGGATTGGTTTTTCTCCCTGTAACCTGAACCAGTGGTGCTGGAAATGGAAAATGGGCACCACCAGCCCCAAGGCCCACAGAAATCTTCACGGGTTGTGTTATCTTTTGAAAGAGCTCGGGGAAGGAGCTCTTGAAGCCCCTTCTCTGGTCTTGCCTGGGATTTTGATAGCTAAAAGGTGTTTTTTCATTTTCTGTTCTTTTAGCCAGAATCTGGTGGTGTCTTCTAAATGCACCTCTTTCATATAGGTCTGCTTTTCACTGTGGAATTAATGTTGGGGTGGGGGGGGGGGGGAGGTCCAGGGAGCGCCACAGGTGACAGCAGCTCCATGTTTATTTACCCAGCATCTCCACTAGTAACTCATGAACAGAAGTCGTAACCAGAGTGAGCTTTATGCCACTGCCTATCATTTGCCAACAAAAACTAAATGAAGTGAATGCATTTTAGATCAATTGTCTGACATTTAAGAAGATCCTTTCTCCCTGCCAGTAAATGCATGTTTATACCGAGACTCTGCAGTGGTGGAGTGACTGATTGCTAATCTCAGAATGGTATAAACATTTAGTCAAAGAAAGTTAAGACCCTTGGTTGTGAGTCTCAGCATAGTACATAACAGAATAAAGGTAGAATGGAAATATGAGGGGCTCACAAGAAGTTGGTATACTTTGTTGTTTTTTAAAGGTTGGTAAAATGATTACAGAAATGAACTCATTTCGATTGGAAAATAACACTAAAAAAGTGAGACGTGTTGAGTAATTAGGGGAAGCACTGATGCTAAAATCTAAAAAAGGGCATCAGTATGGCAACTCGGTGCTTTTTCAGAAAATTCTAAAGCACTAGAACTACAAAGAACCTCTTGAAATGTTACAGATATAGTTGAGAGAGAATACAAGGATTCTTCACATGGTGAAAAACGACCCTGGGGAACTCAGTAGTCCCTGTAAATCACAAACACATTCTGGAGTCGGGAAGCTACTGGGTCACCAAGATAGACAGCTGCATTCTCCCAGCCCAGTGGTTATTGTTCTTTTCACTCCTTAGCCCCGCTAAGATACTATGCTTTTACACAAGGTACCGCTGTCGCAAGAAACGTGTGTGACCGGTCTTCTTTGTTTGTGTGTTTAGAGATTTTATTCCCTCAAAGTTGCTCCCAAAGTGAAAGCCTCGGCTGCCCCCGCAGGAGCGCCTCTGCACCCTCAGGACCTCGAGGTTAGTCCCGTCACGTGGCTCACTGGCACCCCGATCTGCCTCACGGTCCCTGAAACAGAAAGCAGTTAATCACATCTTGGGTTCTGTTTGTTTGTTTTTGTTTTGTTCTCTCTGCTTTATTTTGAATACAGTTCACCAAATTACCAAATGGCTTAGTGATTGCTTCTCTGGAAAACTATGCTCCTGCATCCAGAATTGGCTTGTTCATCAAAGCGGGCAGTAGATACGAGGACTCCAACAACTTAGGGACCTCTCATTTGCTGCGTCTTGCATCCAGTTTGGTGAGGATCTTCACCACTTCGGTGTTTGGGAATGCTGTGGTGTTTAGGTCCTTTGAAAAAGAAAAACTCAAAGCAGTGTCGCTGTGTTAATCTTCGTAAGCTGCTGCACCAAATTGCCACAAACCGGATAACTTAAAAACCTATCCCCTCACAGTTCTAGAGGTTAGAGACCAAAGGTGGCTAAGTCAAATTAAGATGTCATTAGGGCTGGGCTCACGCAAAAGGATCCAGGGAAGACTCCTCCCTTGCCTTCCTCGCCCTGGGTGTGGGTAGTTGCCAGCAATCCTTCACCCTCTGTGGCAGGCAGCTGCAACATTCCAGTCTCTGCCACTCTTGTCACGTGCTCTTCCTTCTGTCTCTGTCCGAATTTCCCTCCAGTCATTCAGCGGACCTCATCTTAAATGCTTGCATCTGCAGAGATCCTGTTATAAAAAAAAAAGTGACATTCACTGGTTCTGGAGGGAACATGAATTTTAGAAGGAGACTGCTCAACCCAGTAGAGCCCCTTATTATATAAAGTGAGAAGCCACGGGACATTGGCCACAGAGATGCATTGCATTAGAGTCCATCTAGTTGGTGGTTGGCATCATGACATAAATCTTTTAGAACGTTAGAAAATGCCACAAAATAAAAGAAAATTATTCATCTTCCCCATGTAACAAGTCTCTTGGGTGAATGCAGTAAGCTTGTGTTTGATCTTGGGATTTTTACATAAGTGTGCTTTATATAAAAATCTATACTTGGGCTCTTTGTTGAAACTTTTTTTTTTATAATTCTTAAGCAAAATAGATCCGCTCTGGTAAAGTTCCTTCTGACTCTACTAACGACAGTTAGACTGATTTTGATATGGTGTGATGTTTGGCAAAGTTGACAATCAAAAACTGCTAAGAAAATCATTCTTTCTTTTTCAAGACGACTAAAGGAGCTTCCTCGTTCAAGATAACCCGTGGAATTGAAGCAGTTGGCGGTACACTAAGGTTTGTTAAATAAGTAGTAAAATAATAAATAGTGAAAACACCAGAAAATACTCAACTGTAGTAGAACTCTCCTCTATCATCAAGGTGGTTGAAAATTACCCAAACACAACACAAGAGGGAAAGACTATTGGACTTTTCTGCATCAAAGTGCAAAACGTCGTAAAGCCTTAATTAATGGGAGTAAACATATGTAATATACATAAAACATGCAAAAGTTTGCTGTTTAGAAAAAGAATCACCCATCAGGAAAGCACGGCCAAAGAGGAAATGAGCAGACAAAAGATAGGCTATTCTCAGAAGAGGAAGCCAGAAACACATCTTTACTGTGGTAAAACACACACAAGGAAATCTTTACCATCCTGAAGTGTGCAGTTCTGTGGTGCTAAGTGGCATTAGCAACCGTGACCACCAGCCATCTCCAGAACTGTTTTCATCTTCCCTAACTGAAACTGGATACTCATTGAACAGTGACTCCCAGCCCCCACCCCCGCCCCTGGTCGCCACCATTCGGTTTTCTGTCCCCATTCTTTCGACTACTCTAGGTACCTCCTGAGAGTGGAATCATACAGTAGTTGTCCTTCTGTAACTGACTTCTTCACTTAACATAAGACTCTCAAGGTTCATCCAGGTTGTGGCAGGGGTCAGAATTTCATTCCTTTTTAAGATTGATTGATTTGCCACGTTATACTCATTTTAAATTTTAACTGATGAGTGGGTGAATTTTTGTTAAATTATCCTTTGTGCTTTTTGGTAGTATTTTAAAAGTATGTTTCCACAGGAATAGGTTGATTTAACAAGACAGATAAAAAATAAA
The DNA here is from genome assembly GCF_051225735.1 of Oryctolagus cuniculus. Taxonomy (NCBI): domain Eukaryota; kingdom Metazoa; phylum Chordata; class Mammalia; order Lagomorpha; family Leporidae; genus Oryctolagus; species Oryctolagus cuniculus. The sequence continues at coordinate 54,840,487 of NC_142885.1, read as the reverse complement.
GCTTATTCTGGTTCAGATAATTCACTGTAGTTTGTTTCCCATTCAGTGTGACTGCAACAAGGGAAAAGATGGCATACACGGTGGAATGCCTGCGGGACGATGTGTAAGTGCCTCATGTGCTTGGGTCACTTGCTTTTAAAGAGAGGATGCTGCTCAGTTTGTCTTTGCAATGTTTCACTGTACTGTCCTGCCCACAGAGCCGGGAGTTTAATATTGAGAGCATGACAGTGATACAGATTTTTGATTTGGGACAGTGTTCAGTGCAGCGCCTAATTCACTGCTCAGGACGACTGCTTGAGTGCCTGGCTCAGGTCCTGCCTCCTTAGCTTCCCATCCAGCTTCCTGCTAATGCACACCCTGGGAGGCAGCAGACTCCAATACTTGGGTCCCCGCCACCCACATGGGAGACACCAATTGAGTTATGGGCTCCCAGCTTCCACCTGGCCCAGCCCTTCCTGTTTTGGGAAATTTGAGTAGTAAACCAGTGGGTGGAAGATCTCTGTCTCTCAAATTTAAAAAAATGCTATTTTTTTATAAGTTGGAATTTTGACTTGTGTCTCTTGCCGTGTCCTGTAGTGATATTCTAATGGAGTTCCTACTCAACGTCACCACATCACCAGAATTTCGTCGCTGGGAAGTAGCTGCACTTCAGTCTCAGCTAAGGGTTGACAAAGCTGTGGCTTTTCAGAATCCACAGACGCGTAAGTATATTTTCATTTTACATTCAGTTTCTAAGATACTGGCTATTTAAAAAAAAAGAGAGAGATTTATTTATTTATTTAAAAGTCAGAGTTACAGAGAGAGAGAGAGAGGCAGAGAGAGAGAGAGAGGCAGAGAGAGAAAGAAAGGTCTTCATCTGCTGGTTCACTCCCCAGTTGGCCACAGTGGCTGGAACTATGCCGGTCCGGAACCAGGAGCCAGGTGCTTCCTCCGGTCTTCCCACACAGGTGCAGGGGCCCCCTAGGACTTGGGCCGTCTTCTACTGCTTTCCCAGGTCATAGCAGAGAACTGGATCGGAAGTGGAGCAGCCAGGACTTGAACCGGTTCCCATATGGAATGCCAGCACTGCAGGTGGCAGCTTTATCCACTATGCCCCAGCGCTGGCCCCAGTACAGAGTTTTTGAGATCAATTTGTAGAAGAAAAAAAATGGCTGTTAAAATTTTTGTCCTGCTTGGGTTTGAAAATAACCTTTCCAGAAATGTACTCAGTTGCTTAAATATAGTTTGTTCATCTCTGAACATTTATACATGTAATCATTTTTCATGTTTGTTGATAAGCAAATTGGTTATAGAATCCTCGATGCTTTTCCTGTTTCCTTCCCAGTGTTTAGTAGTTACCCAGCTACAGAGTCAGCAAATTGTTGCTGCTGCTGCTCATTGTTTATTGCTATGTGTGGGTATTGTTTAGCCAGCTCCCTTTTACTGAATCTTTCCAAAACAACCAACTTACTGACTCATTTCAAAGGCAGAGAGACCCAAAGTACCTTTTAGGTACTTTATTAGTTATCACAGATCAGAGGGAACATATGGTATTTGTCTTTGAGACTGGCTTATTTCACTAGGTATAATGGTTTCCAGTGGTTTCCAGTTGCATCCATTTTGTTACAAATGACAGGATTTTTTTTTTTTTTTTTTGACAGGACAGGCAGAGTGGACAGTGAGAGAGAGAGACAGAGAGAAAGGTCTTCCTTTGCCGTTGGTTCACCCTCCAATGGCCGCCGCGGCCGGCGCACCGCGCTGATCCGATGGCAGGATCCAGGAGCCAGGTGCTTTTCCTGGTCTCCCATGGGGTGCAGGGCCCAAGCACCTGGGCCATCCTCCACTGCACTCCCTGGCCACAGCAGAGAGCTGGCCTGGAAGAGGGGCAACCGGGACAGAATCCAGCGCCCCGACCGGGACTAGAACCCGGTGTGCCAGCGCCACAAGGCGGAGGATTAGCCTAGTGAGCCGCGGCGCCGGCCAGGATTTTTTTTTTTTTTTTTAAACCACTGTGTAGTTTTCCATAATGTATGTATACCATAATTCTTTATCCAGTCTTCAGTTGATGGACATCTGGATTGATTCCATATCTTAGCTATTGTGAATTGAGCTGCAGTAAACAAGAGGTCACTCTTTCGTATGCTGATTTCACTTCCTTTGGGTAAATTCCCAGGAGAGGGATGGCTGGGTCGTAGAGTAGCTCTGTATTCAGATTTCTGAGGTATCTCCATACTGTCTTCTACAGTCAGCCCAACCTCTTTAGCGTAACATATCTGACCCTCCATGGTCTGACCCCACTCCCCTGCTCTTTTATCTTGCTGTTCCCTCTTCCGTTTCAGCTGCAGTTCTCAATCAGACTGTTGTCATACTGTACACCTTTGCTTCGTCTGTTTTCTCGGGCTGAAATGCTACTTGTTCTGTGACTTCCTCCGAATGTTATTTCTGGTACTCTTTTCTAATTCCCACTGCCCTCCCTTGTGCCCCTATTGCACTTGTGACATGCTGCTGGCCTTGCACCCATAATACTTTATTTCTCAGTTTTTCCTCCTAACTTCTTTAGGGAGACAGGCAAATAGCAGTCTCCCATCTGCTGGTTTACCCCGCAAATGCCCACAACAGCTGGGCCTAAGCACCCCAAAACTAGGAGCCAGGAACTCAGCTCAGCTTTCCCATGTGGGTAGCAGAGACCCAAGTACTTAAGCTGTCATGGCTGCCTCTCAGAGTGCACATTGGCAGGAAGCTGGAATTAGAAGCAGAACCGGGACTCAAACCCAGGCGCTCCACTGCAGGACATGGGTGTTTTATCCACTGCACCAAATGCCCTCCCTCCTCTCAGCATTTTGAGGGCAGGCATTGTACCTCACATATCCCTTTGTTTCTGGTACCTAGCACAGTACTTGAGAGGTTGCCCTAATATAGCAAAGGCACTGAAGCAGGAAGGCAGAGACCATGCCAGGACACCAGTGAAGAGAAAGTCCAGGGCCGGTGCTGTGGCGCACTAGGTTAATCCTCTGCCTGCTGCGCCGGCATCCCATATGGGCACCGGTTCCAGTCCCAGTTGCTCCTCTTCCAGTCTAGCTCTCTGCTGTGGCCCTGGAGGGCAGTGGAGAATGGCCCAAGTGCTTGGGCCCCTGCACCCGCATGGGAGACCAGGAGGAAGCACTTGGCTCCTGGCTTCGGATCGGCATAGCTCTGGCCATTGCAGCCATTTGGGGAGTGAACCAACAGAAGGAAGACCTTTCTCGCTGTCTCTCTCTGTCTGTAACTCTCTCAAATAAATAAATTAAAAAGGAGAAAGTCCAGGTTGACTGCAGCATTTGACCTCTAAAAGCTTGTAATACGACCTAAGATTGATGCGATCATAGCTCCTCCACATGTCCTGAAAAGTCCCCCATTACCTAGAGAGGAAATCTAGCAATAAGTAAAAATTAGTTGGTAGAAGGACCATAACTAGGTCCAAACTTCCCAAAACCCAGGCCCAGCCAAATTATGATTGGAGGCAGGTTAAAGGTGGAGAGTGGTTTGATGGACTCCAGCATGTAAAAGCTGCAGCAATATAATCTCATTTTCCTCAGCATATTCAACTGGCAGGATGTTTAAAGTTGCCAGGAGTTTGCCGGCGCCGCGGCTCACTAGGCTAATCCTCCGCCTTGCGACGCCAGCACACCGGGTTCTAGTCCCGGTTGGGGTGCCGGATTTTGTCCCGGTTGCTCCTCTTCCAGTCCAGCTCTCTGCTGTGGCCCGGGAGTGCAGTGGAGGATGGCCCAAGTCCTTGGGACCTGCACCTGCATGGGAGACCAGGAAGAAGCACCTGGCTCCTGGCTTCGGATTGGCGCAGCGCGCTGGCCATAGCAGCCATCTGGGGGGTGAACCAACGGAAGGAGGACCATTCTCTCTCTCTCTCACTGTCTAACTCTGCCTGTCAAAAAAAAGATAAAGTTGCCAGGGGTTAAGTGATAATAAATTGGAAGTCCTTTTACTACTTGAATGCTGTAAGATGACCAAATTTGTATTATGCTTATAGCTTTCTAGATTTTAAAACAATATTATTGTTTCAGTAACTACTTCATTACTTATCTTACAGATGTCATTGAAAATTTGCATGCTGCAGCCTACCGGAATGCCTTGGCTAATTCCTTGTATTGTCCTGACTATAGGATTGGAAAAGTGACACCAGAAGAGGTACGGATACAACCTATTGCATTTTAAAATGTGCTTGTTTTCACTTGAAATTGAACATTCGTCTCCTATCTCAGGTTTGTTTGCTCATTTTTCTTTTCATCTTTTAATTTTAAGAAATTCAGCTTGCTTTTTTGTTTTCATCTGTTGCATTTTAACTGAAGTTCTTTGATAAAAATTTTTGTGTGTCTTTTAAAATTTTTTGACAAAAGAGAAATGATCATTACAGAAAAAAAAATCGGAAACTAAGGACAAGTGAAATGAAAAGAAAGTGGCATCTCACATACCTAAAGGCACTTAGTGTTCATACCTGGTCTGTTTTCTTTGAGACCATTTTCTGCGTATCTTTCCCCCATTCCATTTTCATTTGAAAGGCAGAGAGAGCTCTTCCATCTGCTGGCATATTCTCCAAATGGTCACAGCGAGGGCTGGGCCAGGCCAAAGCCAGGAGCCCAGAACTCCATCCAAGTCTCCCACATGAGTAGCAGGGGCCCAAGCACTTGAGCCATCACCAGCCACAACCCAGGGTTCACCTTAGCTGGAAGCTGGTGTTGGGAGCAGAACCAGTATTCAAACCCAGCACTCTACCAAGGGATGCAGGCATTCCTGGCCATGGCTAAGAGCCAGGTGTTTCCTCCTGGTCTCCCATGTGGGTGCAGGGGCCCAAGCACTTGGGCCATCCTCCACTGCCCTCCCAGGCCACAACAGAGGGCTGGACTGGAAAAGGAGCAGCCAGGATAGAACCTGGTGCCCATACGGGATGCCAGCGCCACAGGCAGAAAACTAACCAAGTGAGCCACGGCACCTGCCCCTCCCTCTGTATTTTTTTTTTTTTTTTTTTTTTTTTGACAGTTAGTGAGAGAGAGAGACAGAGAGAAAGGTCTTCCTTTTTTCCCGTTGGTTCACCCCCCAAATGGCTGCTACAGCAGGCACACTGCGCCGATCCAAAGCCAGGAGTCAGGTGCTTCCCCTGGTCTCCCATGCGGGTGCAGAGCCCAAGCACTTGGGCCATCTTCCACTGCCTTCCTGGGCCACAGCAGAGCTGGACTAGAAGAGGAGCAACCGGGACTAGAACCCGGGATGCCGGCGCCACAGGCAGAGGATTAGCCAAGTGAGCCGCAGCACCGGCCTGTATCTTCTTTAAACAGTATTTTAATGTTTACAACTGGTCTTCAAAACTCCATGGGAAATGCATATTATGAAAAAAACTACATGGATTTCAAAAATTTTCGTACCAGATAAACCCATTTTCCACCAACTTTTTGAAGTACTATTGTAGAAATCAGAATAAATCTTTGTCTAAAAGATGAGTCCCTGTAATTACTGGAGGTGAGAATGAAGCCTGCTTCCTATACCTCCCATTCCATCATCAGCCCACTCACCAGCTCATTCTCCTTCTCCAGCATACCAGCCTCACTTTGATTGCAGTATAGATTTGGCACATGTCACATCCATGTCTACCATACAACTTTATCTCCAAAACATGGAACACTGCGTGTTAAATTTTCCAGCATAAATGTGTGCATATAATCTTAATTTCCTATTCCTACCACACCCATCTTAAAAGCATTTTTATCAAAAGACATTAAGCAAAAAAAGTTTGGAATTATCAACATTTTCAAAAAATATCTGACTCAGAAATTCTGGTCTCTATTCCCATTCCATTTCTAGCTAGCCACTGCTAAAAAGCAACTATATATTCCTTTCTCTTTTGATATCAGTTTTTTTAAACCTTTTCTTTTGATTTCATTTATTTGAAAGGCAGAATGACAGAGAAGGGGAGAGAGAGGTATTTTCCACTTGCTGGTTCACTCACCACATGGCCACAACAGCCCAGGCCAAAGCCAGGAGCCACAGACTCCATCCTCTCTCCCACGTGAGTGAGAGGGACCCAAGCACTGGGGCCATCGTGCCGCATGCCCAGGGGCATTACCTGGAAGCCAGAGCACAAGCAGAACTTCAGGACTTGAACGGGCTCTCTGGCATGAGCTGCCAGCATCACAAACTGCAGCTTAGCCTGCTGCACCACAGCACTGGCCCTCAACAATGAATAATCTAATACTTACTATTCATGTAGCACTTTCATTTAAAACTCATAACCCATTCGTATCTAACAAACAGGCTACATTTTTCATAAGCTTTAACCTCTTGAATTTCAAAATTTTTTAGAAATCACATTCACCCTTGTAAAGATGTACCATTGAAGTAGGCAAAACAATGCACACAGCAAAACATTTATCTTCAGGAATGTTTTCTAATTGTGAAAAACTAGAAACAACTTAATATCCAGCATAAGGAGATGACTTAAATAACTTACTTGTAAAATGCAGTACTGCTCAAGCATTCAGAAATATTAATGGACACATAAAAATTCCACAGCATCTTGTGAAGTAAGAAAAAGTCAATTTATGAATTACAGTATATCAGAAGCTCCCATTATGTGTGTTTCATAGACAAATATCAAGATGTTAACAAGAACTTAGTTATCTCAAAGTTAGTGTTTTTGAATTTTCTCTAGATTAAAGGAATTCTAAAAAAATTGGTAGTGTTGGGGATGGTGCTGTGGTGTAGCACATTAAGCTGCTGCTTGCAATGCCAGTGTGAGTGCCACTTTGAGTCTGGCTGCTCCTCTTCTGATCCAGCACCCTGCTAATGCACCTGGGAGAGCAGCGGAAGATGTCACAAATACTTGGGCCCCTGCCTGCCATGGGGGAGACCTAGATAGAGTTCCAGGCTCCTGGCTTCAGCCTGGCCCAGCCGTGACTGCTGTTGTAGCCATTTGAGGAGTGAACTAAGGGACAGAAGCTTTCTCTCCGTCTCCGTCTCTCCCTCTTTGTAATCCTGCCTTTCAAATAAATTAATTTATAAAAACAAAGAAATTATTGGTAAGATACTTGGAGCAATGGCAGCATCAATAAAGAAAGAAAATAACTGTCCAAGGTGAGTTGATAGATGTAGACACCAGCTATTTTAGGGCACAATTTGTGATAAAAGGATTAAGTGTTCAATCTCATTGCCTAACCCAGTGATTCTCCACATCACCTTCCTTCCACAAGGAGTCTTTTCATCCATTTTTTTTTCTAAGATTTATTTTATCTATTTGAAAGACAGAGTTACAGAGAGAGGTAGAGAGAGAGAGGTCTTCCATCCGATGTTCACTCCCCAGATGACCACAACGGCCAGAGCTGCACCAATCCGAAGCCTGGAGCCAGGAGCTTCCTTCATGTCTCCCACATGGGTGCAGGGACCCAAGGACTTGAACCATCTTCTACCACTTTCCCAGGCCATAGCAGAGAGCAGCATAGAAAAAGAGCAGCCAGGACTAGAACCGGTACCCATATGGGATTCCGGCGCTTCAGGCCAGGGCTTTAACTCACTGCACCACAGCGCCCGGCCCCTCCATCCATTTTTTTTCTAAGCTCCTCCAGTGAATTTTTAATACTGCAGAAACACTGTAAAGGATCCCTCTTAGCCACAGCAGAGGTGGTCCAGGACCCAGAACGAATGCCTGAAGCTGTGAAGGGCACCAAACCCTTTTGGTGCTGTGTGTTTTCCTACAAATATGTACTTATAGTAAAGTTTTGTTTCTTAGATACAAAGATTAACAACTAAAAATCAAATAATTGTAATAACATGCTATAATTAAAGGTTATGTAAAGGTGGTCTCTTTTTTAAGATTTATTTATTTATTTGAAAGGCAGAGTTAGAGAAAGAGGTTTTCCATCTGCTGGTTCACCCCTCAAATGGCCGCAGCTACTACAGCTGGGCCAGTCCAGGAGCCAGGAGCTTCCTCCAGGTCTCCCATGGGGAGCAGGGGCCCAAGGACTCGAGCCATCCTCCACTGCTTTTCCAGGCCATAGCAGAGAGCTGGGTTGGAAGTGGAACAGCCAGGAGTTGAACAGGCACCCACATTGGATGCCAACACTGCAGGTGGCAGCCCCACCTGTGTTACAGCGCTGGCCCCAAGATGGTCTCTCTTGATCAAATATTGGGGGCCATGTTGTGGAACAGCAGGTTAAACCATAGCATGCAGTGCCGTCATCCTGTATCGGTGCTGATTCAAGTCCTGGCTTCCCCAGCTTCCAATCCAGCTTCCTGCTATTGTGCCTAGAAAAGCAGCAGAAGATGGGCCAAGTGCTTGGGCCCCTGCATCCATGTAGGAGACCCAGATGAAGTTCCAAGCTCCTCCAGGCTTCCACCTGAACCACCCTAGCTGTTGAGGCCATTTGGGAATGTAGCAGTGGGTGGAAGAAATCTCTTCCCTGTGCCCCCATCTTTCTGTCTCCGTCTCTACCCCTCCTATCACTCTGCCTTTCAAAACATTAGAAAAAAAAACTTTTTTACAAAAGACAAAAAAATATTTTCAGACCACAATTGACCACAGGTAATTTGAAATTTCAAATTGCGCCTAAGGAGGACTCACATATATCTGTTTACTTATTATTTGTGTATTTGTGCATTATCCATGAAAGGAATAAGTTGGGGGTTTTCCTACCTGATTCCACCAGGAATTAATTTTCAGCCTCCTGGAGGTGACATTAGCTGTTACTAAAAATGGCAGGTCTTGGCCCCACTTTTGAATTTGAAGCCTAAGGTAATAGCACACATCAGTGATTCCAAATCTCACTGATTCTCAGATCACTTGCTTGATTAGATGGATGATTAGTTGGCGATCTCAAATAAAGATTCTAAGATTCCATGTTAATCTATAGGTTCCCAGGAATGGGACACCTATATTGAGATGTAATTCACAAACCATATAATCCACCCATTTAAAGTACACAGTTCATTGGTTTTCATTATATTCACAAAGTTGTGTAACGATGACCATAATGAACTTCTGTTTCTCTTCTGCAAAACTTTTTATGATATAACCTCAGTGTAATATTTTTTTTCAGCCTGAATATTTCTGTTCTAACAAACCCACTTTTATGTTTTTATAGCTCCTTATATTTATCCCGGTATAATCTAATAAGTGTTTTTAACTTCCTCAGTTACATTACTATGTTCAGAACCACTTCACAAGTGCAAGAATGGCTTTGATTGGACTTGGTAAGTTGGGAATTGTCTTCCTGTCACTTTGCTTTCTTAGGAATAGTCCCTTAAACGGTGATGATGAAAACACAGAATTGAACAACATTTGAAAACTATCTCCTGTTTATGTCAGACAGACAGTACATGATAGGATTTTAATTGTTGGTTGTTTTGGAAAACAGAATCCAACATTTTACTTTGTAAACTACTTGTTTTAAATTCTTCATGGCAGTTGAAAAAAATCTGTGACAAGAGTGAATTTCTCAAAGCAAAGAATTCATACAAACTGCTTTCTAAAAAGTATAACTTAACAGAAAACAAGCCACAGAACATAGACAGTTCATAGGAAGAATAAATGTATGTATGTGCTTATATATCACTTATCTTTCTTTAAAATTATTTTAAGTGATCAGCCTCATTAATACTTAAAAAAATTTTCATGTGTGAGATCGGCAACAAAGAGGCTATGGAGAAATAGGCAGTTTCAAAATTTGTGAGTGGAAGTGTAAATTATTAGAACAGTTTTGGAGGTCTGTTTGAATATTCTGCATTCTAAATGTTTATACTCTTAGACTCTGCAGTTGTAAGGATTTGTCCTACAGGCCGGCACCGCGGCTCAATAGGCTAATCCTCCGCCTTTGGCACCGACACCCCGGGTTCTTGTCCCAGTCGGGGCGCCAGATTCTGTCCCGGTTGCCCCTCTTCCAGTCCAGCTCTCTGCTGTGGCCTGGGAGTGCAGTGGAGGATGGCCCAAGTGCTTGGGCCCTGCACCTGCATGGGAGACCAGGAGGAAGCACCTGGCTCCCGGCTTCGGATCAGTGCAGTGCACCGGCCGCAGTGCGCCGGCCCGCAGCGGCCATTGGAGGGTGAACCAACAGTAAAGGAAGACCTTTCTCTCTGTCGTCTCTCTCTCTCTCACATTCCACTCTGCCTGTCCAAAAAAAAAAAAGGATTTGTCTTACAGGATCAGCTTTACAAAATATTTACACAAGAATGGTATTTGCAATATTGTTTTCTTGTTTGTTTTGTAAGTAACAACATGAGGTATAATTTACATGCCATAAAATCCACACATTTATAATGTACAGTTCTGTGGGTTTTAATGTATTCAGAGGGTTGTACAACTATTACCACTCGAATTTCAGAACATTTGCACCATCTCCCGAGAAGCCACATACCCATGAGCAGTCCCTCACCATTCCCACCACCTTTCTGCCTCTGCCATCCACTGATCTGTTTTCTGCCTGTAGATTTGACTACTTCAAGCATTTCATATAAATGGAATCATGCAGCGTGGTCTTCTGTAACTGGCGTCTTTCCTTTACCACGGTGTTCTCATAGGACTTCCATATTGTAGTGTGTATCAATGTTTTATTCCCCTTTGCGACTGAAAAAGATTCCATTACCACATTTTGTATATCCACATACTGACATTTGAGTTATTTCTACCTCTTGGCTATTGTGAATATAAACATTTACATGTAAGTTTTCTTGCAACACCTGTTTTCTCAATTTTTGGGGTTATTTATCCGGAAGTAGAACTGCCAGGACATACGGTAACTCCCTGTTTAACCGTGTAAAGAACTCCCAGACTGCTCTCCAAAGTAGTTAAACCAATTTACATTCCCACCTGCAGTGCACAAGGCTTCTAATTTCTCCAATCCTTACCAAAACACAGATTATCTTTCTGCATATGGCCATCCTAGTGCAGGTGGTCACTGTAGTGTTTTTTTTTTTTTTTTGGACAGTGAGAGAGACAGAGAGAAAGGTCTTCCTTTGCCGTTGGTTCACCCTCCAATGGCCGCCGCGGCCGGCACACCACGCTGATCCGATGGCAGGAGCCAGGTACTTATCCTGGTCTCCCCTGGGGTGCAGGGCCCAAGTACTTGGGCCATCCTCCACTGCACTCCCTGGCCACAGCAGAGAGCTGGCCTGGAAGAGGGGCAACCGGGACAGAATCCGGTGCCCCGACCGGGACTAGAACCCGGTGTGCCGGCGCCACAAGGCGGAGGATTAGCCTAGTGAGCCGCGGCGCCGGCCAGGTCACTGTAGTTTTGATTTGTGTTTCCCTGTGTCATTTGACAAATGACAAGGGACATCCTACGTGCTTTTTGGCCATTTATATAATTTATTAAGAGAAATTCTACTGAAATCCTTTGCCCATTTATTAATTGGGTTCTTTGGTTCTTTTTAATTGTTAAGTTCTAAGGATTCTTTATATTTTGGGGGTACTAGATCCTTATCAGATATGTGATTTTCAAATAATTGATTCTGTTCTGTGGGGGTTTTTCATCCACTCTTGATAGTGTCCTTTGATGTACAATGTGATACTGTTCTTAGAGCCAGCTATTTGAAACTTGCTAAGTCCACCAAGAGTGGATTGACTGGGATGGGCATCTGTCCTAGAGAATAGGACGCCAGCTGAGATGCCACATCGCAGAGTGAGTGCCAGCCCCTGACTCCAGCTTCCTGCTCGGGCAGGCCTGGGAGGAAAGGGTGATGAATTAAGTGGGTAGATTCCTGACTTAGATTGAGTTTCTGGCTCTCCAGCTTTGGCCCAGCCTAGTCCTGGCCATTGCAGGCATTTGGCACGTAGGCCAGCAGATGGAAACTCTCTGTCTTATGTGTCTCAGATTGTTTTTATTGGATTAATAGTACATCCATTGAATGGAATTCTTTATAACCATTTAACATTTTATACAGATGAGTCACAAAGATGCAAATTATGAAAGACAAGTTGGAAATAGTAATAGAATGATACTGGGTTGGGTGGGTTTTTCTTTTTTTGGTTTGTTTTGTTTCGTTTTTAAGATCCACTCTCATTTGAAAGGTAGAATCACAAAGAGAGGAAGAGACATAAATCTTCCATCTGCTGGCCCACTCCCCAAATGGCTACAACGGCTGGAGCTGGGCCGGTTTGAAGCCAAGAGCCAGGAGCTTCTTGCGGGTCTCCCACATGGGTACAGGGGCACCCTGACCACCTTCCACTGCTTTCCCAGGCACACCAGCAAGGAGCTGGATTGGACGTGGGGCAGCCTGGGATGCCGGCACTGCGGGCAGAGGATCTACCCACCATGCCACAGAACCAACCCCTAGAATGATACTGTTTTTAAAATAAAGAAGTGAGAATAATATTATCGATGAATAATAATCATAATTAGTATCTGGTATATAGTAGGTAGTTTGGGGAGGGCAGCATTATGTCTGGAAGGCTCTTGTTTTTACTGTTTACTTCTGTGGTGTTTGAATTTTACAGTCACTTATTGTTAAAAGACAGATGCTTACAGTTGTGTTGCAGAAATTCTGGTTCTAGCTTTGCTGCTGTTCTGTTGAAACAGGTGTGAGTCATCCTGTCCTCAAGCAAGTTGCTGAGCAATTCCTCAACATGAGGGGTGGGCTTGGCTTGGCTGGTGTAAAGGCCAGATACCGTGGAGGTGAGCATTGTGAACTTTTATCAGAAAGAAGGTTCCCTGCTAGAACAGAATGCCGAGGTGGAATAGACCTGATTACTTATTACCGAGCAATTCGCAAGTGGAAGGGAAGAATCAGGCAGTTGGGGCGTCGCATACCAAGTATTAAATGCATGTTTTGTGTGGTGGTGGGTAGGATGGCCTTGGAAAGCACAGGACCACAGATAAGCCTTGTCTTAGTGGGTTTATACTGCCGCATGGGAACGCCGAAAAGTAGAACAGTGGTGACTAAGCCAGTTTCTTCTCTGTCCTCCCATGGCCCCAGGTGAAATCCGAGAACAGACTGGAGACAGCCTTGTCCATGCTGCGGTTGTAGCAGAAAGCGCTGCCATGGGAAGCACAGAAGCGAATGCATTTAGTGTCCTTCAGCATGTCCTTGGTGCCGGGCCCCACGTCAAAAGGGGCAGCAACGCCACCAGCCTCCTATACCAGGCTGTCGCCAAGGGGACTCACCAGCCATTCGATGTGAGTCTGAGCAGTCGGTATCTCTCCTTTCGTTTTTAAAGGCTCAGTGTGAAGTAATCCTGATCATCTCTCCTGATGTTAGTGTGCTCTTAAATTTTAAGATGAGCACATCAGAACTCTACAGTTGAAGAGACAGCAAGGCTTGATTTTAATCCCTCATTGGTTTTATTAAAAACTTAGATCTTTTCAGTTATTCTAATGTAAAAAGAGGAATTAAATGCTTAGAAATTTGGGGCCAGTGTTGTGGTGTTGCGGGTAAAGTGGCCAGCTGTTCCACTTCTAATCCAGCTCCTTGCTAATACACCTAGGAAAGCAGCAGAAGGAGACCTAAGTGCTTGCGCCCCTGTACCCACATGGGAGACCCAGATGAAGTTCCTGGCTCCAGCTTCCATCTGGCCCAGACCTGGCCTTTATGGTCATTTGGGGAGTGGACAAGCAGATGGAAAAATCTCTCTCTCTCTCTCTCTCTCATTTTCTAATTCTGCCTTTCAAATCAATAAAAAATAAATCTTTTAAAAAAAAGTCAGAAATTCACACTTTCAGTTTCCTTTAAAGTACAGTGTTAGATATTAAGCTCTCATGACTACTTCCTGGATTTCACTCCTTTGGGTTTTCCAACCAACTGGACAAGATCAAGTATACAGACCCAGCCTTTAAGCTTAAGATTAGATTTAAAAAAGAAATGATGACATTTAATCATAATACAGAGTTTGTGTTACTTTAGAAAATACCTTTTGTGATAGTGGAGAAAGTGAAAAAGCCTTCAAAATAAGGATGTTTGAATCTGAGGAATGTAAAATAACAACAAAATATCTCTTAATGAGTGAGCATTATTTGCCCATTGTTATAACCTACTTGACCTGTGATTGTTGCCTTTGAAAGGCAGCACATGGGAGCAGGCATTTGGTCCTAATGGTTAAGATGCTGCTTGGGACACCTGTGACCTATATCAATAGAGTACCTCAGTTCCATTCTGGATTCCAGTTTCCTGCTAATTCCACCCTTAGAGGCAGCAGGTGGTGGCGCAAGTACATGGATCCCTGTCACCTACGTGGGAATCCACCTCATATAGGTTCCCAGGTCCTATCTTCACCTTGGAATGGCCCAAGCATTTGGGAAATGAACCAGCAGATGGGAGTTGTATCTATTTTTCTCTGTCCCTCTCAAATAAATAAAAAGGCAACAAATATACTAAATTGTGGAATTGAACGTTGTTCATAATTTCACCTAAAAGTACATGGCACATTTAGATTTATACTTCAGTAAATCTTTGGTCATTTGACACTTAACAGTGGAAATTAAAATAAATGAATCTAATTCTGTTGATCCTTTTGTTTAATACTTTTTTAAAAAAGATTTATGTATTTATTTGAAAGGCAGAATTACAGAAAGGCAGAGGCAGAGAGACAGAGAGAGGTCTTCCATCCAGGTTTCCCATGCGGGTGCAGGGGCCCAAGGACTTGGGCCATCTTCTGCTTTCCCAGGCCACAGCAGAGAGCTGGATCGGAAGTGAAGCAGCCGAGAATTGAACCAGCGCCCACATGGGATGCCAGCACTGCAGGAGGTGGCTTTACCCACTACACCACAGTGCCGGCCCCTATCTATGAGAGGCAGATGGAATGGGAGAGGGAAAGATGCCTCCCATCCATTGATCCACTTGCCAAATGCCTGCAACTGCCAAGATTCAGTGGCTGAGAACCCAGTCCAGCTAGCTCTCCCACATAGGTGGCAGGGACGCAACTACTTGAGCCATCACTGCTGCCTCCCAGGGTCTGCATTAGCAGGAAGCTGAAGCAGGAACCAGAGCCGGGTGCTCCAATTCAGGATCCAGTCTCTTAACTACTTAGCTAAATGTCCACCCTATGAGTGATAGTTTTCCGACATTTTTTCCTTTTGATTTCCCAGCTGCAAGGCACAGCACAAACATTCTAACTGCTAAATAAAGTTTTGAAGGCTTATAAGACTGAAACCCTTTGGATCTTTTGAATAGAGCCTTAAGATTCCCTAGAGGGGCTGGTACTGTAGTGTAGAAGGTAGAGCCGCCACCTGCAGTGCCGGCATCCCACATGGGTGCCAGTTCAAGACCCGGCTGCTCCTCTTCCAATCCCACTGTCTGCTGTGGCCTGGAAAAGCATTAGAAGATGGCCCAAGTGCTTGGGCTCCTGTACCCACATGGGAAACCTGGAAGAAGCTCCTGGCTGCTGGCTCCTGGCTTCAGATCAGTGTAGCTCCTGCCATTGCAGTCATTTAGGGAGTGAACCAGTGGATGGAAGATAGCTCTCTCTCTGCCTCTGCCTCTGCCTCTGCCTCTCAGTAACTCTGTCTTTCAGATAAATAAATAAATCTTTAAAGTTTAAAAATAAAAAGTTTCCCTAGAGCTCAGTTCAAAAGCATTACCTTAAGTTAGTCCTACAGTGACTTCCGCTGCTGCTCTGTTCGTTTCCTCCAAATTCTCCTCCATTTCGCTCATAGTCAGCTGTGTCCTTCATGCTTTACTTTTCACCACTGAATTTTACTGATGGTTTTGTGTGACTGGAGCTTAATCCCAATCCAGTGGTCTCATTTAATAAAAATTCCTAAATCAGAATCTAGTTAGAAATTTAACATGTGAGGGGCCAGCGCCATGGCTCAGTAGGTTAATCCTCCACTCTTGGCGCCGGCATCCCTTATGGGTGCCAGTTCAAATCCCAGCTGCTCCTCTACTGATCTAGCTCTCTGCTGTGGCCCGGGAAAGCAGTGGAAGATGGCCAAGTGCTTGGGCCCCTGCACCCACATGGGAGACCAGGAAGAAGCGCCTGGCTCCTGGCTTCGGATCGGCGCAGTTCCAGCCGTTGTGGCCATTTAGGGAGTGAACCAACAGAAGGAAGACCTTTCTCTCTGTCTCTCCCTCTCACTGTCTGTAATTCTACCTCTCAAATAAAAATCTTAAAAAGAAATTTAAAACATGAATAAGACTGTCTCAAGTTTGTAATTAAACTTTAAATAGTTGTCATGTATTTCTTCCTATAATTTCCATGACTGAACCAACCAATGGTTTTACATACTTTAATGTGTGTAAGAATCACCTGAAACACTTGTTTAAACATTTAGGCACCCAGACTGAATCCATAGGAATCTGAAACAGTAATAATATGTTTCAGGCATATGAAAGTCCGTATTTTTAATAATAACCTAGGTGATTCTTATGTTAATGATTCACATAAATATTGCAAAAGGTGCAGTGCTTAAGACACTATTTGGGATGCTGGAATCCCATAGCAGAATGCCTAAGGTGTTCAAATCCCAGTTCAACATCTGATTCCAGTTTCCTGTGCATACTGGAAGGTAGCAGATGATGACGGCTCAAGTGGTTTGGTCTCCATCATTCCTATGGGAGACCAGAATTGAGTTCTAGGCTCCTGGCTTCAGCCTGCCCCAGTTCCAGTTATTACCAACATTTTGGGAGTAAACCAAGGAATGAAAGAGCTCTCTTCCCTTTCCCCTCCCTGCCTTTCAAATGAAAATAAAAATTTTCAGAAAAAAGTAAAAACCCTGCAAAGCTCTGTAGTAGGCAAACAGCTTCATCTGCAGTTGACAATATCCCTAAATCGAGAGGCTAAACTTGCTGCCTTGGCTATTTGGATAATGGCTAATGTTTTGGCAAGTAATGTTTTCATTAACGTTTAATCATCAAAAGAAGGTTAGAAAATACTGGGCTAAAAGGAAAGGGAACATCATTTGAGGAAGATTTAAGTGGAAAAAAATAAAAGCCAGTTGCAACCATTACAGTTCTGAAAACAAGATAAATAGAACACTGCAGTTCTTGACAGAAGTAGTTAGGTGAAGTACTAACTGATGGGTTTGCTTATACTCTGAAGAGGCAGGTTTTTTCTTGACAGAGTAACCTACAGTAAAGTTTCATTATATTTCAGGTTTCTGCTTTTAATGCCAGTTACACGGATTCTGGACTCTTCGGGATTTACACTATCTCCCAGGCGGCAGCTGCTGGAGATGTAAGTTACAAACTCACCAACTCTCACAAGTTGGGTTCCCTCCCCCCAAAAAAATCTTTTCAGTTAAAATAGGGAAATTTGAATGCCATGCTTTATCAGAACTCTATATAGTGTGGTATCCTTGAAATATATTGCTGTGGAGAACACTTTTAAATGTACGCGAATACTTCCAGGAAAAAGGGAGCAACACCTTCTTGGTATTTGGTTCTGTTTGGGTAAGTGGTATTGAGTTGGCTCTGCCACATCTGAGAACCCAGGAAAGTTCAAGGACAAAGTGTAGGCCTGTGAGTCTCCACTAGAGAAATTGTACTGAACTCAGGTTTATGTACAAAAGATTGTAGGAGAAGAACACAGAAGCTCAAGTTCTGGGAAACACCACCATTTAACGAGCAAGTAAATAAGGAAGATGGCCAATAAGATAGGCAGCAACAAAAGAGAGACTGTATACTTCAGAGGCCCATAAAGGAGAATGATGAATGCCATATTGGTCCAATATAGACAGATTAACATTAGTTTCCGCAGAAGGAGCTGGTCCACTTAGCAAAGTAGGGCATCACTGGTGATTTTGCCTGTTCCACTACCAGAGTAGTGAAGTGAGCTAACCTTTATAGTGGTTAAGAATGAGGAAGAATTGAGAGACTGATATAGGTAAGTGAAGTTTAGACTTCCAGGGAGGAAGCTGGTAGCTTCTGGAGAATTCACTGGGAGATTAAGTTGGAAACATTCAAAGAAAGGAAAGGCTGGAACACATAGAAAAGTTGCAGAATTATAAATGGCTCAGATCTGAAAAGCAAGAACAAGTAGGATCTAGAGTATAAGAAGCCTTTTTTTTTTTTTTAAGTTACTTATTTTTATCTGAAAGGCAGAGACAGAAGGAGAAAGAGAGAGATCCTCCATCCACAGATGCCCACAAAAGCCAGGACGAGGCCAGACTGAAGGCAGGAACTCCATGCAAGTCTTCCATGTGGGTGGCCATCATCTGCTGCCTCCCAGGCACATTAGCAGGAAGGTTGATCAGAAGCACAGAATAGCGCGAACTCAAACCAAGCACTCCAATATGGTACATGGTCATCCCAAGTGGTAGCTTAACACACCATACCACAACACCCACCCCACACACAATTAGACATTTGGAGACTAAGCAGTGTTGGGAGCAAGATACCAGGAAGAAGAGGACATACATCCTTGATAAGGTAGGAAGCTAAGTCATGTTTTGAGAACAAGAACAGGTAGAAAAGTTTAAAGGAAGTCCTGAGAATTGGGACAGCTGGATAGCTGGATATATACAGAATGGAAAGCAGTAGCACTACAGGTCTCTGTGAAATGAGTGGCCACAAATTCATAGTACAATCAGAACTGTATCGTTTTTCCTCAGTTGCATTCACTAGCCTAATGGAGAAAAGGAGGAGGCAGGTAGTAGAGCTAATCCCAAACTGATACCATGCAAAATGGGCAGCTCAGAAGTAGGACAGTCTGGTATTGTGGTGCAGCCAGTTAAGCCACTGCCTGCGGTGCCAGCATCCTATGAGTGCTGGTTTGAGTCCTGGCTGCCCCCCTTCTAATCCAGCTTCCTAATAATGAAGCTGGGAAAGCAGTGGATGGTGGCTCAAATGCTTGGGCCCTGCCACCCCCAAGGGAAACCCAGAGGGAGCACCAGGCTCCTGGCTTCAGCCTGTCCCAGCCCTGGCCATTGCAAACATTTACGGAGTAAACCAGCAGATGGAAGATTGTGGGAGTTCTTGGGAGACAGTTAGTTTTATATATATATAATAATTATAAATTATAAATATATATAATATATAAATTATATATAATCTTAAATATAAATTTAAGATTTATTTATTTATTTGAAATGCAGTGTTAGAGGCAGAGAGGCTGGCGCCGCGGCTCTTCTAGGCTAATCCTCCGCCTGTGGCGCCAGCACCCTGGGTTCTACTCCCGGTTAGGGCGCCGGATTCTGTCTCCGTTGCTCCTCTTCCAGGCCAGCTCTCTGCTGTGGCCTGGGAGTGCAGTGGAGGATGGCCCAAGTGCTTGGGCCCTGCACCCGCATGGAGACCAGGAGGAAGCACCTGGCTCCTGGCTTCGGATCGGCATAGCGCTTTGGGGGTGAACCAACGGAAAAAGGAAGACCTTTCTCTCTGTCTCTCTGTCTCTCTCTCTCACTGTCTAACTCTGCCTGTCAAAAAATAAAAATAATTTTAAAAATTAAAAAAAAAAAAGAGAGAGAGGCAGAGAGAGGGAAAGGTATTTCAACCACTGGTTTACCCCCTAAATGGCCACAATGGCCAGAGCTGGGCCAATCCAAAGCCAGGAAACCAGGAGCTTCCTCCAGGTCTCCCATGAGGGTGTAAGGACCCAGGCCATAGCAGAGAGCTGGATTGGAAGTGGAACAGCCGGCTCTCGAACTGGCACCCACATGGTTTGCCAGCACTGCAGGTGACAGCTTCACCTGCTATGCCTTGGTGCCAGCCCCTTTATTTTGTTTTTTAAAGATCTATTTTATTTATTTGAAAGGCAGAATTACAGAGGGAGAGAGGAAGAGACAGAGAGGTCTTCCATCTGCTGGTTCACTACCCAAATGACAAAATCAGCCAGGTCTGGACCAGGTCGAGACCAGGAGCTTCTTCCAGGTCTCCCACATGGGTGGCAGGTGCTCAAGTACTTGGGCCACCTTCCACTACTTTCCCAGGCACATTAGCAGGGAGCTGGGTTGCAAGAAGAGCAGCTGGGACTTGAACCGGTGCTCATTTGGGCTACTGACACTGCAGGCGGAGTGTTAACCTTCTACACCACAGCACTGGCCCATAGACAGTTATCAATGCTGAGTTAGGCCCACCCATTCTCTCTGCTTCCTGGCTTGCCATGCTTCTTCTGTCTGCACTTCACACTCCTCAGAGGCCAAACCAATGGAGCCACATAAACATTTTCTCTTTATAAAGTTAGGTTCTCAGGATTTCATTTGTAGTGATGACAAGCAGGGGAAATAAATGTCCTACAATTTATGTGATAAGAGGGAATGAGGGCCGGCACTGCGGCTCACTAGGCTAACCCTCCACCTGCGGCACCGGCACCCCAGGTTCTAGTCCCGGCTGGGGCACGAGATTCTGTCCCAGTTGCTCCTCTTCCAGTCCAGTTCTCTGCTGTGGCCCGGGAGGGCAGTGGAGGATGGCCCAGGTGCTTGGGCCCTGTACCCACATGGGAGAACAGGAGGAAGCACCTGGCTCCTGCCATCGGATCAGCGCGGTGCGCTGGCCGCAGCGCGCCAGCCGCGGCGGCCATTGGAGGGTGAACCAACGGCAAAGGAAGACCTTTCTCTCTGTCTCTCTCACTGTCTAACTCTGCCTGTCAAAAAAATAATAATAAATAAATATGAAGTCTATCATTAAAGAATACCAAAATCAGCACACTATTCCAGGTTTGCAACTTATTAAAAAAAAAAAGGGGGGGGGGATGAGTAGCAGACCCAGAATGGTGCCAGCATTGGAATGGCAAAAATCATGAGCCAGCCCTATTATTTTGTTCCCCAAACATTTACCAAGCTTGTGTTTTTGCCTCAGTAGAGGGTCACCTGATGGTCACAAGAGACTGGCACTAGACAAAGATGATCAGCTTTTACTTGTCATCCTAGGTTATCAAGGCTGCCTACAACCAAGTAAAAACAGTTGCTCAAGGAAACCTTTCCAGTGCAGATGTCCAAGCTGCCAAGTAAGTTTCATTACTATGTGTTTTATGTTTTAGTCACTTGACAATTGTATTTTTTCTGAATAAAGAGAGAAGGAAACACACACACCCTGTTCTACTACTCTGAAATATAATCGGTACATTTTGCCTATTTTCTTGAGCACATTTTTTTTTTCAAGATTTATTAATTTAACAGGAATTTATAGAGAGAGGGAGAAGGAGAGAGAGATCTTTATCCCCCAGTCCACTCTCCAAATGGCCACAGTGGCTGGGACTGTGTCAAGCTGAAATCAGGAGCCTGGAGCTTCATCTGGGTCTCCCACATGGGTGCAGGGGCCCAAGCACTTGGGCCATCTTCTACTACCTTTCTAGGCACATCAGCAGGGAGCTGGGTTGGCAGCAGGGTAGCTGGGACTCAAACCAGCACTCATATGGAATGCCAGTTTTGCAAGCAGTGGTATAAAAAACAAAAATTATCTTTGATTCCCTCTCTGTGATTTCCCTTTTTTAAACATTCGGCAGTACCAGGTCCATGCATAGAATGGATGGAGCAAGCTCATATTCCATCTCCCTGCTCTGAAAATCCATTTAATATATTGTCCTCACATAGAGGATGTATCAAATATTAAACTGATAAGAACAGATACTGGGGCCGGCACTGTGGCACAACAAATTAAGCTGCCGTCTGTGGTGCCAGCATCCCATATGGGCACTGGTTCAAGTCCCAGCTGCTCCACTTCCGATCCATCTTCTGTTAATGTACCTGGGAAAGCATCAGAAGATGGCCCAAGTACTTAGGCCCCTGCACACACATGGAAGACCCAGAGGGGAGGATTCTGGTTCCTGGCTTTGGCCTGGCCCAGTCCCTGCCATCACAGCTATTTGGGAAGTGAACCAATGGATGGAGGATGTGTCTCTCTCTCTCTTCTTTCTCTCTGTAACTCTGACTTTCA
Organism: Oryctolagus cuniculus; assembly: GCF_051225735.1. Classification (NCBI taxonomy): domain Eukaryota; kingdom Metazoa; phylum Chordata; class Mammalia; order Lagomorpha; family Leporidae; genus Oryctolagus; species Oryctolagus cuniculus. The sequence continues at coordinate 54,818,734 of NC_142885.1, read as the reverse complement.
AGTAAATAGTAAATATTTTAAATAAAAGAACAGATACTACACTTTATCTTAGCCAAAAGGCCAAGAAGCAATCATTTTTTAAACATTCTAGTGATGTTTCCATTTATTAATGTTACTAAAAATTTGTATGAACAATATTAATTGAGATGTCAAAATAAACTTGTTGGACAATTTCTACAGCTGGAAAATTATAAACTACAAAGGATATCTTTGAATTTTATATTACTTTCTTGGTATAGATTCCCAATTAGGTCAGGAGTTGCAAACATGGTAACAAAAGTCTCCATGTTAAAATGTGTTTGTATAATATTTATATTCTAATAAAACATAAACTAAACTGTATAAGTTTACAATCACACCACCAGTATTATCCTATAATAACCACTGACAGATCCTTTTTTCTTCTTTACTGATTTACACTGAAGAAGAAACTCTTTTGTATTTTTTCTAAGTAAAACCAAAACACTTTTCTACTGTTTGGGGTTTGTTTTGTTTTGCTTTTTGGTACATGAACCAGGAATATTGGGTGATTTCTAAAATCCCACTGTCTAGATCAGAAGTTCTAACAAAACCCTTAATTCATTAGCATTTTCTCTAACTTAAAAAGACAGACTTGAGATGAAGTTAGTTATCAACCTGCATTTTTTTTAACTTTTTTAAATAAATTTCCCAAGTACAACTTTTGAATTATAGTGGCTTTCCCCCCCATAACCTCCCTCCCATCCGCAACCATTCCATCTCCCACTCCCTCTCCCATCCCATTCTTCATCAAGATTCATTTCCAATTATCTTTATATACTGAAGATCTACTCAATATTTACTAAGTAAAGATTTCAACAGACTGCACCCACACAGACACACAAAGTATAGAGTACTGTTTGAGTAGTAGTTTTACCATTAATTCGCATAGTACAACACATTAAGGACAGAGGTCCTACATGGGGAGTAAGTGCACAGTGACTCCTGTTGTTGATTTAACAATTGACACTCTTATTATTTATGACATCAGTAATCACTGGAGGCTCTTGTCATGAGCTGCCAAGGCTATGGAAGCCTCTTGAGCTTGCCAACTCCGATCTTATTTAGGCAAGACCATAGTCAAAGTGGAAGTTCTCTCCTCCCTTCAGAGAAAGGTACTTCCTTCTTTGATGGCCCGTTCTTTCCACTGGGATCTCACTCACAGAGATCTTTCATTTAGGTGTTTGTTTGTTTGTTTGCCAGAGTGTTTTGGCTTTCCATGCCTGAAATACTCTTATGTGCTTTTTAGCCAGATCCGAATGCCTTAAGGGCTGATTCTGAAGCCAGAGTGCTGTTGAGGATATCTACTATTCTGTGCAGACTACTGTATTTTAAAATTACAGATCAAAAATGACTCCAAAAGAAAATCAATTTCTTCACACATGAAATATATAAAAAGCTGGAATGATGGTTAATTCACATATAAAATCACATACAAAGGACCCTACTTTTCCTTCCAAATTACTTAGATTCATACAGTTGATTCTATCTATCACACAACTGTTCTATACTAATCACACTGCTAGAGTAAACTTCTATTAGGATATTCAGTTAGAGGCCAGCGCCACCAGGCTAATCCTCTGCCTGCAGCGCCGGCACTCCGGGGTCTAGTCCCGGTTGGGGTGCCGGTTCCGTCCTGTCAACCTGCATTTTCATACAGCTGTTTAAGATGGTTAAGTTTGACTCCATAACCTTCAGAGAACTCAAAATGTATATTCTACAACTCAAAAGCTCTTTACCATCATTTGGGATTACTCACTGGGAAAGTGACAAAGTGAGCTACAGCTCAGGAGACAACCTTTTAGACCTTTGTGCTCCTTTTAGTGTTCCTAGTTTCATTACACCAAGCACACTGCAAGATGGCATTTCTTGAATGGGTACAGCACAATTGATTAAATACTGTGTGCATGGAACTAAGTATCAGTAGGACGCAGTTCTGCCTGATTGCACCAGAAACCAACCATGATGAGGATAAATTGAAACAATGGATTTACTTACCAAAAATCTAAATTTTAAATTTAGTTAAGATCACCATAAGATAAGGCAATATGTAGAAAATGGAATTTATGTTATTAATGTCAAGGTGTTAGTTTTCTGTAATTTTGATGGAGCTCTTACTTTTTCTTTAAGGTCCTTAGTCTGTATAATGAAAGGGAGAAAGTGAGATGTCACTGCTGAAGGGACTAATAACCTCTTGGAAAAGTGTCTTATAGATGAAACCCTCTATTAATTAAGTTGGTAATATGGTAAAAGTGCTGTGTTAAGTTTAATTATGCTTAAATGTAAGTCTGGTATAGAATGCCAGAGGATGACAGTTTGTGGTTAAAGTTCCTTAATTTATTTGTTAAGTAAATAAGCCTTACTGAATACTGTTTTTATAAGGAATAACAGCTTCTTTCTGGTAAAATTGTTAATTGGGTTCAGTTTTATTGCAAACTGATGTTTTTTAGTCCATTTTGATTTTTTTTTTAAGACTTATTTACTTATTTGAAAGGCAGAGTTAGAAAGACTCTTCCATCTGCTGGTTCACTTCCCACATGGGTATGGTGGCCCAGGCTGGGCCAGGCCAGAGCCCAGGAGCTTCATCCTGGTCTCCTCTGTGGGTGGTAGGGGCCCAAGTACTTGAACCATCTTCAGCTACATTCCCAGGCAATTAGCAGGAAGCTGGATAGGACTCAAACCAGCACCCATATGAGATGTCGGCATCGCAGGCAGCAGCTTAACCCGCTACATGGCAATGCCAGCCTCCATCTTGGGGTCTACTGCCCTCCCCTGCCTGCCCTATCCATTGTGCCCACTCTCACTGAGTCAAATAAATCCCAGGATAAAAGTAGTGCCTGGGGAAAAGATACTAATCAACACACACTTTCTGCCATAAGTGGACAACGCCATAAGTGTCAACTTAGGTGTCCTTTGACAGACAGTCTGACACCAGCTTCCTGCCAATTCAGACCCTGGGAGGCACTGGTAATGGTTCAAGTCATTGAGTTCCTCGTTTTGGCCCAGCTCAGCCCCAGGCATGATGAGCATTTGTAAGGTGAACCAGTGGATGGCTGCTCTCTAATAAAAATTAAAAAAAAAAAAAAAAAAACAACTCACTTTAAAATAATTTTACTAAATTCTAGTCCACAATCAAAAAGCAGTCTGTTAAGTTTTCAGTGTAGGTTTGTATTACACCCTTCCAAATTATAAATAATACTTGGTGAGGAAACAGAATGGAGACCGTTAGCACTGTAACTGTTAATTTGCCTATTTACCAAAAACTTGTTGAAGAGTTTTGGGGACATACTTTAACACTGCCTTGCTCTACAGAACTGACTGCTGCTTTTTATTGGACAGGAACAAGCTGAAAGCTGGATATCTAATGTCAGTAGAGTCTTCGGAGGGCTTCCTGGATGAGGTTGGGTCCCAGGCTCTGATTGCTGGTTCTTACGTGCCACCATCCACAGTCCTTCAGCAGATTGACTCGGTGGCTGATGCTGATATCGTAAATGTAAGTAAACGAAAACTTAGAATTTAATGTCAGAGAGCTTAACCTTCACGATCCAGTTGCCAAAGGAATGCATAGGCTTTCTTGGGCTGTCTTGAGTTGTTCTCATGCCGTCTGATTCCCGTCTGCAGTGTGGATGCAGTCGGCCCTTTACTATCAGATCTGCAAACAGCTTCCTTGTTAGCTCAGGTATATGTGTCGTCCTCATTCAAAGAAATGACCACTGAAACCATTTAAAATTATTAGAGGTCACAAAGAGTTGAACTCAAATACTGGCAATTTCCTATGAGTCAGCCTAAGTGGTACAGTTTGCTGTTCTTCCTCTTCCCCTAATCTTGCCAATCCTTCACCACCTCACGTTTCAGGATATTTTCTGTTCTTCTCAGCCTAGCACATTCCCCTGCCTTTGCTACTTTTTTCCCACATACATTTATCCCTACAAGCTTGAGTTGTTTTGAGGACAGAGGACTATGTCTTACTGTGTTTTGTATTCCCTACTTGACCAGCAGGCACATGAACTACAATGTTCAGGCAGTGGATTCCCCTAGTTCCATCTACATTTCTACATTAACATCGCCAACTCCCCTTCTACTGACTCTTCCATCCTCTCAACAACAGGGCCACCTTGTACAGGGACAACAGGGATAGAAACAAAGCTACTTTGAGGTAGTAACCCAGACTTGATCTCACCTGGCCCATAAGTTGATCGTTACATAGATGGCTGTCTTCATCTTGTGTGCCATCAATACATGAGTCCCAACCCAGCTTTATGCACCACCCTCTCCCCTCCATTAAAAACAGCTGGCCTGACATAACAGGGACCCACCTTGTGGCAATACACGTAACCTGAACAACGAGCCTTCGAACTTCAAGCAGTGGCATAAAGAATACTAGGATATAAGGTTTAACTTTTAAGTTAACAGTGTATTTTGATTGACCCAGACAGTTTGCCTTTGCAATACAAGAACAAAAAAATACAGGCCTGCCTGAAGCCACTCTGCTGTGTCAGTAAGGTTCTCCTTATCCCTCCTTTAACAGCTACCCTCTTATCTAGAGCACCCCAACTCTTCCTTAGTAGCACATGTGATAGAGCAGTCAAAGGAACAGCTGAACATTTCCTCCCACATCACCAAAATAAAGCACCAGCCATCTCTCACAGGAAGCTGTTGGTGGAATTGCTGATGCAAATTCTTATTTCCACTAACTTTCTTCTTTTGTTTGTTTCTTTAAAGGCTGCAAAGAAGTTTGTTTCTGGCCAGAAGTCCATGGCAGCAAGTGGAAATTTGGGTCATACACCTTTTGTTGATGAGTTATAATATGGAAGCACATATTACAGGACAAAACTGAACATTCTCTCAGCCATGACACAAAACACACGAAAGTTAAAAGTCTAACAAAACATCTTTTTTTCGCATGAATGCTGGTAATTATTCCCAGCTGACTTAAAGTCAATAAAAACATCCTATTTAAATGTTTTTCTTGCATTTTTCCTAATTAATCAAGTACTTATAATATGATGGGATCTTGTTTTAGATTCCTAGATAGAAATACACATAATCATTGCATATAAACATCAGAAGTTATTCGAATTAAGGGTAAGTGGCTATCAGGGTAAGAATTTGCAGATTATTATTGGTGACTTTTTAAGATAAAAGCAAGTTAAAAATCTGATACTTTGGGTGACAGCAGCTAAGTGGTCTGGTTCTCTCTCTGCCTTTTTTGCAAGAAAATTATTCTGAAAACAATTCCCTGTCAATCATACCCTATTACTCCTATAACTTTGTTTTATACATCTAATTTATTATTACTGTGGCAGTTCTATTTTTTGCTTCTGGCTCTCCTTCATCTGTTTCAATCCTCTCTCTTTCAAATAACACAAAGTAAAAGTAGGGCTGAAAAGTAAGGGGAGGGATTCTAATGTGAACCATGAGCCAAAGAAGATATCTGTTATCTCTTTTCAGTAGAACTCTTGAAGCTTGAAAGGAAAAAAAAATTATTTACCTTTAAAAGGGAAGCTTTCTGCTGTGTTCAGATATTCTGATGTTGAGTTCCTCTACTGTGTTTTCTAAAAGTTGAGAAGTTCTCAGAAAGGAAGGTCCTGATCATCTGAATGATGTTGCTGTTCTGGGAATAAGATTTGTGAGGCCTGCAAAAGCCCATGGGAGTTGACAGATCTCACACTGGAGCCAGTCCCCGAAGGCTTGGAGCACAGTCACGAAAGAGATTTCATCTAAAAGTCTGCATGGATTCCTGTAAGTGGAGCAAATCTGTATGTGGTGATGCACAGAAATTGGGAGTTTTCAAGATAAATGCTGTTACAGCCATGGAGTGGCAGGTTAGTGCTTAACACTGGATGGTGGATGACCTTTGCCCTTTTCAGCGTGGGCATAGTCTTCCAGCCAAAACGCATCCGAGGCAGAGGAGATGGAGGAGGAGGAAGAGCTTTCTCGGTCTTGTTTCGCCATTGTCCAGTATGGAGAAGGGGCTCTCACTTCCTTATCCTTGTGAATCATCACATCACAGCTAATGTCTTTCCCCACACTGATAGTCTGGTTCTTCTTTTTATAGCCATGCCATTCTTTGGAAATAGATACTGGTTTCATTGCAGGGTGATGCCCCATGGACCGAGGATACCTGTAATATTTAAGTCTTTTATCTAAAACGACTTCTTCGTTGTCCTCACTGCTTGTGAAAGATTCATCTTTTGCCTCCTGGGGTTTTTTTGGTGCGCTGAAATGAAAAGAACAGGGAAAGAAATGAATTTTTTTTTTTTGGTTAAGCTTTATTTGATTTATTTGAAAGAGTTACAGAGAGAGGTCTTCTATCTGCTGGTTCACTCCCCAAATGGCCACAAAGGCCAGAGTTGAGCTGATCAGGAGCCAGGAGGTTCTTTGGGTCTCCCACATGGATACAGGGGCCCAAGGACTTGGGCCATCCTCTGCTGCTTTCCTAGGCACATTAGCAGGGGGCTGGATCAGAAATAGAGCAGCCGGATTCAAACTGGCACTCATACAGGATGTCAGTGCTTCAGGCCAGGGCTTTAACCTGCTGCACGACAGAGCCGCCCCGAAGTGAATTCTTAATATCTGAACTAAGGTTCCCTGACAAGATATCATAAACTGAAGCTAGCGCCGTGGCCTAGTATGCTAAGCTTCTGCCTGCGGCACCGGCATCCCATATGAGCACTGGTTCTGATCCCGGCTGCTCCTCTTCTGATCCAGCTCTCTATTTATGGCCTAGGAAAGCAGTAGATGATGGCCCAAGTGCTTGGGCCCCTGCACCTATGTGGGAGACCTGGAAGAAGATCCTGGCTCCTGGCTTCAGATCAGCCCGGCTCCAGCCATTGCAGCCATCTGGGCAGTGAACAGCAAATGGAAGACCTCTGTTCTTTTCTCTCCCTCTTTCTGTCTATAATTCTACCTCTCATATAAATACAAAGTAGCTTTATAGCCTACTTTAGCTCAGAAAAGATAGTTTAACTTAGGCACCTCCTTTCTATATTATTAAAGTTTTTCTCTTTTTGAAAAAATTCCTTTAAATTTTTTTACATTCCTAAATATAAAATAAAATTCCATTGTAAGTTATTTCATATTACTTTTAAAAGCTTTGCACAGACTGAGACCAAACTACAGACTGGAATAGTTGGAGGCTTAAATAGTGTGGGTTCACACCTAGAGTGACAAGTTCAACCTGGCCATTTCCTTTTGAGAGTTCTGTTGCAATAATAAAATATGCCAGCTCTCTGCGGCAATAACAGTATTACCACCTTCTCTGAGAGTCAGGAACTAGTCTCAAGGATTTCAACATTGCTAATTATTAATAAATATTTGACTTCACTGTTTTTCTCCTGATCCTGCCCCACGGCCTCTTTTGGTTTTAGATGTTTTTAAGTGTATAGTTTGATTCTTTCTGTTTTTATTATTATTATTATTTGAAAGGCAGAGTGACAGACCTGCCATACTGGTTCACTCCCCAAATGCCCACACAACACCCGTGGCTGGGTCAGGCCAAAAAGCCCAGGAGTCCAGAATTCTATCCAGCTCTCCTGCATGGGTGACAGAGACTCAACTGCTTAAGCCATCTTTTGCTGCCTCCCAGGATTGCATTAGCAGGAAGCTGAGTTGGAAGCAGAGTGGCCAGGACTCAAACCAAGCACTCTGACTTGGGATGTGGCTATCTCAAGTGGTAGCTTAACCCATTGTACCACAATGCCTGTGCCTAGAAGAGATTTTTGTAACCTACCCCAGCTATTGGCTTTCTTGAGTGTTGAATCTTGGGTGATGTTTGCCTGCTAGCAGCTACTGGCATAGGAACTTTTCTAATGCCTCCTGAACCTGTACTTGCTGCTACTTAGAATAAATGCTACCTGTCAACTGCTCGCCCTGGCCCTCATTGCCCAAAAAATCCAAAACTCGATCTTTATGATTATAGACTTCAAGTGCATTCTGTCCTGCTAATAGGAAATAGGTTCCTCTCCCTCATCTCCCTTAATCTGTCAGACTTGCACCTTGACAGTGCCTATTTTATTTGCTTCCAAGAATTTAACAGATTTTCCTAAACTTTATCACTTCTAGTAATACACAACTGGTATTGAGTCGTTTTTACTGAGGCACTAACTTTAAATGTGTGATTTTTGTTTTGCTTCATTTAGCACTGCAAGGACTAAACTAAAACAGTTTGCCTTCAGCCACACCCAGGTCTTCCTGTACAGCACATAATGAGAAGGCAAAAAAAAACCCAAGTTACTTTTTTTCAGGCTACAAGGGATATCGTTGGTAACTGTTTTCAGTAACCAGCATGACTTAGATAATTAAGTCATAGCCAGCAAAATCAGGGTTAGCTGGAGACAAAAAAAAAATTAAGATGTATTTATTTATTTATCTGAAAGGTAGTGTTACAGAGATTTTCCATCCAATGGATTATTGGCCTAGAGTTCCATCTGGGTCTTCCATGTGGATAGCAGGGGCCCAAACACTTTGGCTATCTTCCACTACTTTCCCACTAGCAGGGAGCTGGATTAGAAGTGGAGCAGCTAGCCGGCGCCGTGGCTCAATAGGCTAATCCTCCACCTTGCGGCGCCGGCACACCGGGTTCTAGTCCCGGTCGGGGCGCCGGATTCTGTCCCGGTTGCCCCTCTTCCAGGCCAGCTCTCTGCTATGGCCAGGGAGTGCAGTGGAGGATGGCCCAGGTGCTTGGGCCCTGCACCCCATGGGAGACCAGGAAAAAGCACCTGGATCCTGGCTCCTGCCATCGGATCAGCGCGGTGCGCCGGCTGCAGCGGCGGCCATTGGAGGGTGAACCAACGGCAAAAGGAAGACCTTTCTCTCTGTCTCTCTCTCACTGTCCACTCTGCCTGTCAAAAAAAAAAAAAAAAAAAAAAAAAAAAGTGGAGCAGCTGAGACTCAAACCAGCATCACAGGCAGTTAACCTCTGCAGCTCAATGGCAGCCATATAAAAATGTTTAGACCACTGGGCCTACCTACCCACAGCAGTGTATGGAACATTGTCTCCCATGCACACAGAGCCATTTGCTCCTGGAAAAGGTCTTTTCAACTCTGGGAAAGAAGCATTTTGTTTCCCTTTTTGTCCCTCACACACCACATGTAAATGTCTCAGATGTAAGTACTTTGCTTAATTAAAGGGATTTGGAACATGCTTGGCACTGTTGCTTAAGTATGTGGTTTAGCCTCATACTTCAACTGTGCTAGTCCCTTTGTTTATCTCTTCTTTCCTTCTAAGTGGTCAGTCCGCCATCCCAGGTTTTCCTACTGTGAATCTCTAACTCCTCCCTGGGATGAAAATGTCTGAAACAGTCATTACATAGGCAAAAGGTGAAGAGCCCAGAATTGATAGTTGAGCTGTCAGACTTGGGGCCACCATCTGCATGTGGCGGTGAAGTTTAAATTGATTGAACTTGAATAAACCTAAATGAGTCTCCACATTTCAAGTGCTTGATAGCCACCTGTGTGGCTAGCAGCTAGCTTATGAGACAATACAGGTGCAGAATATTTGCATCAATGCTATAGAGTCAGACCTGTGCCATTTAGTCCTGTATCCCTGGCAGCTTTACACACACCTCTGGGCTTCGTTCAGCTGCCCTCTCTGCAAAAGGAGGGTAACAGTTGGCATGAGGGTCCCATGGTATCCTGCTGCTACTCGCTGCAGGTGCCCACCACACACTGAGCCAGGAGTAAGTGTTCCCTGCTCTTACTAAGCATTTTTAGTCAAATCGGGATTGGTCTGGCTGATGTGAAATCTTTCCTGTCTGCCCGACCTGAATGGGACAGCTGTTGCCCAGCTCTAGGCCACCATTACCACGTAAGAACCCAGGCCATCGGCCGGCGCCGCGGCTCACTAGGCTAATCCTCCGCCTAGTGGCGCCGGCACACCGGGTTCTAGTCCCGGTCGGGGCGCCGGATTCTGTCCTGGTTGCCCCTCTTCCAGGCCAGCTCTCTGCTGTGGCCAGGGAGTGCAGTGGAGGATGGCCCAGGTGCTTGGGCCCTGCACCCCATGGGAGACCAGGAAAAAGCACCTGGCTCCTGGCTCCTGCCATCGGATCAGCGTGGTGCGCCGGCCACAGCGCGGTGGCCATTGGAGGGTGAACCAACGGCAAAGGAAGACCTTTCTCTCTGTCTCTCTCTCTCACTGTCCACTCTGCCTGTCAAAAAATTAAAAAAAAATAAAAAAAAGAACCCAGGCCATCTTCTGGTGCCTCACAGAAACCAGAGATGCCGGTTCTTTCCAAATCTTAGATTTGCAAGTTGGGTGACTAACTCAATATCTTGCATTTTTAATTTTTTAAAAATATACAGGAAAACACAAAATTGTAATGAAAAGTCATAAATTCCTTGGTAGCACACTACCCAGGTCTGGAGGGTAAAGGCCACCATGTGTCCTGCTTACTCTCTGCAGGTGACCACTTAAAATCTGTAGAAGCCAAGCAAAGTACATCTGTAGGCCCTGTCAGTCCCTTACCCCTTAAGCTCCAGTCTCTGAAGCAAAGCTTGTGAATTACAGGCCATTTCAAGTCACAGTAAAGTCCCTAGCCATAGTTCCTTGAGCCATACCAATAAGCAGAGGCACCTAGTGTTAACAGATTTACTAGGGCTCACTCGCATGTCAGAGCGCCGAGTCTGTCACTAAAAGAACCAGCTCTCGTATTCTATGTGTTATCCTGTTCTACAGAACACTTGCTCATGTATCTGACCCTCCAGAGAGTCCCTGTTACTCCTGTTACAGATAAAGAAACCAGCTCTCTGACATGATTTAGGTCATTTATCTAGATTCAAAGCTGGATTTCAATTTTCACTCACTCTCAGAAATATCAGCCATCCCATGGTAGGTTTAGCAGAACAACACAGGCTCAGTCCTTGCCCTTATGGAGTCTACATTTTTCCAGGAAAACACAAGGAACAACAGATGACACAGTGACTTAATTAAAACTGTGACAGATGCAGAGTGCTAGGAGAGCCCCTGATCCAGACAGACCCATTTCCACATTCCTATAGGAAGGCCTCTTGGAGGAAGTTTACTCTGTGAACCTTCAAGAATAGTACAGGAGGGCCTGGTATTGTGACCCAGCAGGTTAAGTGCAAGTCCCAGCTACTCCACTTCCAATCCAGCCTCTGGCCCAGCCTGGCCCAGCCTGGCCCAGCCTTAGCTGTTGCAGTCATTTGGGGAATGAAGCAGCAGATGGAAGTTCACTCTCTCTCTCTTGCTCTCTCTCTCTCTCCCTCCCCTTCTCCTTTAAAAAAAAAAAAAAACACCAGGTACTGAAAAGCAGAATTCTATGCATCATGCAGACAAGACAGCAATACAAGGCAGAAAGCTAAAGGCCAAAGTCAGCCAGATGGGTGGAGGAGCAGTACAAGATGATGCTGGAATGGTACACAGGCCAGGTAGCTCATAGGTGAATGTAAGGACTTTGGCGTTTACTCTAAGGAAAAAGGAAGGCCTTAAATTTTAAGTAGGGCATGCCATGGTCAGATTTGCATTATCAAAGCTTCACTTGTAGAAAATGAATAGGGAGCAAGACTAGCTAGGGACCAGATGGTGGCTTGGGGATGATGGTAGCAGCCAGGAAGAGAAGTGAACAGGTGTGAGAAGATAGAAGGTAAAATGGCAAGTCTTAGCAATGGGGGAGACGACGAATTCACAGTCCCTAAATTCCTGGCAGGGTCAACAAGGCAAATGTTCCCCCAGTAAGACAGGGCTGCTGGAAAAATCACTGGCATTTGATCTTAAGCAGAATGAGTCTGAGAGGTTTCTGATCCATCCAAATGCAGACATCAGGTGGATGTTGTTTTGTTTTTTTAAAGATTTAGTTTTTATTTATTTGAAAGAGTTAGAGAGAGAGGTAAAGCCAGAGAGAGAGAGAGGCCTTCCATCCACTGGCCCACTCCTCAGATGGCCGCAACAGCCAGAGCTGAGCTGATCTCGAGCCAGGAGCCAGGGATTTACTCTGGGTCTCCCATGTGGGTGCAGGGTCCCAAGCACCGGGCCATCCTCTACCCTCCCAGGCCATAGCAGAGAGCTGCATTGGAAGCAGAGCAGCCTGGACTCGAAACGGCGCCAACATGGGATGCCCGCACTGCAGGCAGCGGCTTTACCTGCTGCGCCACAACACCGGCCCCAGGTGGATGTTTAATTAGGCAAGTTTGGAGATGATGCAGTTTGAAAGTGCTTAGTGAATGGATAGTAATAAAAACCATAAGCATTGATGAGGTTGCCTAGGATACTCAGAAACGGATCAAGAACTAAACCTTGAGGAATTCTGAGGTTGGGTAAAAGGAGGCCAACACGAAGTGAGGGGAATCAGGGGAGTGTGAAATCCCAGAGACCTGGGGAAGAGGGTGTTGTAAGAAGAGCAGGGGATGAGGAGGGGGAAGCTGTAATGTATCTGCTGCTACTCAGAAGCTGCGGTTTGAATGTGTCCTCCAAAAGTTCGGGTGCGAGAAACCTAATCCTCAAATTCGTGTTAACAGTATTTGGAGGTGGGGCCTTTGGAAGGGAAGAGGGTAATTAGCATGAGGCCTTGTGGGTGGGATCCCCAGAGTGGCCTCAGTGGCTTTGTAAGTGGTTTGCTCAGCCTTACCCTGTGACAGTGCAGCGAGAGGGCCCCGAGCAGAGGCTGGCGCCACGCTCTGGGACTTCCCAGCCTCCAGAACCGCGAGCTCAGTACCCCGCCATCCTTTCTGCAATGCCCAGTCTGTGGGGCTCCACAGCAACAGAGAACACTAAACCACACAGAATAAGGAGCGGGAAGGCCGCTGGCATCAGCAGTGAGGCAGCTGGGGAAGGCCTGGGGAACAGAGCTTATGGCCAGAGAATGAGAGCAAAGGCTGCCGACAAGAGTTGGGGGGACCTGGAAACAGGCATCTCCTGGGCACGGGGAGGTGGCTAACTCGGTGCTCGGGACAAGTGGAGCGGGGAGGCAAGGGTCCATGCAGTGGCTGGAGAGGGCAGGGAGGAGGGCCTGCCAGTGGGAGAGGCTGAAACTGTTACTGGGAAGGATCCAGACAGAAGTGGGAAATGCACGAGAGGAAGGGGGAAATGGGATTCACAGCACAAGTTCTAAGGGCTGACTTCGCACAGCACAGGTTGGCTTGGGAACAGAGTTCCTGTCAGGGATTGGCTGGTGGTTTTTTTTTTTAACTCCAAGTTGCCTTAATCTCACTGCCTCATGTTAGGGTCCTGAATCCTGTCTAACTAATCCTGGCAGAGTCACCCATCGTTCCTTCCATAGCCCTGTCCGGTTGTTAATTCTCTTATTAAACCCAGATCCCAGGATGTGGGATTCTGTAGTGTAACAGAGTTTCTAAAAGTCTGTAGTTACCTTGTTACTGGGAATTTGGTCTCTGGGATCAAATCTCGGATTTCTTGCCATTCTTTGGGTATGTCAATAAAACTTCGATAGACCTTGATTCCTAGTACCGTTCCTATGGTAGTCTGTTGCAAAAGCTGTAAAAACTCTCGAAGCGTATATCCTAACACATTAGCATGGCCAACGCTAATGAGTACATCACCTGAAGAAGGAAAAAAATTATCAGTAAAATTAAGACAGTGGGGCTGATGCCAGTTTAATTCTCGGCGGCTCCACTTCATCCAGCTCCCTGCTAAGGCACCTAGGAAGGCAGCAGAAAAGGCTCCAGTACTGGGGTCCCTGCACCCCCATGGGAGACATAGATGAGGCTCCTGGCTCCTGGCTTCAGACCGGCCCAGCTCCAGCCATTGCTGCCATTTAGGGAGTGAACCAGTGGATGGAAGAACTCTCTACCTCTCCTTCCCTCTCTTATCTGTGACTCTGCCTTTCAAATAAATCTTTTACAGGCTGGCGCCGCGGCTCACTAGGCTAATCCTCCACCTGCGGCGCCGGCACACCGGGTTCTAGTCCCGGTCGGGGCGCCGGATTCTGTCCCGGTTGCCCCTCTTCCAGGCCAGCTCTCTGCTGTGGCCAAGGAGTGCAGTGGAGGATGGCCCAAGTGCTTGGGCCCTGCACCCGCATGGGAGACCAGGAGAAGCACCACAGCGCACCGGCCTCAGCGGCCATTGGAGGGTGAACCAACAGCAAAAGGAAGATCTTTCTCTCTGTCTCTCTCTCTCACTGTCCACTCTGCCTGTCAAAAAAAAAAAAAAATCTTTTACAAAAAATTAAGACAATGACAGAAAGGATCCATATCAATGTCTGGTTTTATTGTGAGGCATATCTTTATTTTTTAAAGGTTCATTTATTTGATAGAGGGAGAAACAGACAGCTCTTCCATCTACTGGTTCACTCCCCAAATGACTACAACAGCCAGGGTGGAGCCAGGAGCTCCATCAACTCTCTCACGTGCATGGCAGGGGCCCAAACACTAAGGCCATCTTCCGCTGTTTCCCAGGCACATTAGCAGGGAGCTTGCTCAGAAGTAGAACAGCCAGTCCCAGGTATTCCATTTTATGGGATCATATTGTTGGTTCATTTTTAACCAAAACCAAACTGCAGCCTTTATTTAAACAGAAACATTTATGTTCGTGACATGAGTGTCCTCTGCATAATGAAGAATGCAGTCAAGATACTCCTGCATGGGAGACAACGTTGTGGTGCCGCAGGTTAAACCGCTGCCTGCAGTGCCAGAATCCATGTGAGCGCCGGTTCGAAGACTGGCTGCTCCACTTCCCATCCTTCTCTGTTAATGCACCTGGGAAAGCAGCCAGAAATGGCCCCACCCCGGCCATTGCAGCCATCTGGGCGGTGAACCAGCAGACGGAAGATCTCTTTCACCCTGTGTTTCTCCCTCTCCCTACCTCTGCCTTTCAAATAAATTAAAAATAAACTTTAAAAAATATAAAAAGGGAACATTCAAACAACAAGAATGGCTACTACTAGTAAAGAAGATAACACTTAACTAAGTGGTAAATAAATGACCTACTTTCTATTATACCTGCCTGGCAACTCCATTGCTCTCCGCAGTAGACTGTATTAAACACCAGGTCTCCCACACACACACACACACACACACACACACGCCTTTAAAAAAAAAAAAAAAAGATTTACTTATTTGAAAGGCAGAGCAACAGACAGAAAGGGAGAGAGAGCCTCCATTTGCTGTTTCACTCCCTGGCTACCTGTAACAGCCAGGGCTGGCCAAGTGCAAGCCAGGAGCCAGGCATTCCTGCTGGGCTCCCATGTGGAATGGCAGGTACCCGAGTCCTTGGGCCACCATGTGCTGCCCTCCAGGGCAGGACCCCACGTCAGGGCATTCCAAGCAGCAGTTCACCCACTGCCACATCACTCACCTCAACATCAGGCATTTTGTTTTAATTTTCTGGCCTTTCTGGTCTGGGGAGACCCAGAAGTTCCTGGCTCTTGGCTTTGGATTGTAGCCATGTGGGGAGTGAACCAGCAGGTAGAAGGCCTATCTCTCTCTCTCTCTTTCTCTCTCTCTGCCTCTAACTTTGCCTTTCAAATACATAAATAAATCTTTAAAAAAAAAAAAACAAAACTTCAGAATGAGACTTCTCCCAGCCCCTGCAAGGTGTGTGTTCTGGAGCAGCTGCTCGTTCTACGGAGGGGAGGTTAATTACAATGCAAAAAACACGAGCTCACCTACCCCATGTTAAAAGGAGTGTTGATAGCTGAAAGCCATGGCTCCACATTCTGCTTAATTATAGTGTAAAAGAATGATTTTTACCAAGAGGGCAGAAAATAAACCACTTAATTCCTGACTGTTCTGGCTGTAAACCAAACATGTCCGCGGATGAATGTGATCACCCTTCCAACAGATAAGCACTGCCCTTCATAGAGAAGCACCACCTTGGTATTCACGAACGCCAAGCTCAGTGCACCTTGTTTTTCCTCTTAATGGGCTGTAGGAACAGTGCTCTATGAACTTGGTCACCACTGCCTATAGTAAATCAACTTTGCTGCCACTAATGAAAAAGATTTTTTTTTTCCACCGCTCCCAACTAAGCTACAATTTCCATGTGATTAGGGACCATGTCTGTCTGGCTCTCCACCCACAGAGCCAGTATATAGCAAGCCTTCAGACAGTGCTTAATAAAGGAATATGGCCTGGTAAAGGCTATGCCCAATACATGATGTGTACAAGGGTGCTTCAAAAACTGTAAAAATGAAAGGAGATGTTTAGTTTGGTGCAGAAAAAATTTGCAGTCTACAGTTTTTTCATAATATGCATTTTTCATTGACTTTTTGAAGATTCTTCATAAGCATTGATTTCATAAAGTTTTTGCACCTAGAATAAACTTTCCATGAACTTGTTGGAAGTACCCTGTCAAAGCCATATTCATTTCTCTTATGACCATGGATGATACAAGTCTGTTAAAAGTCATCCTGGCCAAAAGGAATTTACAGTTTAACCAGAAGAAACGAAAACTAAACTACATCAGGAAATCAAGATGAAACCTGTCATGAAACATGAAAGAAGAGAAATGTAAAGGACTTCAATGATAAATAACAGGGTAGGAGGCTGTGCAGTCAAAGAAATTGCAGGTTTCTATGATTATCACCTCCCATCATATCAAAATCAATGTCCAAGAAAAACGGTTGAATTATAGAAACTTTGAAGCCTAGATGCTAAAGCAGCTGACTTGCAGAAGCTGGGGCTCTGAACTTTCTCTAAATTGAAATCTCATTTCCTGTAATTAGGCAGTTGGCTAGTGAGCTAATAGGGGCATGTAGGCAGACAAAGGCTCAGATCCCAGCTCCAGCCACAGACTTAGCTGTGTGTTTTGAACAAATGACTCCATCTCTCTAAGCCTCTATGTCTCATTATCCATATTCCCAGAACATGGCACACATAAAATTCAATAACTGATGTGAAAACACCTTGCACAATGCCGACATTATTAATACATTATTATTAATACATTATTAATGTATTAAGCAGAGACATGATCCATGTGCCATACTGTAAATCCTGGATTTAAAAGATCAATTCAAGACTGCTGCTGCCCTCCAAGAGCCCACTGGCTGTACCACACTGTGACATTCTGTGTCCACGGCATGAACACATACATACTCCTGACTCTGGAGAACCCTGGGCTGTACCCCCTGGCTATCAACTTGCCCTTGTCACCTGACCATGGAGAGAGGCTGAGGAGAAGCAGAAAAGCTCATGGGAACCTGAAGCGCTCTTTTGGTCTAGGAAGACCGGAATTGTCCCCTGGCACTGTGTTCCCCAGCATCAAGCAGTGATTAGCTTTAGATTCTCTTTTGAAGATTTATTTTATTTGAAAGAGTGACAGAGGTAGAAAAATATCTTCCATCTGCTGGTTCATTCCCCCAAAAGGCTGCAGCAGTCAGGGCTGAACCAAGCTGAAGCCAAGAGCCAGGAACTCCATCTGGGTCTCCCAAGCACTTGAGCCATCTTCCGGTGCTTTCTCAGGCATATGAGCAGGGAGCTGGTTTGGAAGATGGGATGCTGGTGCCATAAGCGGCAGCTTAACCCACTGTGCCACAATGCCCTGCCTTAGATTTAAGGTAAAGGGCTTCATAATAGCATCACCATCAGCTTTCTTCTTTGAAGCCTGGCTGCAAATCAGAATCATCTGAGCAGCCTTTAAACCATGCAGTGCCCTAGCCCCACCCCAGACCAACTGAATCAGAACCTGTGCCGACACGGGGCTCAGGTGTTTCTAATAGGCAACCAGGATTGCAAACTAATGGCTTATTCCCCTGGAACTCATACTATACTTTTTTTTTTTTTTAACTTAAAAAGACAAGTCTAGAGAATGTGTAAGTAAGAATGGCCTGAGAGACATAATTGGCAATAAAAAGCACTTTAGCTTGCAGAAGCACTTATAAAAATTATGTCATCAAGTCCTAGTAACCTTTGACTAAGATGGGATTATCGCAATTTAGAGGTGAAGCAACAGGCCTGGAGGGTTACATGACTTTGCCCAAGGTCACAGAACTAGAAAATGGCAGCACCAGGGCTGGTATTGTGATACAGCCGGTTAAGCCACCATCTAGCGCATCACATATTGGAACACCACTTCGAGTCCCCGCTGTTCCACTTCTGATCCAGCGTTCCTGCTGATGAACCAAGGAAGGCAGCAGAAGATGGCCCAGGACTTGGGCCCCTGCCAACCATGTGGGAGACCAGAATGGAGTTCAGGCACCTGGCTTCTGCCTGGCCCAGCCCCAGTTATTGTGACCATTTGGGAAGTGAATTCGAAGATGGAAGATTCTCCCCTCCCCTCTCCTCTCCTCTCCTCTCCTCTCCTCTCCTCTCCTCTCCTCTCCTCTCCTCTCCTCTCCTCTCTCTTCTCCTGTCCCCTCCCCGCCATGCTCTGCTTTTCAAATAGATAAATAAATACATTCTAGGAAAAAGGGAAAGCAAAAGCATATGGCAGCACACGGGCCTGAATTCAGGCCATCATGCGTGAAATGATTTTTCCTTCTTGCCACTTGCCATCCCATTGTGCCTCCCCCACTCCTGGGCACAGCTCAGGCCCTGAGCAGGCACTAGGAAAACACATCCTGCGCTGTATGGAAAATGCATTCACCCAAAGACATGAGGATTGGGCAGCACTAGTGGTGAGACCCCTGGGCTCCGGTGTCTGGGAGAAAAGCTTCAAAGCTTGGCTCCTCAGTGTAACTGTTGGCAAGTTACTAAATACCTGGCTCCTTATTTGTTGCTGATTTTTAAATTTTATTTATTCATTTGAAAGACTTACAGAAAGATTTTCCATCTGCTGGTTCACTCCCCAGATGGCCAGAATGGCCAGGGCTGGGCCAGAGTGAAGGCAGGAGCTTCAACTGGGTCTCTCGGGTGGGTGGCAGAGACTCAGATACTTGAGCCATCTCCCACTGCTTTCACAGGCACATTAGCAGGGAGCTGGATCAGAAAGTGGGGCAGCCGGGACATAAACTGGTACCCATTTGGGATGCCGGCATCACAGGCCACAACGCCAGCCCCCTGATCCTTATCCTTAAGGTGCTTGGATCTAACTCGGGGGTTGTTGGAATGTTTACGTAAAATCATGAATCCCAATATTAGCAATGATTAATATTGCCTGCAAAAAGAAGAAATCTTTATGGCAGGAGTCCTGGCTCTGAAGTGACACTGTGTCTTTATATCCCATTGGCAACATGCAGGTCAGCCTAGACAAGGAACTCAGTGTGAGCCCATTTCCTCACCTGAACGGGGGATGACTAACAGTTCCTACCTTGCAGGCTACTTTATGAATTAAATTCATCAATACACCCAACATGGAAGACTCTAGAAGTGACCGAAATTGGCCAGTGGAAAGGTCTCACCCAGTGTCATCATACCTTTATGGGTATACTGCAAACACATGACCCTCTGAAGGCAGAGAGGAGGGTGGGAAACCACAGTCACCTGGCCGGAGTTTCCCGTCCTTGGCTGCAGGGCTCTTCTTGAGGAGGTGCGTAATCTGCAGGTAGGGCCCATGCTGGATGATGATCAAGCCCAGGCCCATGCTGCCCACGGTGAGCTTGGTCTGCTGCGTTTTGCTCAGGGTGTGTCCAGTGGTCTTGACATTGAGTTTTTCTCGTGAAAAGAGGAGAGCTCATTTCAGACAGCGGCATGGCAGGAGGGGCAGGGTTTCTGAAGCCAGACCCCCAAGGCAGTTCCTTAACCTCCTCAGTTTCCTCGAGGGTACAGTGAAGCCAGGAAGTGCCCACCCTAGGGAGTCACCTGAGATGGTGACAGGGCTGTTGCAGAGTGCCCAGCACATCACAAGTGCTTACCATTAGTTATGATCGTCCATTCACTTAGCAAATATCATAGTGAGCAAAACAGATTTCGTCTTGCCCTGGTGCGTCTTGCACACCTCGGTGGCAGAGAACAGTTAGTTGGATAACAAAACTGTGTAAGACGTGCT
The DNA here is from genome assembly GCF_051225735.1 of Oryctolagus cuniculus. NCBI lineage: Eukaryota > Metazoa > Chordata > Mammalia > Lagomorpha > Leporidae > Oryctolagus > Oryctolagus cuniculus. Next base: position 54,798,876 of record NC_142885.1, on the reverse strand, counting down.
AGGAAAGAGATGAGGGAAAGCCACAGGAGGCCCAGAGGAGGCAGAATCTGGATTAAAGGAGGAAAGGAAAAGGAGATCGGGAGGCAGCAAAAGGTAGCAAGGTTCTGAGACAGGAGCAAGGGGGCCTGGGCACACTCACAACAGTTTTGAGGGGACCAGGGCGGGAGGCAGGATGAGCAGCGGCCTGGCAGACAGGGCCTTAATGAGAATACTTCAGTGGGGATTTCAGCAGGACAGGATCAGATCTGCAGTTTTTCAAAAGCCCCCTCTGCCTCCTGTGTGGCGTGTGGATGGTGGGATTAAGAGTGAAGCCGAGAAATGAAAGGTCACCCAGGCACATCTTGGCCTGTGACGGTGGAAACGTGACAGCAGATGGATGCTGCCAAAGGCAAAATCCAAAGGCCTTGGGCACAGTGGGTAGCAGGAAGGGTGAAACGTGTTTTCTACAGAACCAGATCTCAGGAAAAGCTTCAAGGACTTGAGGAGGGGTTTAGGCCAAGAAGTGCTCTCTCCGCAGAAGCGGCTTCCGGCAGGCTCCTCTTCAGCACACAGGAAGCTGAAGGGAGAGCTACTGTCAGCTCACCCTTCCCAGTGTCCACACACGGCCATTCTCCAGGACCCACAACCGGCCGGCCTGTGGCGTTCTCAGGGCCACTGCTGAGGGAGCTGCTCCCCAGCCAAGGGGAGCTGGCCCAGGTTCAATGCCCTTTGCTCAAGGCAAACATCCTTGCCCCAAACCACAGTTGCTCTCAGCCTGCAAAACAAAATAACATAGCAGAAAAAAGACACTGGTTCCTGAGAGGGTCTCGGGAGCCATAGCAGCAGGGCGGTCCCGCCTCGGGCGTGGGGCTCCAGGCCCAGCCTCAACTGGCAAACTAGATATGTATATGGTGTGATACTGTGTAGCCCCGTTTCAAAGACCAGTAGGGTTAAGTGAAAGAAGCCAGACCCAAGTGATTCCATTTTATGAGCCTCTAGCTGGAAGCGTAGAAGACAGAGAAGGGATGTGGGGAACGAGCATCTGGGAAGTAATGCTGAGTGGCCAGCTGCTCCTGTTCCCTACCTTGATTGTCAAAAGTCACATTAGAAAGGGGAATCTCACTGTATGTCAGTTACAGCGTGACCATTTGACAAAAACAGGAAAGAGAGCAAGGCTTGGTCTCCAGGCATCACTCACTCCCCGCTCCCCAGTTACCCTTTTTCTTTTTGTGGACGGACTTCTTCATGCCCCGGGGAGGTGGGCGGCGCCGGAGGGCCCAAGCTGGAGTATGTCCCACTCAACAACAGTTTCGAACGCTCCAGAGGCGGGCGCGGAGCGGGGCCTAGCCGGAGTCGAGGAGACCTCGGGCGCCGGCCCTCCATGCGGCCGCCAGGGGGCGCTGCGCCACCGCTGCCGGGTATCGCGGCTGTGCGGTGACCACAGGTCTCAGTGGACGCTGCGGAGCGCTGCGCGGGTGTTGTGGCCCTCGGAGCCGGTGCAGAAAAGCTTCAGTGGAGAAGAACCAATCGGCGGGGGCTAGCGCAGCGCCGACCCACGGCGGGTTCTTCCTGCATTCCGAGTGGACCATTGAAATGGATTTCGGGGAGCACCGAGGAGGCGTCCCAAAGATGTGAAGGGAAGATCTTAGAACACCTAGATCACACACATAGTTACATCAGCAGCTCCAACTGCTTTGGAATTTGCACTCGTTTCATGGATGTTTTGAATGAGAAAAGGCTAAGAAAGGGTGACCTGAAAAAAAATTTTAAGTGAGTCACTATTAGGAGAGGAATTAATGCTTCCTCTTTTTTTCCTCCAAAATAATAACCCTCCATCCCACACACAGTCACTCATACCACAAATATTTACTCCATGGTTCGCTGTGCTCAATGCTGAGGACACAACAGTAGTTGAGGCAAACAAGGGCCATGTCCTCTCGGAACTAATATTTTAAAAACAGAGGAAGTAGACTATTTTCAGGAAAATATGTTATCAAAATAAATGTTAGAAAACAATCGCTTCTCAGCCTTTTGGCTAGGATCAAGTGTAGAAGAAGGAAAATACTATGATGAGGTAGGTGGGACCTCCTGCTGTCCGCGCTCTGATGGCCCTACCCTGCCTGGGACATCCCTCCCTACACAAGCAGAATCACAGACCTAGCAGGTGTCAGAGGAGGGCACAGACTTCCCTGGCACACCTGAGAAAGTCCTCGATAATTCTGCAGCCCCGCCCAGAAAGTAGAGCAGGGCGGATTTCTCCTGTCACGTAGGCTGGCACAAAGGGCTACTCCCAGTCTGAATTAGTGTGCTGCCAGGAGTTTCTTTTGTGATCAATCACCTGTTGGGCAGTGGTCTACCCCGATACCAAATTAATTCTCTCACAAAAGGCACCCTTTTCCTCTGTCTTCCCATCAGAAAGGAAATGGGGAGAGTTTGTGGGACAAAAGCATGCCCGCCCTTGAGGTTGCATGAGGGGAGCGTGGGGGAGGGTTCCTCCGGCTTCCCTGGGCGCCAGGGTCACACTGATTCGTAGACTGCAGGATTCAGACTATTGTGGCCCCTGTGCTGTGTGTCCAGATCCTCCTTCAGGGCTGAAGGACCTACATGAAGGGAAGTTTGGGCAGAGCGGGGATGTGGGGGGAGGGCGGGAACAAGCATTTGACCTAGTGGTTAAGCACACACTCCCATATGCGAGTGTGTGGGTTCTGTACCTGACTCTGCTCTGCTCCTGACCCATTTCCTGCTAATGCACACCCTGGGAGGCAGCAGTGACGGCTCAAGTAATTGGGTTCCTGCCACTCTGCCACTCGACCTGGATCAAGTTCCTGACTGTTGTTGGATTTGGGCACTCTGTCCCAGCTGTTGCAGGTATTTGGGGAATGAACTAGTGGATAAGAGCCCTCTCTGTCAAATACATAAATAAAATTTAAAGAATTCATGGAGAATTTGAATGTGATTTTTAAAAATTTACCCAGGGGCTCACATTGTGGCGTAGCAAGTAGAGCTGACACCTGCAACTCTGGCATCTCATCTGGGTGTTGGTTGAAGTCCCAGCTGCTCCACTTCAGATGCAGCTCCCTGCTAATGGCCTGGGAAAGCGGCAGAGGATGCCCCAAGGTCTCAAGCCCCTGTACCCATGTAGGAGACCCCGAAGAAGGGGCAGGCTCCTAGCTGCACGCTGACCCAGCCCTGGATATAGTGGCTATCTAGGAAGTGAGCCAAAAGGTTCCTTTCCTCACCCCCACAGATGTGGCTCCCAATAGTGCTTCTCCAATAAACCCCCTGCAACTCAGTCTGTTTCCCAACCTGCAACAGTGAGTGCCAGTGATCTGAAAGAGTAGATGCTAAGATGGGTTTTGGGAGCTGGATCACCCCCTGCCCAGGTACTAATGAGGACCTTACTCCTATAGAAGTATAGCTTAGGGAGCTTGCAGCACAGGGAAGCTCTGATAGGAAAATTTTTACGGAATGGTCTATCATTGTGCCAGCAGGTGTCACCTGTTACACGCTCCTTACATCAAGGGCTCCGCAAGCAAGAATAATCACCAGGAAGAAGCAGACTGCTGCTACACAAAGGGGCATGAAGGGATGGTGATCTACTTGGGTGTCCCTTGGCACTAATGGACAAATCCAGCAGCTACAGTCAGATGTGCTTGACAACCCGGGCTCAAACTCTTCAGGCCACCCCACCACACTAGCCACCTAGACCATCATGGATGCTGGCAGTCGGGGAAAGGGTGGATGGGAGAAGAAGGAAGTGATAAGGATTTCAGCGATGCCCTGAGAGGAGCTGCAACAGTGGCAGGAACTCTAGCTCCTCTCATTGGTTCTGCTGGGAAAGGATGCTCACCAGGGTCCTGAAGGTGCTGCCCCTAGAACTTTAAGGAAGCAAGTCAAAGTTGAGAATTGAGCTGTTAAAGACAGTAGATAGGGGGCTGGTGTTGTGACACAGCACGTTAAGCCACCACTTGTGACACCAGAGATACTGGCATCCTATAATGGAGCAGTTCCATCTGCTCCGCTTCTGATATAGCTCCCTGCTAATGAACCTGGGAGGCAGCAGGTAGTAGCCCAAGTGCTAGGTGGAGTTCCTGACTCCCAGCTTCAGCCTGACCCAGCCCTGGCTGTTGTGGGTATTTGGGAGGTAAGCCAGTGGATGGAAGACCTCTCTCTCTTTCTCTCTCCTCTCTGTTACTTTGCCTTTCAGATAAAAACAACAAAAACAAAAACAAATAATAAAAATAAGTCAATAAAGAGGGGGCTGGCACCATGGCTCAGAGGGTTAAGCCACCATCTGCAGCACCGGCATCCCATATGCATGCCAGTTCGAGTCCCAGCTGCTCCACTTCCGAACCAGCTCCCTGCTAATGTGCCCTGTAAAGCAGCCAAAATTGGCCCAAGTGCTTGGGTCCCTGAACCCATATAGGAGACCCAGAGGAAGCTCTTGGCTCCTGGCTTCAGCCTGGTCCAGCCCTGGCCATTGCGGTCCTTTGGGGAGTGAACTCGTGAATGGGAGATATCTTTCCCTCTCTTTCTCTCTATAATCTTGACTTTTGAATAAACAAATAAATCTTTTAAAAAAAGAAAGAAAGAAAAGAGGCTGGTGCTGTGGTGCAGAAGGCTGATCTGCCTGCGGCATCAGCATCCCATATGGACATGGGTTCTAGTCCCGGCTGCTCCTCTTCTGATCCAGCTCTCTGCTTTGGCCCAGGATAGTGGTGGAAGATGGCCCAATTGCTTGGGCCCCTGCACTCACATGGGAGACCTGGAAGAAGCTCCTGGCTCCTGGCTCCTAGCTTCGGATGTGGTTGTTTGGGGAGTGAACCAGCGGATGGAAGACTTTCTCTCTGTCTCTCCCTCCTCTCACTGTAACTCTGCCTCTCAAATAAATAAAAATCTTACAAAAAAAAAAAAAGTAGCTAGACTTTTGAGAGCAGTAGTGCTTCCCAAACATGGGGAAGCCTTCACCCAAGAATAGGTGATGTGATAGGAAATTCAAGTCATTGGATAAATATGATCCATTTTCCTAGAGGGTTGATTTTATTTAAAAGTGTGGGAGATTTAAAAACAAAACAGAACGGAACAAAAGCTATTGAAACCGAGCATAATGCACAGTGCTGTGCTCTGCATGGCACCCAGGAGGCTCTGAGCGGCCCAGATCCCTCTTCAGGACTTCAGGACAATTCCCCAGGGGGGCGGGGGCGGGGGTGGTGGTGGTGGTAGTGTGATCTCAGCTGTCAGCCTTCTTGAGGAACTGTCCTTGGCTGGAGAGAGCTGCCTCTTCCCCAAGGTCAGGCATCCAAACAGTGGTCAGTGCAAGGATCATAAAGTCTTGACCCGTTAACCCCAACTCGGAGCAACTCAGAATGGCCATCCCAGCTTCAGGGCTCCCCAGGGAGGCTGCAGAGCCTCCTGTGCCCTCACCCCGGCCAGACGTCCCCCTCTGCCTCATCCTGCTTCCTTCCCTTCCCCTCCCCCACAGGAGACGGATCCTGACAGAACTCCCAACCAGACTTCCTGCACGCTAATCAATAATCTCTCATCTCTCAGTCAGCTCCACATAACCGATCTGTGAGCTAAACCATGGGTTGAGCCCTAGGCACAAGCCGCTAACCCCTGAGTTTAGCTCTTTTATCTTTTCTAACCCCAGGAACCCCAGGTACACACGCTGGTTGCATCCATCACTCTCATGGCCCATGTGATAACCTTGAGCCCCAGGCAGGCAGTGTGTCCTTTATCCTGTCAGGCCAACGATGCTCCTTTTTAAAGAGGCAGTTTTCCCGAAGGCTCCATCTGGATTCAGCCTCTGGTGAGCTGGGGTCTGCCATCCATCACAGCAGAGCACGCCATGTTCACGGCCCTGCAATAGCTACAAAACAGCTACTGATGACTTGGGGCTGCCAGCATAGCTCCCTTCCAGGGGCCTTCTGTGTTCTTCCAGGTCCCCAAGGAATTTCTACCATAAGGAGCCTTGTGCATCATCCCGGAATAGAAAAACCCCAGCTGCTTTGCTTTGAGGTGGGTGAGAGGGTGCGATGCCCCCATCAGTGAGACATGCCACGCTGGGGGAGGGGTGCAGATGACCAGAGAGGGGAGGTCAAGTGAGGAGCAGGGCTAGGACTAGAACGTGGTTCTGCATTCTTTCTGCTCCATATCACCTCTACCTCTCCGAAACCCATGGGGTTTAGTTCTCCAGAAATCTAGACTGAGATAGAGAAGAGAAGGAAACAGATCAGTTCTCTAGATTTCTAGACACTTGGGTCTCTGAGACACCGGGTGTGTTGGAAGGCAACATTAAGATGTGGGGGAAATTTATAGACAGTGTATTTGGCTCCTGCCAATGTTACCCTGATCCTGGTTAATAGGAACGGATGGGATAGGTGACTGCTGTCCTTAGTGGTGTGCAGCCGTTAATCTGATAGAAATTCCTTTAATACTTGTTTAGTGCTTTAGACTTAGATTCAGAGCCTTGTGTGGAGAGGCAGATGTAGCAGAGCCTGGAGAGTACTGCGTGGCTAGAAGGAAGGATTTATACTTCTACTTTTTAAGCACTAGCATCAAGTCCTCAGGATCCGTGCAGAGTTTGAATAACATTTGAACCCGGGACTTCATCAGCTAGCTGAACATCAGTGGATATTATTTGGGGATTTTGTCCTGTATGGTTAGAGTTTCTTCTGTTAGTGGGCAACAGAAACACCAAACAAAAGCCAAGAATATGACTCCATCATTTCGCCAGTACTTAAAAGAAATGAATACTTGCAGTAATGTGATAGGCAATATATCTGGATCCTCAGGATACCTGAGTTATCTTGTGTCAATCTCTGTGATGGAGGGAAAATAAATTGCATAATTAAAAAAAAACCTTCCCCTCCAGAGACCAGTGTTTGGAAAGAAAAGCCTTTACGGTAGCAATCGAATCCCTCCTTCCTCAATTTACCTGGTGACACTGATAATTTTCTGCACATTGCTGCCAGGCTGTTGGGAGTTGGTGGAATTTGAAACCTGCTCAGTTTTGTGGACATGTAGGCATTCCAAAAATAGAGACAGATGTCACTCTTCTAGGTCTTTCTAGAGATGACCTAGGTGGTATTTCAGGAGAAAATTTCAGGAAAGTGCCGCTTTCAACTTCTCTTTGATGATCATCAAGCCCTTCCTGCTTTTTACAAGACATCCAAATCGGTCGGAGTTTCTTCATCTTCACAACTTGGACCCCAGCCAAAGTAACAATTCACCCTCGTGGCTTGGAAGCTTCCTAACTTGTGTCCTTGCTTTCGTTTCTAGTCCTCCCTCCCACTACAGATCTTTACAGATCTAATAAATTCATGTCACTGTCTTGCTGAAAACCTTCCAGTAGCTTCTGTAGTACTTAAAATCTAAACTCCTGATCGCGGGCTCCCCAAAGCCCCGTCCATTTGGCCTCCACCCAGCTCTTCCCATTCCACTCTCTAGGCCAGCTGGGGCACGTGTAGGTCCTCGTTTCTGCCAGTCTCTTCGCCCCCCTCCCCTAACGAGCTTTGCTCTGCTCTCCCCCCTAGCCTTCCCCTATCTTCAAGATGGGGCCTGCCTCCATGACTCTAGTGGCCTGTACTGCAATGTTTCCTTCCTTGACCAACCTAACGTGCACCACCCCATCACACCGACCCCCTCCCCAAGTTCACAGTTCTGCAGCTGAAATTATTTTAAACGCATTTCTGTTCTTTCTCGTCCTGCATGTAAGCTTCGCATGAGCTGGAAACCTGTCTTCCCCGTCCACTCCAGCACCCGTAGCACCTACACTGCCTAACGGCCAGCGGCTGTCCAGGGCTGACGGCCACGGGACAGGCAATGACAATAGTGTACAAGGTGACCAGGGCCGAGCCGCAGCGCAGTCACTCGGCGGCTTCCGAGCCTCCCTTCTGCGGGAAGACTGCAATCTTCCACCCACTCCATTCCAAGCTCTGAAAAAGCGTAAGGACTGGGGGGGTATTTTGCGCTCAGTCATTAACAACGACATTACTTTACTGAACGGTAAGGCAAGGGGCAGCGTGGCCTGCCGGAACAGACCGGGAGCCTGGCAGTGGCTCGAGAGCCGGGTGGCAACGGTCCCGAGGCGGCCCGTGGGGTCCGGGCAGCGAGCCTGGGCCGCCCGGCTGAGCGCCGAGCGGCGAGCACAGAGCGGGGGCACCGCGGATCCGGAGGCAGGGCCCGCCTCGCCGGCGCGGCGGCTTCGCTTCCGGGTGAGGGGCGGGCGAGCGGGCCGAGCAGTTCCGGGGCGGGCGGCGGATCCGGCGGTGCGGGCCGCGCCGCGGCTGCTGGTCCCGGGCGCGCGGAGGGCGCGAGCGGCGCGCGGGGGCCGAGGGGGTGCGAGGCGGCGGCGCGGGGACTCCGGGCCCCGGCGGCGGCCCATGGGGCGGGAGGCGTGAAGCCGCGGTCTGCCCGGGGCTCGGGGGGTGGGGGGAGCGGGGCGGGGAGATGGATAAACTGACCATCATCTCAGGATGTCTCTTTCTGGCCGCCGATATCTTCGCCATCGCCAGCATCGCCAACCCGGACTGGATCAACACCGGGGAGTCCGCGGGTGAGCGGCGGGCGAGGGGGGATTGACTGAGGGAGAAGACGGAGACCCGGGCTGGAGGGCTGGGGGCGGAGAGAAGAGGGGCGGCTGGGGCTGAGGGTGGAAGAGGCTGGCGGGGAGGAAGCGGCGGACGCGAGCGGGACCCCCAGGCTGAGTGAAAGTGGCGGAGGAGACCCGGGCTGGGCTGGAGGGTCCGCCCGGGGAAGGCAGGGGGCAGCCACCTGAGCTGAGGAACAAGCGGTCGCCCTGGCTTTTAAAAGGAGGAAAAAAAGAAAAAGTCAAGGGAGGAGACGGGAGGAGACCGCCTGCCGCCTGGGGGGGAACCTGAGGCTCCGGCGAGCGAGCTGCTGGGCGAGGGGAGGCCGCGCCGGGGGTCTCTCCACCCCCGGGGGAGCTGCGGCGGGCGCCCACCCACCCACTCGGCGGGCTTGGTAGTGGGAGGAGGCCGGGGGATCGGAGCCCCCTCACCGCCCGCCCATCCCCTGCCGGCTTGGCCGTGTTTGAAACGCGTGTGGCTTCCGATTTTACCCTTTGAAGTGTATGTGGTTATAATTTTTGCTTTATTTTAGGCCCGGGAGCTATAATAATACTAATAATAAACTTCATTTTATGGAGCATCTTTGATTTCAGCGCATCCTCCCCAAAATGCTGTGGCGCTCTTAATAGTAGTTACAAAATTAAATAACACATCAGAGTCGCAGGCGGCGGCGGCGGCGTGGGTGCTGCGGGGCCGTAGGCAGGAGAGGTGGTGCCCTCGGGGAAAGAGGCGGGCATCTTGCCGAAGGGTATCCCAGGTGAATGCTCAGGTTGGGCCACCTCCCTCTCCTCTCTCTCCCACTCTCCCCCTTCTCTCCCACAGACCTGTGAGTCCAAACCTTTAATTAATGTGCACAGCTGGTGGGGGAACTTCTGGAAATTAAGGGGTGGTCTTGTTTTTTAACTGCTTGTTCAGTGCAGGTGAAGGGGATATGAGGGTAGGGGTGGGGTGCCAAGTCCACAATGAGTAATTTGCTATGAAAATGTATCACTGCGCTGTCAAACTTCTTAAGTATTACTTAGGGTTCTGTATTTATCCTGCAGTATTTTTAGCTCTTAAAAAAAAAAAAAGGTAGCTGGGACATTTGTTGCTCCCCCCTCCTATTTCTCTCCCCTTTTCTAGACCTTGTAACACAAAATTATGCTGTCAGGTTTACTGGTTTATTAAAATAACACTCAGAAAAATTCTGCTACTTTTTTTGCCTGTGGAGTTTTAGCAGAGCTGTTAATTGTAACGCTCTTAAGGAAAGCGTCAGCCTTGTTTAAAATTTGGTGCTAGTGGAGGCTTTGTGCCATACAGTTCCATGTGAAGCATCCAGTTCATTGTTTTATTCTGATTATACGTGTACGTTGTGACTGCTTTTTTTATTTGGGCTTTATAAGCTTGTAGAGGCAGAAGAGTTTGAATGTTCTAGCAGAAGATTCATTTTTGCAGAGATTTTAGGTGGAATCCCAATAGATAAATTGTCCACAGAAAAGATACAGTCGAGAGAGGGAACTATGGGGTAGAAGGCGGAAAGTAATGGCTTAACAGTCCTGAGAAGAAAGCATGGTAGGATGAGTAGGACGTCTTCATATCTGGGGGCGAAGTCGTCATCATGAGTTGCCATGGATATGGGAGGGACAGAGGTCCAGGGCTTGAAGGAAGTAGAAGATGTTGGGGGGAAAGTAGTTGCAGAGGAGCGTCCCAGCTGGTGACGGAGTAGGATTGTTTAGCCTCATTGAAATTAGTGGCAATGAACGTATAGGTGTGATGCCCTGCCTGCCTTGTTGAATATTCCAGAAGTCCTTGGAAATAAGGAAACATCAAGAATGCTGATGTAGCCACCCCTAAGCTTCATTCAGGGTTGGGGTTTGCCAGCTACATGGAACAGAATGACAGAGGAGCCATGGTTTTTTGGGTGCTGGCAAAAGTATTACTGTAATGGTTGCTCATGAAATCTCAGCTGGGTAAATAGTGAAGGTGCAAAAAGGATGGAGCTGATGGATTGATCAGTTGATAGTGGTTGGTTTATGGTCAGTGAAATAGTGGACACATTAAAATTGAAGTGATCAGAGTGAAATGATTGATAGAGCCAAGTGGAATGCAAAGGGTTGTGGGTCTGGAATATAACAGTGGGGCTGTGTGGTGTGGCTGAAGTACAGTGGAGGAGGTGATTTTTAATGTTTCCCTTGATATCTCAGGATAGCCCTCAGGTAAATATTCTGTGGCTAGAACAGGACTAATAGGAGACAGTAGAACAGTAAGAAAAACTTCAAAACCTTTTCTAACCATGCTTGTTACCTTAACTGTGTCAGGCAGTAAACCCTCCTCTCCCAACCCCCTAATAAACCAAATGAGGAGCATGGTAGGTTCCTTTGTTTACTGTTGTGAGCTGTGGTGAGATGCACCCAAACTTTGCCTGGCCTTTGCTTGAGTTTCTGTGCTCACTGTACACTTTTACCTGAGTAGACAGATGCAGTCGTGAGTTTTAAAAGATCAGTGTAGAGTTACACCTTCCAAATCAATGAACCGTTTACAAGAAGTTCAAATAGGATCTCAGAGGTGACAGGATAGCTTTATTCCAAGGTCTGCACAAAAGTGAGTTAATCTGGCAGCAAAAAGTTAATGTGTTTGTTCCTTTCAGTATTAAATTCAGTCTATAAAAGCTTTTTATAAAAGTATTTATTTATTTGAAAGGCAGAGTTACAGAAAGAGGTTGTCCATCTACTGGTTCCCTCCCCAAATGGCGACAGTGGCAGGGCTCGGCCAGGTTCAAGTTAGGAGTGAGGAGCTTCTTCCGGGTCTCCCACGTGGGTGCAGGGACCCAGGAACTTGGGCCATCTTCGACTGCTTTGCCAGGTGCATAAGCAGGAAGCTGAATTAGAAGTGGAGCAGCCAGGACTCTAACTGGCACCCATATGGGATGCCAGTGCTACAGGCATGGTTTAACCCACTTTGCCACAATGCTGGCCCTCTCTGTCTATAAAAGTTTTAATTGTGATACTTTACTGCAGTTTTTTAAATGCCTAAAATATAATTTGAAACTAGTAGTCTTGGAGCCAAAAGGCTGAGCACTGCAGTGAAGGGAAAGTTTGAGGACTCAGACTTCATCACTCACTAGCTCTGTGACTTTAGGGCAAGTTGCTTAGCCTTTCCATGTTTCTGTTTCCTTTTCTATAAAGTAGAGGTAATAATAGTACCCATCTTATTGGTACTATTGTTGTCGTGATTAACTGAGGTGATCCATGTAAAACACTGAGAACAGTACCTGACAGCAAGTAAGTGCTCAATACAAGTTTATTATTATTATATTCTGGTTTAGGAATAGATGTCAAAGGCCAGGTTAAGCTGCTGCATGGGGGACCAGCAGCCCATTTCAGAGGCCTGTTTGAGTTCTGGATGCTGTGCTTCCAAGCCAGCTTTCTGCTAATGTGCCTGGGAGGGCAGTGGATGATGACCAAGTATTTGGGCCCCTGCCACCCATGTTGAGGACCCAGATGAAGTTCCTGGCTTTAGCTGGCTCAACCCTGGCTGTTGCCATTTGGGGGATTTAACCAGTACACAGGACTTCTCTTGTTCTCTAACTTGCATTCATTCTGCTTTTCAAATAAATGAATAAATGGTAAAAAAAAAAAAAATCAGAATCCCATTTTTAAAAATATATTTATTTATTTGGAAGGAAGAGTTGGTGAGGGGAGATCTTCCATCCTCTGGTGCACTCCCCAAATTGCCAGGGGTGAGCCACACCAAACCCAGAAGCCTGGAACTGTGTCCAGGTCTTGCCTTTGAGTGCAGGGGCCCAAGCACTTGAGCCATCTTCCACTGCTTTCCCAGGCACATTAGCAGGGAGCTGGACTGGAAGTGAAGGAGCCAGGACTTCAACTGCACCCATGTGGAATGTTGGCATCACAGGAGGCAGCTTAACCCACTGTGCCATGGTGCTGGCCCCCGAAATCCCAGTTTTGAAATGAAAACCCAAGACTCATTACTGGGACAAATGGCACGGTTTCTTTATTAGATGATGTGTAAGTAAGGAAACATCAAGAATAGTAAGACCAAGTTTAGAACAAGTTAAATGTCTTCCCTCTTGGATGTGGACTTCATCCGTCACCCTTACTTTGTTCCTCCTCTTCCGGTCTCATTGCCATCTCCTAATCTCTGTCTTCCTCATCTTCTGCTTGCAAGGCAGTAGAATGAATTAAAATATTAACAAAACACCAAAACAGAGCAGAGTATCCTTCTAAAATCCCAACTGATGAGCTGTGTTACCATGAATACGGGCCATACTTTAGACTGGCAGAGCTTTTAGTTTGATTGTGTTAGTCCACATGTGAAGTATGTTCCTTTTATTTCACCTGGGTGTCGTAACATTTCATGTACTTGTCCTAATAGTTTGTGCGTTATGTACAAACTGTTGAAGGTAGGATGAAACAAATATATAATATACGTATGAGGAGTGTTCATGGGAGAGGCACTAGGATAAGGGCCCTTAGCAGTTTCTGTTAGCCAAAAATGTTGAGTTGTAGATAAATATAGTGGCAAAATTACATTAAATCTGTACTGAGGTCAGATTTCTGCTGGTTACTGGAATGCATCATCAACAGCAATATCTTTGATTCTGTGTAGTGCTTTATAGTTTTTCAAGCACAGTGACATCATTACTTGATTTGATTCCTTAGCTTTTTATATTTGGCTGATGCAAAATAATCATTTCCACAGTTTTCCCTACATTTCAGTGCTTTGCACATGACATTTGAATTTGAGGACTACAAAGGCTTCCTTCAAGAGAGCTTGTCCCTGAAGTATAACCTGTATCTTATTTATGCACACCTTTTGTTCATCTTAAATAAGGTTAATATTCCTCAATGGCTGGAATTTTTGCCAAAAACAGAGGAGGGAAAGAAGTGTTTTGTTTTGTTTTGTTTTTTTTTAAAGATGTATTTTTTATTTATTGGAAAGGCAATGTTACAGAGAGAACAGGAGAGAGAGATCTTCCATCAGCTGGTTTACTCCCCACATGGCCACAGTGGTGGGGACTGGGCCAGGCTGAAACTGATGCTGGAAGCTCGGAGCTTCTTTTGGGTCTCCCATGTGGGTGCAGGACCCCAAGCATTTGGGCTGTTTTCTGCTGCTTTTCCAGGAGCATTAACAGAGAACTGGATCAGAAGTGGAGCAGCAGGGTCTTAAACCTGCACCCATATGGGATACTAGCATCACTGGTGGAGGCTTAGCCTACGCCACAGTGTTGGCTCCTGGATTTCCGTCTTTAAAGTAATACCCTTTTGTGTAAGTCTCTTCATCTCACTGCCACTTTTCTCATCCCTATGGAGACAGACTTTTTGTGGAAAAGACATTTTACTGTTATTTTAACAAAAACAACAGTTAAGCCAAACCACTTCTTTTTTTTTGTAAAGATTTTATTTATTTATTTGAGAGAGAGAGTTACAGTGAGAGGGAGAGACAGAGGGAAAGGTCTTCTGTCCGCTGATTCACTCCCCAGGTGGTCACAACGACTGGAGCCATGCCAATCCGAAGCCAGGAGCCAGGAGCTTCTTCCTGGTCTCCCATGTGGGTGAGAGGCCCAAGGAACTGTGCCATCCTCTACTGCTCTCCCAGGCCACAGCAGAGTGCCGGATTGGAAGAGGAGCAGCCGGGACTGGAACTGGCACCCATATGGGATGCCAGCGCTACAGGCGGAGGATTAACTACTGTGCCATGGCACCAGCCCCGCCAAACTACGTCTAATCCAGATTCCTTTATTGAGGCATCATTCCTTTCAGCAAGGATTTCAGTGTCCATTTAGGATTACACCATCCTAAAGCACCCTAGATGGATTTGCCTAGTGTTCTTTATGCAGATTTCCTGATGTTTCCCGAAAGTCTCTTTCAAGTACATGAAAGAGACTCTACCTTATGTCTAATCAGAATTTCTCTAGAGGGTGATTATCATATTCACATTATAGTCTGTCATAACTAAGTTAAGGCTAGTATATTCCTGAAAACATTTTCATTCTTGTTCTTTTAAAATTGTTTAGGTGGGATGTTAGTATTTAAGAGGTTTCAAAAACTGACACTCTCTTCCCTACATATATTCTGAACTGGTTAAGAAGAAGAAAATAGGTAAACAGGCAAAACCTTTATTACTGATAAAGAGAATATTGGAGTGGAGCCAACGTTGTGGTGTAGTGGGTAAAGCTGCTGCCTGCAACACTATGCATCCCATATGAGCACCAGTATGAGTCCTGGTTGCTCCACTTCCAATCCTTGCTTATGTGCCTGGGGAAGCAGCAGAAGATGGCCCAAATGCTTGGGCTTCAGCACCCACATGAGAGACCTGGAAGAGGCCCCTGGCTTCAGTCTGGCCCAGCCCTAGCCATTGTAGTCACTTGGGGAATGAACCAGCAGATGGAAGATCTCTCTCTTGCTCTCGCTGTCCCTCTCTCCCTGTCTGTAACTCTACCTTTCATTTTTTATTTTATTTTATTTTAAAGATTTATTTGTTTGAGAGGCAGAGCCACAGACAGAGGGAGAGATAGAGAGTGGTCTTCCAACCACTGTTTCACTCCCCAAATGGTTGCAACTGCCAGAGCTGAGCTGCCATTCCAAAGCCAGGAGCCAGGAGCTTCTTCTGGGTCTCCCACGTGGGTGCAGGGGCCCAAGCACTTGAGCCATCCTCCACTGCTTTCCCAGGCCACAGCAGAGAGTTGGATTAGAAAAGGAGCAACTAGACTTGAATTGGTCCCCATATGGGATGCTGGCACTATAGGCAGAAGCTTAACCTACGACATTGCAGCACCGGCCCCTTTACCTTTCAAATAAATGAATCTTTAAAAAAAGAGTATTGGAGAAAGTGACTTAACATTTGGAAACAGTTTCCTACCATCAGACCTAAAAATTGAACTGTCTTAACTGTCCAATCTAGGCAGAACTGGAGGACCTACCCTTATAAGACTGTACTATGAAAGAACAAAGGAGATAATACTCCCAAGGGCAAACAGTTGGGCCCTGTATTTCTGTCTCAGAAACTGCTAGTTGAGTGAGTCACCTGTGCTGGGAGGCTTGGGGGCGGGGACGTAAATAAGCAAAGAGTTGTGCTGACAGGCTTCTCTCCTTTTCCTTTGTCCCTCCTTTCCCCATGGATGGAAAGATCAGGAATAAGGAGAAAGCCTCACCTGTTTAAACTAGGAGGTGCCTGACTTTTTGTGAGGGATCCTTTCCCTCAGATCTAAAGATTGGCAGGCACTTAGGGAAGTGAAAGACCTGGGGTCAGGAGTCATTTCCCATCCTGCTTCCTGCCACCCTCTCCACAGGAAATGCTGGTAAACCACACATAAAGGACTGTGGTACCTTACGTCTTTCTCTTGAAAATTGAAGATCTGCAAGTAGATTCTGGCCTATAGCTTGGTGGTCCTTAATTTGAAATATTAAAATTACAAGCCACCCAAGCAGATCCTGGAATACCTGGAAATTATAAATAAGCACTTTCCCCTGAACTGTGACAGCTTTAATGATCATAAGAGTGCTTTGGCATAAGAGAGATCTGTAACATCAGCTGCTAAGCCTATCTAGAACTTAAGATATTGGTCATTGCTTTGGGGATGACTTGTAGAGAGGACAGAATTTGGTTACCTGCGAGGTCAAAAAGTTTTAGATTCTATCATCTTTAATTTAAAAGGGATCAATAAAACTTCAATGGTTTTTGAGTTCTAGTAAATTTTTTTACCAGCTTTATTGAGATACAATTTACATATTGCAAAACTCATCATTTAAAGCATACAGTTCAATAGTTTTTGAATATTCACAAAATTGAGTGCCAGTATCACTACAGTCAATTTTAGAATATTTTTATTAGCCCGGAATGAATGTTTTAACCAGACCTCTTACCAGTGCCCCTAGCCTCCTCACCCCCGGCAGTCGTTAGTCTACTTTCTGTCTGGAGATTGGCTATTCTGGATATGTCATAGAAATGCAATCTGTGTTTTAAAAACAAAAGAGGGGCTGGTGTTGTGACAAAGTGAGCTAAGCTGCTTCCTGCAGCACCAGCATCCCATATCTGAGGGCCAGTTTGAGTCTTGGCTGTTCTTCCTATCCAGCTCCCTAATGTGCCTGGGAAAGCAGCAGATGATGGCCCAAGTACTTGAGTTTTTGGCACCCACTAGGGAGACCTGGATGGAGCTCTGGGCTCCTAGTTTTGGCCTGGTCCAGCCCCAGCCATTGTGGCCATCTGGGGAATGAACAAGCAGATGGAAAGATGGAAGACATTCTCTCTCTCTCCTTCCTCTCTCTCTTCTCTCCTCCCTCCCCCCTTCCCTTCCTCCCTCTCCCACTCTCTCCTCTTTCCCTCTCCCCCTCCCTCTCCCCCTCCCCCTTCTTCCCTTCCTCCCTCCTCTCCCTATCTCCCTCCTTCCCTTTCTCCCTCTACTCTTCCCTCCCTCTCTTCTCCCTCTCTCTCTCTCTCTCTCTCCTCCTCTCCTCTCCCTCCCTCCCTCCCTCCTCTCTCTCTCCCTCTCCCTCTCTCTCTCTCTCCCTCTATCCCTCTCTCTTCTCCCCTCTCCCTCCCCCCTTAATATCTTTATATAAAGATATAACTGTTTAAAAACTAAGAAATACAGTCTACAATTTGTAGTCCTTTGTGACGTAGCAGATATTTTCAGTTTATCCATATTAGTTTGTATTTCTTTTTATTGCCAAATAATATTCCATTATATTAACAGACCACATTTTAATCCACTAGTTGATGGATATTTGGACAAGTATGTTTCTTTTACTTCCAAGAATAAAATTTCATAATGGTAAAGTGGTACCAAGACTTCTTTTTTTTTAATTTTTTAAAATTTATTTATTTGAGAGGTAGATTTACAGACAGAGAGAGGGAGAGACAGAAAGAAAGGTCTTTGATCCGCTGGTTCACTCTCCAAATGGCCTCAACGGCCAGAGCTGGGGCCAATCCAGAGCCAGGAGCTTCTTCGGGTCTTCCCACGCTGATGCAGGGGCCCAGGTGTTTGGACCATCTTTTGCTTTCCTAGGCCATAAGCAGAGAGCTGGATCAAAAGAGGAGCACCCAGGACATGAACCGGCGCCCATATGGGATGCTGGTGCCGCAGGTGGAGGCTTAGCCTACTACACCACCACTCCAACCCCCCAAAGACTTCTTTTAAATTTTTTTTTGTTTAAAAAGTGACATTATCATTATTATTTGTTTCAGCATATCAGGTAGTAAAGAACATTGACTAAAAACTGAAATATCAGCCTTTTTACATATTCACAGGATGTACTTAGAAGTTTGAAATCATGTATAATACAGAATTTCTTAGTGTAGACCAGATTTTCTAATACGAGATAGATTTTCTTAACAATGTTTCCTTCTTTTTTTGCCATTATCAACAGAAATGTAACCACTTCAGGATGGAAAGGTATAAGGTAGTAGACCCAGAAGTTTTCGAGAAGGGGAATTTAGAACAAAGAACATAGCTAAAAGACACGAGTACATGGAAATCAGGAAAAGAAGGCAATTCAGGAAAAGAAATTACAGAGTGGTGACTGCTGAGATAGTCATCAGCCTAGCCATACTTACTGAATCCTACATTACTGGGCTGCTGGAGCTGCTTTCAAAATTGGCGTAGTAATGGTCACCTCATTCTTGCAGTGTTCAATTTGGTGTGACTGACAACAGTGTTTAGCTCCTTTCTTAGTAAGCACTGGGTTTGTATTAGAGTTACAGTGTAGTAAAATAGTTCTGTGGGATTTGGAGAGGCATAGCTAGATTTGATTCTTGGATTCCTTTTTAATTAGCTTTATGATGTGGGTCATGTAACTTGATTTCTCAGCTATAAAAATGGAGGTGATATACTTATCTCAAAGGACAGTTGTGAGGAAATAGTATACGGCATATAAAGGATTATCACATCATCCAAGACAGTAAATGTTCAAATGTTATTCATAATTACTTATTATATAGAAGATCAAAGCATCTGAATTTTTTTAGTGTTCCTCTTTTGTATCATCTATTGTGTTTATTTATGTCCTACCTTGTTCCAAAAAGAGATATAAGGCAACATGGTGTGTCTGTATTTGAAACCCAGCTGGGTCCAATCTGGCAACAGAGACTGCATAGTCAGTTATGGGGTAATAGAAACTTAATGGGACACATGGAAGCACCAAAACCAAGGAGTGCAACGGGCTGACACATTTCTGGAACAGATTACGGAAATGTTCTAAGTGAAAAGCAGCCTAGTTTTGTGGAAAGGGTGCATAAGTTTTGGGACAAATCAGCAGGTTGTCAAGTCTCAGCCCCACTGTTTTCTAGCCATCTATCTAGCTAGCTAATGAGTTGCCATGTTACTGACCCTCAGTTGTGTTGCGCCTTCAGCGCTGTCCGGAAGACGGAAGTACGGTGATCCAGTCAGCGTGATCGCCTATGGTGTGCGCATTTGGGAGTCTTTTGGGTGAAATATGGCTGAAAGCTTGTGGAGTAAGTGAAAAAGGAAGGTGCATACTGGAAAGAGAAAAAAGAATGCTCCAAAGGAGCTCAGCGGACTTAACAGTATTCTGAAACTTCACAGTGATGTTTTACTGAAAGATGTTAGAGACAGCAACTGTGATAGTACCAAACATTTCCGAGAGAAAAAGATGACATGAAAATGGAGACAAATTTTTTTATTTATTTTTTTGAAAGATTTATTTATGGGGCCAGCGATTAATTTATTTATGGGGAGTGAATCAGCGGATGGAAGACCTAGCGCTCGCTCGCTCTCGCGCGCGCTCTCTCTCTCTGCCTCTCTTCTCTCTGTGTAACTCTGACTTTCGAATAAATAAACAAATCTTAAAAAAAAAAAAAAAAAAAAAGACATCTGATAGTTTATTCCCCAAATGGCCGCAACCGCCGGAGCAGCACTGATCAGAAGCTAGGAGCTTCTTCTGGGTCTTCCACATGAGTGCAGGGGCCCAAGGACTTGGGCTATCTTCTGCTTTCCCAGGCCATAGCAGAGAGCTGGATCGGAAGTGGAGCAGCCGGGTCTCGAACCAGCACTCATACGGGATGCCGGCGCTACAGGCCAGGGCGTTAACCTGCTGCGCCACAGCGCCGGCCCTGAAAATGGAGACAAATGGACTCTTCTAGATCCACATGGGCTACCCAGTATAAATGAACCAGAGGCAAAGAGAAAAGCTGAAGGCAGGGAGAGGGAGAGGAAAAGAGCCAAGCGCAAGCAATGAGGGCAGTGAAGGGTTGGCCTGGTAGACTCTTACCAGCACGAAGAGCTCCACAGGACACATGTTTGGTGAGAATGTGTGCATTGATTTCAGCTCTCACCAAATGAAAACTTTTTTTTTTTGTATTTTAAGTTGGCCTTTTTTCCCTTCAAACCCAGTGTAACTCCTCAAGTTTTTTGGGAGAACTAAAATAAAATATTTTCTATGGTGAAAAAAAAGACAAGTTGCATTTGAAGGTTTATTAATAAAAATTCTGTCATTCAGATCTGATTAAGACCTCAGCATTTCCAATAGTTACACAGGTTCAACCTTATCTACTGTATAGGTTAATGACTAACAGCAGTGGATTGTGAAAGATGCTTAATGCAGAAGATAACTTCTAAAGATAAAGGGTTATAGTTAAGAACTGGTAGGCTATATAAAGCACTCCAGTTGGAGCATCAAGAGAGCAAATTTGTCTTACCACAAAGGCTAAAAATAAGTTTGAAATAAACGAGAACTGTTTCTTTATTGAAACTTAGCAAGTAATATAACTGAAGGTTTGGTTTTAGTCGTAAGATGAAATTGTGGGCCAGTGTTGCAGTGCAGCAGGTTAAGCTGCCACCTGTAACACCGGCATCCCAATCCCACGTAGACTAGTCCTAGCTGCCCAAGTTCCAATCCAGTTCCCTGCTGATGCACCTAGAAAAGCAACGAAGATAGCCCAAGTGCTTGGGCCCATGCCATTCACATGAGAGACCTAGATGGAGTACGAGGCTTCTGGCTTCAGCCTAACCAGTGTAGCCATTTGGGAAGTGAGCCAGGAAATGAAAGATCGCTCTCCCTCTTTGTTTCTCTCTTTTTCTCTGTAACTCTGCCTTTCAAATAAGTAAATTAAAAAAATAAAATAAAATTTCTCCTGGCTATTAGCTTTTGTAATGCAACTGTGAGTTTGTTTTTCCCATACACCCTTTCAGTACATACTTAAGCAGTGGGCCATCTTGCATCATCTTACAGGGAAAATTGAAATACATAATGAAGTGTTACTGTTTATTAAATTGTTGCTGAGGGCTAGCATTGTGGTGCAGTGGGTTAAGCCACTGCTTGTGACACTGGCATCCCATATCATTGTCGATTCGATCCATACTGGTCCACTTCCGATCCAGCTTCCTGTTAATATGCCTAGAAAGGCAGCAGAAAATGGCTCAAGTACTTGGGCTCCTGTCACCTATGTGGAAGACCAGGATGGAGTTCTTGGTTCCTAGCATCTGCCTGACCCACACTGACTCTTTAAGGCCATTTGGTGAATGAACCAGCATATGGGAGTTCTTTCTCTCTGCCACTCAAGTAAATAAACAAAATTTTAAAAATTGTTATTGTTGAATTATAAATAAAAGCTTCATTGTGTAACCTGAATGGATAATTATTTACATAGCAACCATATTTTACATCCTTTTCTATGTAACCCAAGGGATTAGGTTGTATATTAGTGACATTGTATAGTTGTAAATCTCATGTTTGCAATTTTACCTGTTGGTGATGGTTTATGTAAACATGGCATCTTATTGGTTGACAGAATGTTTTAATTTCAAGCTCTGAAACTACACACTTTTTCCAAGTACTTTTTATGGTTTCTTGGCCAAGTAAGCAGCTAACTACTAAAAAGTTTAGTAATTACAAAACCCGTCCAGTTGGTAACAGTAGAGTAGAAGTAGTGGCTATTTCATCCCTTATTGACTGTAGACCAATGAAAAGTGGTGTTTAGAAAACTGTTCTAGACATATTAAAGGAGCTAGGTAAGAACCACGAGGGAACTCAGAAATCTTTGAATATCAGGGTAAGTAAAAGTAAGTACCTGAATCAAAATCACTTTTCAATAATATAGTAATTTACTGTGACAGTTTTCTCACATTAACTGTGATTTACACAGCGGAAGATCCTTGCTAAATATGCAGTGAGCAAATTGAATATGGTGCTTCTTTGAGATTTATTGCTTTTAGAATATGGCGGGGTTGGGGCTGGAGGGAGTCAGGCATCATGGTGTAGCAGGTTAAGCTGCCGCCTGGGATGCCCAGTTCAGCTCTTTATCCAATTTCTGATTAGTGGGGCTGGGAGGCAGCAGATGATGGCCCAAGTACTCGGGTTCCTGCCAGTCATGTGGGAGATCTGGATGGAGTTCTTGGCTCCTGCCTTTGGTCTGACCCAACCCAAGTGTTGTGGGCATTTGGGGAGTAAACCAGCTGATGGAAGATCTTTGTCTCTTCCTCTCTGTCACTCTACCTTTCAAATAAGTTTTTAAAAAGAAGAGCATATGCATTGGATATTACTGTCAAGAAAGAGATAAAGTCTTCCATTAGCTGATTCACTCCCCAAATGGCTTTAACAGCCAGGGCTGGTCCAGGCCGAAGCCAGGAGCCAGCAGCTTCATCCGAGTCTCCCACATGGGTGCAGGGGCCTAAGCACTTGAGTCATCCTCCGCTGCTTTTCCTTGGCTGTTACCAGGGAACTGGATCAGAAGTAGAGCAGCCAGGACTCAAATGGGTGCCCGTATGGAATGCTGGCACTGCAGGCGGTGGCTTTACCCACTATGCCACAGTGCCAGCTCCTCCAATTCAGTTTTGAAGAAAGCTGACATTTCTTTGAATCACTGCTTTATTTATTTTAATTAGGAGGAAAAGGCTGCACTTTTTAAATGTGTTGCTTTATACTAGCTTTACTATAAATAAAGTGCTACATTTGGCATTTTGACATTTGCCATTGTGTATATTGAGCAAAAAGGCAGCTGTTGGTTTTTAATATAGGTCTGTTCAACTAGGGACTATGTATTACTCTAGTTAGAGATTAAATAGAAGTAAAGAAAAATGCAGTTGATGGGTCAAATGAGAAAGTGGAAGAGCAAAATTTTATTTTCCCCTCCAGTTTACCATTTATTCACAGTAAATGGTTTATATGGAACATTGTTGGGTCTACTTTCAGCTATCATGAGAGAAATTCTTTTTAAAAATAGATAGGCCGCATTCAGATCAGTTCTGCTCTGACCTGTCCCGTAAATTCCAAACACAGTACTTTCTAAGGCCTCTTAGACTACCATTTCATTTATAAAGGACCATCATTTTAATAGAATACATTTTTAACTTACGTGAACATTCCCCAGTCTTCCCATAGGTATTCTGTATAACACAGACTTCATTCCAGATAATGTTGCAGTAAGGATCCTTTACTGAATATTCATAGGAGTTATATTTAAATAAATGAAAAATGTATTTTAAGCTTGAGTACCTATACTCTGAAAAGATAAAATTAGATACATAAGATCACATGGAAAGAGGAAGTGGATTTGAACTTCACAGATAACATTTAATAATGAATGTTTAAATAATTAGAAGACTTGGGCAGTACTATCCTTGAAGGTGGAATGGCATGAGTGAAAGTAGAAGACACGGAAATTTCCATTCCAGTCCATTTCTGAACATTGTTGCTCATTTTTCTAAAGGACAAACATCATAATAGTACTGCTTAATATCATTTGCTTTACAGCAGATACTTTTTTTTAAGCACATATATGAACTAATTCAATCTCTACAACATCCCTTTATAAGTCCTTTTATTAGGCCCACAGAGATAGAAGTTCCATGACCAAGGTCACACAGCAGATTCTAACCACTGCATGTGCTTGTCCTGGAAGCTTTCAGTGGCTCTTCGTTTTCCATAAACAAAAGGCACCCAGTGAGTTTCGCAGTGTGGCTTCGATTTACCTTTCCAGTGTTAGGTCCGACTTTGTTCTCTCCATTGATCTCCATTCTACCCCTTATTACTTTGTTTCCTAGAAGCAATCTGTGTTCTTTCTCATCCAAGTCTTTGCTTATGTCCAATCTTCGCTTGAAATGCTCTTCCATCCCTTCTCATCCCTATTTTATCCATTTCTTACCCATCTTTCAAGCATATTTCAACTATAAACCTGTTTTTAATCTCCTACCTCAAGTGATTTTTTTTTTAAGAATTATTTTCTTTATTTGAAAGAGTTAGAGCAGTCTTCCATTCCGCTGGTTCACTCCCCAAATGACTACAACGGCCAGAGCTGAGCTAATCCAAAGCCAGAAGCCAGGAGCTTCTTCCGGGTCTCACACGTGAGTGCAGGGGCCTAAGGGTTTGGGCCATCTTCCACTGCTTTGCCAGACCATTGCAGAGAGCTGGCTTAGAAGAGGAGCAGCCAGGACTCGAACCAGTGCCCAAATGGGATGCTGGCACTTCAGGCTGGGGCTTTAACCTGCTGTACCACAGCACAAGACCCCCAAAGTGATTTTTAAAGAAAGATTTATTTTGTTTATTTTAAAGATAGAGGGAAAGACAGAGAGACGGATATCTTCCATCTGCTGGTTCATTCCCCAAGTGGCCACAATGGCTGGGGTTGAACCAGGCTGAAACCAGGAGCCAGGAGCTTCACCCACTATGCCACGCTGGCCCCTAAAGTGATTTTTTTTCCATTCAGTAACACCTTGGACATTTTTCATGATAGCATATCTGTATTATGGTTATTTGTGTGTTACCCACTTTATTTTCTAGTATAGTTTTTTTTATTTTTTCTTAGTTCTTGAGAACAGGGGATGTGATTCATTGATGTTTGCATCTTAAGTAGTATTCAATCCAATGTTGCATGTGACAGAAAAAGGGAAGTGTTACATTTGACACTAGAATTTTGAAACTAGATCAGGGAGTAGGATTGGGAATTTTGAACAGTGAGGTGATTATAAAAGTGAAGGGTTTGGTTCAGATGTATTGTTTGAAATGAGGAGAATATTCAAGCTGAAAGGGGCTACCATTCAGGAGACAGGAATATTTGGCCCTCCCAGTATTCTTACCTCATTTTTTATGAATATTTTACTTCTATTAAATATACCAAATGATTGTACAGTAGCTGTGTATTCATAGAATTCAGTCTTAATTTTTTTAAGATGTATCAGTTGGCTTTCATTTGGAAAATGAGGGCCAGCTACCATACAATCACTTCCAACTTTTAAAAAATGTGAAAGTTAAACTTTTTTTTTAAAAAAATGAATAAAAGGTAGCTTATTTTTCTGATTCCTTATCTGTTTGACTTCAAAACTTTTAACATTCCTTTTATATAAGAATCAGATGCTTCACTGAGATTCTTATATTTGTCAGCACTATTTTGGGTGGTTTTGTTTTTCTTACAAATTGTTCTATCAGCAGAAGAAAGGAGGAATTAACAGAAAATGTATGTTGAGGAGATTTCCTGCAGTGGAATAACCTGAGGAGGTAGAGTTAATGCAGTGGAAACAAGGAAGATGTGTGTGAGTACATGAATGTGCGTGTGATCTGTGCGGTGTGCTGCAGGGAGGTGAATCTGGGGGAGATGATGAACTTAAATGATCTCTCCCATGGAGAAGCAAGGTGATAAGGAGAAGGTTGAAGCCAGTGCTTCTCATTAGAACCCACGGGAGGAGCCATTAGTCTGGGATGGAATGGTTACTGATTGTTGAGGGAGTCTCCATGGTTTGATGGAGTATGGAAAAAAATATTTCATATGGCAGTTTAGGTTTGAGGCAGTGAAAATTGAGTATTTTTAAGTTTAAAAATATTTACGTTGAAATCTGGGTTCTACTTGAAAAAATCACCTAAATGCTTATCCTTTATTTTCCCTGACTGAATAACCATGTTCTTTTTTCATATTCTTGATTCTCATCTCTTAGTTTAAAATAAAAGTGAGTGTATATGATATGTTGAAGTCTTAGAAAAAGTTTAGTGGTGCAGATGTGGTGTAACAGGTTGGACCTCTGCTTTGAATGCCCACATTCCATGTCAGAGTGCTTGGGATCCATTCCCGGCTGCTCTGCTTCCCATACTGCTTTCGGCTAATGTGTCTGAAAGGTGGCGCTGCGGACGGAGGTTTTACCTACTGCGCTACAGCGCCAGCCCCTACTTGGCCTCTTTGAGTTTTAGTTTCCTCATCTGTAAGTGGGGATAAAACCCTTACCTTGAAGGGTGGTTGTAAGAATTAACTAATGTGTCTGAAGTACCTATGCAATACAGGCATATATGGTAACTTATTGTTAAATAAGTAAATAGATTAAGCTCATCAATTTGTTTTTAATTTTTCTTATTTTTTATTTTTTTCTCATAACATTTGATACATAGAATATAAATGTTGCCATGATTTACCCACCATACAGTCACTAAAAACAATCTGACATTTTTAAACTAGGATATATCATGGGGTTCTATCTGACTGCCTTGTATCATTTTATCATCTATATCTATACTGTGACTGTACCGCCATAACTTGGATTCCTGCCTTCCACCTCAGTACACTAACTGGGGTTCCAATTCAGGTCTTCCATGTGGGTAAAGGGAACCCAGCCACTTGAGCCATTACCACTGTCTCCCAGGGTCTGCTTTAGCAGGAAGCTGGAATTAGGAATCAAACCCAAGCACTCTGATGTGGGACATGAGCATCTTAATTTCTAGAATAAATGCCCACACCACTATGAGAGTTTAATTTAGATGTTAAAAATCATTAATTGGTTACTTAAGAAACCATAGCAGTGAATCTTTTTTTTAATATTTGTTTATTTGAAAGGCTGCATTACAGAGAAAGAAAGGGAGAGATAGGGAGATCTTCCACCTGCCTGTTCACTCCCCAAATTGCTACAACAGCAGAGGCTGGACCAAACAGAAGTCAGGAGCCAGGAGCTTCATCCAGGTCTCCCATATAGGTGCAGGGGCCCAAGGACTTAGGCCAGCTTCCACCTCTTTCCCAGGTGCAATAGCAGGTAGCTAGCTGGATTGGAAGTGGAGCTGCTGGGATCAATCTAACTGGTGCCCATATGTGATGCTGGGGTTGCAGGTGGTGGGTTAAACCATTATGCTACAATGCCGGCCCTGGCAGTGAATTTTAAATGTAGATAATCATGTGTATGCTTATTATTTCATTTTAGGAATTCTACAAGATCGAGTGGGTTTGGATCAGAAGACAGTCTCTTACATGTTGAAATGTTGCTGATACAAAACTAATCCTAGGAACTTTAGAGGATTTTTTAAATATCTAACTTCTTATCCAAAAGGTAGCTGTCATCTGGCAATTCTGGAGAGTTACTCCAGGAACTATGTAAGATGTCTGCCTTAAGTTGGCTGTCCTATATTTAAGATTTAATTATCCTTTAGTGTGAATACCTTCGTCATTATCAGAGATGTTAGGTATATTGCAGGGTTTTCCCTGCTGTGCTGTTTTCATCATCATTATTGTTGTTATTACCACTACTTTGTCTCTGTAAATTGTTAGTACTTCTGTTGTGCCTTTACTGGCCCAGAGTTATCTAAAATACTCTTATTTCTTATCCAGCACCTCTTTCTTACTGCTCTCTACCTTTCTTAGGAGCCTGTTTTGGCAAATGCCCAAGTTGACCATTCAAGCAATTCATAACCAGATGAAGTCTGAGGTGCAAAAGTCATCTGCTGTACCAAATGGCCAAGTCCTACTGACATTACCCACGGACCTCTGCTTTCTCTGAGCTTGGGGTTTTAGTGAGTTTTTGAGAAGAATCCATTCATTTCTTTCATGAAGAACAGCATCTTGATATAGATGCCGCAGAGGCACTTACTCCTTTTTTGTGAACCTGTTTTTTCTTTTATACATCCTAGAAATTCTCTCTCTCTCTCTTTTTTTTTTTAAGATTCATTTATTTACTTGAAAGTCAGAGTTACACAGAGAGAGGAGAGCCAGAGAGAAGAGAGAGAAAGAGAGAGAGAGTCTTCCATCCACTGGTTCACTACCCAGGTGGCCGCAACGAACGGCTGGAGCTGTGCTGATCAGGAGCCAGGAGCTTCTTCCAGGTCTCCCATGTGGGTGTAGGGGCCCAAGAACCTAGGCCGTCTTCCACTGCTTTCCCAGGCCATAGCAGAGAGCTGGATCGGTAGTGGAGCAGCCAGGACTCGAACTGGCGCCCATATGGGATGCTGGCACTGCAGGAGGCAGCAGCCCTACCGGCCATGCCTCAGCGTTGGCCCCTAGAAATTCTTTAGTGATTGTTTTGTTGATGGCATCTTCGTCATTTTCCTGTGCTTCTACAGAACTCTATGTGTGGGTGTTTAGCTATTTCAGTGGGATGTGGAGGGTGGCATATAAATTGACTCACTTTCTTATGGGCCTATGTATCTTTTTCTTTTTTTTTTTTTAAAGATTTATTTATTTGAAAGTCAGAGTTACACAGAGAGAAAGAGAGAGGTCTTCCATCCGATGCTTCACTCCTCAATTGGAGCTGCACCGATCTGAAGCCAGGAGTTTATTCTGGGTCTCCCTCGCAGGTGCAGGGGCTCAAGGACTTGGGCCATCTTTTACTGCTCTCCTAGGCCAAAGCAGAGAGCTGGATGGGAAATGGAGCAGCCAGGACTCGAACTGGCTCCCATATGGGATGTCGGCAGTGCAGGCAGCAGCATTACCCACTACGCCACAGTGCCGGCCCCATATCTTTTTCATTTTTAGGATTTACTTATTTATTTGAAAGCCAAAGTTATAAGAGAGAGGAAGAGGTAGAGGGTAGAGGGTAGACGTAGACATAGACATAGAGGTACAGGTACATGTAGAGAGCCGGGGGTTCACTCCCCAAATGGCCGCAACAGCTGGAGCTGGACAAAGCCAAAACCAGGAGCCAGAAACTCCATCTGGATCTCCCATGTGGGTGGCAGGGACCAAAGTACTTGGGCCATCAACTGCTGCCTGACAGGTGCATTAGCTGGGGCTCAAATAGTTACTGTGATACAGAATGTAGGCGTCCCAAATAGCTGCTTAAGCCACTGCACCACAACACTCGTCCTCATCCTGGTTTGTTTAGTAACCCCCTTTCTTTTATTGGTTTCGTCTAGTAGAAGTTCCTAACCTCTTGATTCTCCTTTTCTTCAAGAATTTCATTCCATGTAATTATGCCCACCTTTTGAAGTTGACCTTCCTAAATTAAAGGGTATTTGACTCTACCCTCCATATACTTTGTCTCAGATGACCTGACAATGTTTTCTTTATAGACTCATGACTCCTACTTCATCCACAGCTAGTTTCCTGACTCTTAGCTAGTGTCAGAGTCACAATTACTTTTGGAAATAGTATGTATTGATATAGCCAAGTCTGTATTGATAATCTAGTTGTACGTAGAGAGCTGCATTGTATAGGCAATCTACTTTTTTTTTTTTTTTTTTTTTTTTTTTGACAGAGTGGACAGTGAGAGAGAGAGACAGAGAGAAAGGTCTTCCTTTTGCCGTTGGTTCACCCTCCAATGGCCGCCGCGGCCGGTGCACCACGCTGATCCGATGGCAGGAGCCAGGTACTTATCCTGGTCTCCCATGGGGTGCAGGGCCCAAGTACTTGGGCCATCCTCCACTGCACTCCCAGGCAACAGCAGAGAGCTAGCCTGGAAGGAGGGGCAACCGGAACAGAATCCGGCACCCCGACGGGGACTAGAACCTGGTATGCCAGCCCGCAAGGCGGAGAATCAGCCTATTGAGCCACGGCACTGGCCCAGCAATCTACTTTTAATTTGTGGTGTCTTAGTGGTAATTTGGTGTGATACATGCAATTGTTAAATCTGCATTTTTGGCATGAGTTATATGGAAACAAGTATTACTTTGTAAATTGTGTTTTTTATATGATTCATTCATTAAAGAAGGCTACTAAAAATAGAAGTAAAACAAGGATATGATAACTGGTTGTTAAATGAACTCTCTGACCTTTGAAAGGCACATGATTAAGGAAGAAAATATGTGAATAACTTGGGTACACAGGCTGCCGTTCGCATTTTGCTGAGTTAAAATGATGGAAGGAATGGCCGGCGCCGCAGCTCAATAGGCTAATCCTCCGCCTGCGGTGCCGGCACACTGGGTTCTAGTCCCAGTCGGGGCACTGGATTCTGTCCCGGTTGCCCCTCTTCCAGGCCAGCTCTTGCTGTGGCCCGGGAAGGCAGTGGAGAATGGCCCAAGTGCTTGGGCCCTGCATCCCATGGGAGACCAGGAGAAGCACCTGGCTCCTGCCTTCGGATCAGCGCGGTGTGCCGGCCACAGCACACCAGCTGCAGCGGCCATTGGAGGGTGAACCAACGGCATAGGAAGACCTTTTTCTCTTCTCTCTCTCTCACTGTCCACTCTGCCTGTCAAAAAAAAAAAAAAAAAAAAAGGAAGGAATTAGTGGATCTTTCTTAAAGTTCCTTACATAGCAAACCCAAAGTTTTTGAAATTACAGTATTTGAAAACCCTCTTCTCAAATTAGCAGAATTAGAATGGAGTTCTATTATTTTAATCATTTCTGTACTGTCTTTATAGTGTGTGGCTTTACAATGTGATTCTACATAACACACTAGAGAAATTGTCAAGGAAATATAGGCTTGAGATTTCAATATAATTTTAAAAGAAAGCAAGATTGCCAGTGAGGTTAATGTGCTCATGTAATTTTTATCAGAATTAGGATTGTAATGTAGTATTATAGTCCTTTCAGTGGATTAATGTTCTAAACAACTGGGGAAAATTATTTTTGTATTTTCCATCAAAAATAGCTATTTTGGGGGAATGTACTGTGTGTGTGTGGAGGTTAGCATTTATGAGAAATTTCTGTTGATGTTTCTAAGATTTCTAAGGTTCCGATTCCCTGGAAAAACACTTGAGAAAAATTAACTGTTCTGTAAAAATATTGCTGAATAATAAACTTGGAGCACAGCTGTGGAATCAGACCTGGTTCATGACTGAACTTCACGTTTTTTAAGCTGGTGCCTTATTATTTAGCCTGTTATTCAGTCTCCTCACTGAATGGTTTTGAGAATTAAATGAACATACATAAAGCACTTAATACCATGCCTGGGACTAAGTAATCTCTCAAAACATAATGGCAGCTATTATTATCTACCCTTTTACCTCCTCTCTCAGATTTATGAGTGATGAAGAAAGTTTTTTCTTACAGGAGTGCCCTTTATTTTAATGTTTGGTTTGAAGTAAAGTTTAGGACAAAACTAGATTTTTCTAAACCAAAACACGAGATTCTGTTTGGGAAGTGAGAAAGAAAGCTGCTAAACACCTACTCCACTTGTGCAGTGGTAAGAAGATTGAATTTCTAATTTGCTTCCTGCCCTACCCCTTGCCTTCAGTTCTTCTGCCTCAGTGTGAAATTTTCTGTTTTTCTTGGAGATAGTTGCCTCGCTGAAACAACAGAGAACAGTCTTCACAAGTTTCATTATGGGTAGCTAATCGTAACCTTTGGGAAGAATATATGGATACCTTTTCCAGTTTTGAAGTCTAATTTCTGTAGTTACTAGATTTGTGTAGATCTAAATTAATTATTGGGATAGGCATTGTGGCACGCCGCCTCTTGGGATACCCTCATCTCATATCAGAGTGCCAGTTTGTGTCCTGGTTACACTGCTTCTGATCTAACTCCCTGCTAATGCACTTGGAGGGCAGCAGGTGATGGCTCAGGTGTTTGGGACTGTTCCACCCATATGGGAAACCTGGATGGAACTCCTAGCTCTTGGCTTCAGCTTGCCGCAGCCCCAGCTGGTTGTGGAAAGTGACCCAGCAGTTGGAAAATCTCTTGTCTCTTGATTTTTTAGTCACTCTGCTTTCAAAATAAATAAATAAATAAATAATAAATAACTTTGATATAAATAAAAATCATTTTAAAAGATTTATTTATTTATTGGAAGCTAGAGTTACACAGAGCAGGAGAGGCAGAGAGAGAGAAAGTCTTCCATCTGCTGGTTTACTCCCCGATTGGCCGCAAAGGCCGGAGCTGCGCGGATCTGAAGCCAGGAGCCAGGAGCTTCCTCTGGATCTCCCATGTGGGTGCAGGGACCCAAGGGCTTGGGCTTGGGCTATCCTTTACTACTTTCCCAGGCCATAGCAGAGAGCTAGATCAGAAGTGGAGCAGCCGGGACTCAAACCAGCACCCATAGGGAATGCTGGCACTGCAGGCGGTAGCTTTACCTGCAACACCAAGTGCTGGCCCAAAATCATTATTTTCAATTAAGCTACTAGAATTTTCTTTGTTATATCAAGTTTTCAGACTGGAATCATTGTACCAAACACAGATATGCATTTGTATATATAGCTGTTCCTGGGGTGGTTGTTACAGGACTGCCTGCAGATGATATCTATAGATGCTCAAGTTCCTTACATGAAATGGTGTAGTATTTGCATATTAATTCCTGTTTATTTTAAATCCTCTCTAGACTACTTATAGTGCCTTATTCAATGTAAATGCTACAGTAATAATTGTTATACTGTATTTGGTCTGTCCATGTTTAGTACAAATAAAATTTTTTCTCAAATATTTTCAGTCCAAGATTGGTTGACTCTTAGGATGTGGAACCCAAAGATGTGGAGAACCAGTTGTATACTGTCCTTTGTTGTCATTACTCAGTTGCAATAAGTAGTAGAAGTTATAATATTTGTTAAAATCATTCCAGCAAAATGGGTGAGTTGCAAGACTGTGGAGTTTAAAGAGGATTTTTAACATCAAAAGCACATTAATACTCCATAAATATCTGAAGGATGTTGTAAACCAGTTTTTCAAACAACTGTTTCCTCGTGTAATTGACCTTTCACTGTACTTAGCCTCTTTTAGGAATTGCTATATATAATCTACTCAGTCATATTTCCTTTTTTTTTTAAACTTTACTTTCCTAAAAATGACACAAATTACAACCATGTAATTATGTTCTCCTGCATAGCTTAGCTTTCTTTCCCTCTCATGTACTTGAATGAGTACATATCACACAGTGTTGTTTCCTTTACCCTTTCTGCAATGTTCGTGTTTTAAAAAGTCAGAGAAGGCAGATTGTTTAATGTACATTCTTGACATTTTAAATACCTAAGGTTTTGAAAGCATTTTTTGTCTAGGGTGTTAGATACATGTATGATTCATAAAGTAAAACAGGATTGCCTATAGTTACTTAATTGAGTTGCCATTTACAGCCTTCTGGTCTTATCATCTGTCTAGGAGAAAAACTAAGTTACCTTAATGTCATATATTATTGTAGGTCTTACGATTTGTAAAAATCTTCTTTGTCTTTCTCTAGTACTCTCCTATTTTAAAACTGTTACTTCTCCATTAATTTTGTCTTCAAAATATGGTGTAACAGGCAATTGACCTGGAACTCTGGACACTTAAATCTTTGGACAGAAAAATGGCATTGGTTTCTTAAACACTTTTAAGATGTTATTTGAGGGATGTGAGGGCAATCTGGCTGTGGCATCTGTCACCCCATTGATCGCCAGGGTTGATTCGGCTGATCTGGCTGGCTAGGCAGGTGTCCCCTTCATCCCTCGTGGATCTATGTCCATCCCTCCCAAAGCTGCATGCTTGGTCAGAGAGGACGACCTTCCCGGCTAGAGGAGGACCAGTCTTCAGTCAAGGGCATATGAGTAGCTGTGCTCCCCTGCTAGAACCTCCAAGCAAGGTGTTATTTGGGGGCTGGCTCTGTGGCACAGCAGGTTAGGCTACCACTTGCAATGCCAGCATCCCATATTGGAGTGCTTCACTTATGATCCAGGTCCCTGCTAATGCACCTGGGAAGGTAATGAAGGTGACCTGAGTACTTGGGCTCCTGCCACCTATGTGGGAGAACTGGGTGCAGTTCTGGGCTCCTGGCTTTGGCCTGGCCCAGTCCCAGCCATTGTGCCCATTTGAGGAGTGAACCAGAGAATGGAAGAGTTCTTTCTGTTTGTCATTCTGCCTTTCAAATAAATAAAATAAAAAAGTTATTTGAACATCTTGTAGAGATTTCTGTTATCAAATTGCTAAACAGCTTGACACAAACATTAATGATAGTCTTTTAAGACTTTTCTCAGATTCCTCTTGCCACGAGTCCATCCTTTCCACTGTATCCCCAGATTCTAAAAATTTCCTAACAAAATATTTAAATCCATTTTTTTACAGATTTATTTATTTATTTGAAAGTGAGAGATAAGGAGAGACAGAGGTCTTCCATCTGCTGGTTCATTCCCCAGATGGTCACAACAGTGAGGCTAGGCCAGGCTGAAGCCAGGAGCCAGGACCTCTATCCAGGTCTCCCACATGGGTGTCAGGAACCCAAGAATTGAGCTGTCATCTGATGCCTTCCAGGCCGACTAGCAGGAAGCTGGATCGGAAGCAGGGGCAGGACTCAGTCTGCCAGCAATCTGCTATAAGATGCAGGTATCCCAAGTTACAAAATAATGTGCTGTACCACAATACCTAATCTGTGAAGTCCTTAAGTTTGAAGAAAATCTACCCAGGGGTATCACCATGTTATTTTATACTCTAAATGGAATCTACATTATCTGTTCTGTCTTTTCCCCTGACTCAGAATTGATATAAATGCACTGAGCCTTAGTATTCTCTTGGGGTCCGATTTTACAGATTTTCCCAAGGATAGACATATGCTGGATTCAGAACCTATCACACATTACTGCAAGGAAAGATTCAAATATAGCCAACGTATTTGAAAATCAAAACTCTATTTTCCAGTCAAGTTAAACATGTGTATGTCTAACAAAGCTTAACAGGAAAATATCATTATTTTTCTATTTGAAAACTTCCCTAGAGTGAACATTCGTGCATATTTCCAAGCAAAATGTGCAAATTACACATCAATATTATTCTTTACAATTAAATGTTTCCTGCAGTTTCAGACCTTTTCTCTTTTGAGCCAACAGATAATCCTAAAAATTATTCTGACTTATGTTTAGTTTTTCCCATTCTAAAATAAATATAATTTACCTTCTCTAGGCCAAGACAAAACAAATAGGCTGGTTTTAATGAGAGATATAGACAATTCAATGGTTAATTGGAATTCAGGGAGGAGAGTATTGAAATAGCAGGAAGGACACATTGTGGAAGCACATTTAATGTGCTTCTACCTCAGGCATGAGAGGAATGACATCTAAGCCAAGATCTAAACAACAAATAGGAATTGGCTAAAGAAGGAAGCTATGTAACAATGTTCCAAGTAGAAGGAAAGTTTTGGAGCCTCAGAGGTTTAGAAAAAGAAAACTCTATGTAACAATTGACATCAGATGACATTGGATGAGAAATGAACTTACTCATGAAGAACTCTCCTCTCTTTAAGTTGTTTAAGATAATGCACATGTCATACAGCTCACCCCTTTAAAATGTATAATCACATGATTTTTAGTGTATTCAGAATCGTGCAGCCATTACCAGAATCAATTTAGAACATTCTGTCACCTCAGAAAGAAACCCTGTACACTTCATCTATCACCACAACTACCCCAGCCCTAAGCAACTACTAATCTACTTTTTTTTTTCATGATTTCCTTATTTATTTGAAAGAGTTAGAGAGAGAATGATCTTCCATCTATTGATTCACTCCCTAGATGTCTGCAACAGCCAGGGCTGAGCCAGGCCAAAACCAGGAACCTGCAGCTTCATCCAGATCTCCCAAGTGGGTGGCAGAGGCCCAAGTAGTTGGGCCAACTTCCACTGCTTTTCACAGGCGATAAGCGGGGAGTTGGATTAGGAGTGGAGCAGCTGGGACATGAACTGGTCCCCTTAGGGGATGCCAACATTGCAGGCAGCAGGTTTACCCACTACACCACAACACTGGCCCCCATCATAGCCTTGTTGCTCTTAGAAATATTATTTAGTACTCAGCACTATGATTAGGCCAATTTAAATGGTGAAACCACCAGTAGAAAGGACAAAAATGTAAAAACCAGCACTAACAAGACCACAGAAAGGACATTTGCTTACTACATGAAAGAAACAAGAAGGTAGAACATCATTTTGTTTAGATTCACCTGGGAACATATGTTGGGTGACTGATTTTTTTGCTAGTCTTCATGTGTGTTGTTTCCTCAGGTGACTACAAAAATGTCACACTTATTGATTACACATAAATTTTAGTGAGTAGGCATCTTCATAATTTAATGGTCTCTTCAAATAATGAGGATTACACTGGATGTTCAGCATGGTATTTAAGAGCCTGTGTCCCATACTGTAGTGCCTGGGTTCTAGTGCCAGTTTCTGCTGCTATCTCCAGCTTCCAACCAGTGCAGACCCTGAGAGGCAGTGATGGTGGCTCAAGTGATTGGGTACCTGCCATTGATGTGGGAGACCTGGATTGCATTTGCAGCTCCTGACTCTGACCCTGGACATTACGTGTATTTGAAGGGAATGAAGCAGTGGATAGATCTCTTCATCTGTCTGTCTGTCTCTCTGCCTCTCAAAGTTTTTTACATGAAAAAAATAGAATTGACTGTAAACAAGTACATCAAAAGTGTCAAGGAAGGTGAATTAAAAGATTAATTTCTTGTAGTGGAAAAAGATTCTGAAATCTATGCATAGTTTTTTTGTAGCACACATCTTCAGTTAATTTTTGAAGACTTGTATACATAAATGTCTAAAAATTTTGCACCAAAATAAACTGTTAATTCCATTTTCCATGAACTTTTTAAGTATCTTTATGTATAAATACATCCCAAATTTTAAAGTGCTAAGTAAAAATATAGTACTTCGTTGCCTCTCCCTACCTTTCCTAGACCCTCTCTTTCCTTTCCAGCAGTAACTACTGTTTCCTGTGTATTTACAAATATATGGTTTACAGGAGTACAGATAGGTGCCAGCATAATGGCACTATGGGTTAAGCCACCACCTGCAAAGCTGGCATCTCATATCAGGACGCTGGTTTTGAGTTCCAACTTCTCCACTTCTGAACCAGCTCCCTGCTAATGCATCTGGAAAGTCAGCAGAATATGGCCCAAGTGCTTTGGTCCCACATGAGAGACTTGGGTGGACTTCTGCCTCCTGGCTTCTACCTGGCTCAGTCCCAGTTGGCTGTTGCAGCCATTTGGGGAGTGAACTATCAAATGGAAGGTCTCTCTCTGCCTATCAAGTAAATAAATTTTTTTAAGAAAAAAAAAAAAGATATATTTGGGATGCCAGCGTCACAGGTAGTGTCTTAAGTGCTGAGCCACAAACATGATACACCAGCACATGATAGTTTCAAAAAGAAATAATGAGGGTCAAGCATTTGGCCTAGTGATTTGGATTCTCATATCCCACATTGGAATGCCTGGGTTCAATTCCTGGCTTTGCTCCTAACTAGCTTACTGCTTATAAAGTCCCTAGGAGGCAGTAGTGATGGCTCATGTAACTGGGTTCCTGCCACCCTTGTGGGAGATTTGGATTGAGTTCCTCAATCCCAGCTTTGGCCTTAGCCTAAACCTGGCTGTTGCAAGTATCTGGGGAGTGAACTAGTGGATCAGAGTTACATGTTTGTGTAATTAATAATAGGGCTGGATATTTGGCCTGGCATTTAAGATGTGTATGTCCCATATCTAGCATGCTTTGGTTTAATTCCCAGTTCCAGCTCCTGATTCTAGCTTTCTGCCAGTGGTAAAGACCCTACAAAGCTACAGATGATGGCTCAAGTAGTTGAGTCCCTGCCACCCATGTGAGAGACTGGAGTTGAGGTCCCCACCTCCTGGCTTCAGCCCTGACCTGACTATTGCTGGCATTTGGGGAGTGAACCAGTAGATGGGAGCTTTCTCTCCCTCCCTCCCTCCCTCTCTCTCTCTCTCTTAATAGAAATTTAAAAATATACATATTTTTGAGTAATATTCTTTTTCCTTAAACTGGCATGTGAGTACATAACTGTTGATTACATCATGGATATTTTGAACCTCACATAAATTTTATAAATATATTTTATATTTGTAAATGATTAAAATATGAGAGAACACTAATACTATTACCATGACTACATGTTTTTTTTTTAAATAAAGGGTGCACACACAGATGTGTGTGTGCATAAACTGTGCCTCCTATGTAGACACAAAAAACTGAAAACAGTGGTTACTTCAGAGAAGGGAACTGGATATTTGGAAGCTAGTTGCTGAAAGGAAATTTACTTACCACTCGACATTATACCCTTTTGTGCCTTCTGGATTTTTTACCAAATATATATAATACATACTTGAATTTTAGTTTAGATAATATGTACATAGGAAAAAAGAATGGAAGGTCATTTGTCATTTGTGAGAGGTGACTGGAAAAATTCCAGTATCATTTCTAACCTTGGTGATTTCATAGGTTTTGCCAAACCATATACAAAATGAAAACACATTGTTGTTGACTGGGTACTTTTATCTCTTATGCCAATTTTTCCTTGAAGGTTAAATTCCATCAAATATAATATATTCATCACAGATATTCTTAGCCTTTATCCAAAGGCTTATCAACCTTAGTTCTGTTTATATAACTTACTGAGGAATCTGAAAGTTTTTATATATATATATACACATATATATACACACACAGACACACACACACACATATATATATATAATTTTTACTTATTTTATTGAAAAGCAGAGAGATACAGGGATCTCCCATCTGCTGGCTCACTCCTCAGATGCCTGCAACAGCCTGGGATGGGACAAACCAAAACCAGGAGCCAAGAACTCAATCTGGGTCTCTGATATGAGTGGCAGGGACCTAACTACTCGAGCCATCCTGTGTTGCCTCCCAGGGTATACATTGCAGGAAACTAGAATTAAAAGTGTAGCCAAAGGGGCCAGCACTGTGGCATAGCAGGTAAAGCCAATGCCTGCAGTGCCGGCATCCCTTATGGGCACGGGTTTGAGTCCGGCTGCTCCATTTCTGACCCAGCTCTCTGCTGTGGCCTGGGAAAGCAGTGAAAGATGGCCCAAGTCCTTGGGCCCCTGCACTCACGTGGGTGACCTGGAAGAAACTCCTGGCTCCTGGCTACAGATTGGCAAAGCTCCGGCCCTTGTGGCCAACTGGGGAGTGAACCAGCGGGTAGAAGACTGATCTATCTCTCTCTCTCTCTCTCTCTCTCTCTCTCTCTCTCTCTGCCTCTCCTTCTCTGACTTTCAAATAAATAAATAAATAAATTTAAAACAAATGTAGCTAAGACCTGGACCTCGGTATGTGACGTGGAATGTGGTCATCCCAAGTGCACACTCACTCCTTGGGGATGGAGGAGCAGAGTTGATTTTTTTTTAAATGATACAGTAAGAAAGAGTTTCTATTCTGGTTCACTTCCTAAATGCCTGCAATGGCCAAGACTGGGATGACCCAAAGCCAGGAGCCAGAAACTCAGGAGTCTCCCTCTTGGTTATCAGGAACTCAATCACTTCAGATCACCTGCCTCCCAGGAAGTTGGAGTGAGAAGCTGGAGCCAGGTACTTTGATATGGAATATGGCAGCAGAGCTTGCTAGGCCAAATACCTGCCTGAATTCTCTGAAGTGTTTTTTACCATTTTTTTTTTTTTTTTAAGATTAATTGATTTATTTGAAAGGCAAAGTTATGGGGTGGGGGGGGTTTTCCATCTGCTGATTCACTCCCCAAATGGTGGCAATGGCTGGAGCTGCACAGATCCAAAGCCAGGAGCCAGGATCTTCTTCCAGGTCTCCCATGCAGGTGCAGGGGCCCAAAGACTTGGGCCATCTGTTGCTGCTTTCCCAGGCCATAGCAAGAAGCTGGATCAGAGTGGAGCAGCTGGGACTTGAAACGGTGCCCATATGGGATGATAGCACTGTGGGTGGCTGCTTTACCCACTACGCCATAGTGCTGGCCCCTTTTACCATCTTTAAAAAAAAAAAAAAAAAGATTTATTTACTTATTTATTTATTTGAAAGAGTTACACAGAAAGAGAGAAGGAGAGGCAGAGAGGAAGAGAGGTCTTTCATCCACTAGTTCATTCCCCAGTTGGCCGCAATGGCCAGAGCCGCACCAATCCGGAGCCAGGAGCTTCCTCCGGGTCTCCCCCATGGATACAAGGGCCCAAGGATTTGGGCCATCTTCTTCTTTATTTTTTTAAAAATATTTACTTATTTGAAAGTCAGAGTTAGAGAGAGAGGTCTTCCATTCGATGGTTCACTCCCCAGTTGGCCACAACAGCTGGAGCTGAGCCAATCTGAAGCCAGGAGCCAGGATCCTCTTTCGGGTCTCTCACATGGATTCAGGGGCCCAAGGACTTGGACCATATTCTTCTGCTTTCCCAGGCCATAGCAGAGAGCAAAATTAGAAGTGGAGCAGCCAGGTCTCGAACCAGCGTCCACATGGGATTCCGGCACTGCAGGCGGTGGCTTAACCCACCTTGCCACAGTGCCGAGCCCAGGCCATAGCAGAGGTCTGGACTGGATGTGGAGCAGCAGCTGGGACTAGAACCAGCACACATATGGGATGCTGGCACTGCAGGCGGCAGCTTTACCTGCTGTGCCACAGCGGCGGCCCCCATCTTTTTGAAGGAAAAAAAATTCTTAATTTTATTCAAATCTCAGCTCTTAATAAACAGAGCTCACATTTATCTTAGAGCAATGCTATGCAATTTGAATACATATAAATATCAATGAAACATTTATTCAGGCCTTGTTGGCAGTAGGAAACAAAACCGGTCTTTGTTCCTTAAATATTTAGAAAGAGAAACTGCTGGTTGGATGTCTTTCTTTTTTCTCAAGACTATTCATAAATATTTGTCCACATTTTCTTTTTAGAATAATTTGGGTCTTATTACTTAAACTCTTTAAATATATCAACAGCATTAAAATCTGTTTTTAAAAATGATTTATTTATTTGAAAGAGTTAGAGAGAGACAGAGAGTCAGAACTTCCATCTCCTGGTTCACTCCCCAAATGACCACAACAGCCAGGGCTGGGCCAAGCTGAAGCCAGGAGCCAGGAGCTGCTTCTGGGACTCCCACATGAGTGCAGAGGCCCAATTAGCAGATGCCATTCTCTGCTGCTTTCCTGGGCACATTAGCAGGGAGCTGAAGCTGAAACAGAACAGCCAGGATTTGAACCAACACCCATAGGGATGCCAACGCTGCAGGCAGCAGCTTAACCTGCTATGCCACAGTGCCGGCGCCAGCCCCTTATCTTTTTTTTTCATAGTTTTTTTTTCCTCTTATGTTCATCATTTCTGGTATAAATAGTTAAAATTCTAAATATAACCTGTATTTAACTGACTGATGAATTTTCTTTCTGACACAAGACTCCAGCTTCCTATAAAGCCTCCGGCCAGTGTCTACAACATCCCACATTGATGTAGTACCAAAGGCTACTGCCAGGGATTAATTGTATTTCCTCTGGGTGGTGTGGCATCTGCTGCTCATCTTCATCAATTTCACTGCTTCTGCTGTCGGTACCACTGCTGCTTCCTGTAGGTTCAGTGTTGATGTATGTGCTAGTATCTTTCAAATGACTGGGTGCTGAAATTTTGTTCTATTGAAATGGAAGAATTGCTTCCTTTTTATGTTAAACCCTGACAAGAGGAGTAGCACAACAGTTACTACTTCTCTAGTACCTTATGGACTGACATTTTAATGAAACAATCCCAGGCTTTGCTACAAATCTACTGGAAGCAAATACGGTGATACCAAACAGCATTCAAACACTCCTATGTTGGATGATTAAGACTTTCTTGGTAGATTAAATTTGCTTCCTACACTTTTTGTTTCATTAGAGTGCATTCTTTTCAGAACAATCCTCAATAATAATTCTTAATAAAATAAATTTCTTAAGTGATTTTTGGAGCTCAGTCACAAAAATTCTGTCCTACATCTGGTCTTAAGTTTGTTGAGAATTGTAGTCACCTTTAGCCAACAATTTCGGATGGAAAAAAAATAACTTTCTGTCATGACTCATATGCCTGAGTCTTTTTGTTAATCCCAAAGGTACAGAAGTTAGACTGCCTTATTGACTTGAACATTACAAAGCATGGGGTTGGATAACACCAAAATCTTGAGATTATTTTCTAATGTTTTCCACATTGTGGTCCAAAAATACTAATAAACCTAAAGTAACTTTTGTTTTGGTTGTTTGTTTGAACTAGGGATATTGTCCTTGCTTTAACAGAGGTAGCAAAACTACATCTATATATATCCCATGTTAGACCTTAGAAATATTTATTTTATTCATTTGAAAGGCAAAGTTAGAAGGAGAGGAGAGAGGTTTTCCATCCGTGGATTCACTCCCCAAATGGCTACAATGTCCAGGGCTGGGCCAGGCCAAAGCCAGGAGCCAGGAGCTTCTTCCTGCTCTCCCATGTGGGTGCAGAGGCCGAAGGACTTGGATCATCTTCTGCTGCCTTCCCAGGCATGTTAGCAGGAAGCGGGATTCAAAGCAGAGCAGCCAGGACTTGAACCAGTGCCCATATGGGATGCTGGCACTGCAGGTGGTGGCTTAAACTGCTGTGCCACAGCACTGGCCCTGCCATCATTTCTTAAGCCTTTACTTTCATAAGCTGGAGCACAGCTGTGTTTTCACCTGCCGCTGAGACAAGAATTCAGACAGTTGTTGTCAGTGCTCTAGTCTTTTTTTTTTTCTTTAAGTTATCTATTGCTGCTTCCTTCTCCCTTTTTCCAAGTTAGACCATTTTGAGTGTTTCTATATTTACATTTTTGCAGTTCTAGGAAACAGCATTGTCCATTAAGAACCAGCTTCTTCCCTAAAACATAGATAACAGTGGACTGGTCATGATAAAAATGCATTTCTGATTCTATTCTGGAGATATCTTTTTTTTTTTTTTTTAAGATTTATTTATTTATTTGAAAGGCAGAGTTACAGAGAGGCAGAGAAAGAGAGGTCTTCCATCTGCTGGTTCACTCCCCAAATGGGCGCAACAGCCAGAGCTGGACCAATCTGAAGCCAGGAGCCGGGCACATCTTCTGGGACTCCCACGAAGGTTCAGGGGCCCAAGCACTTGGGCCATCTTCTACTGCTTTCCCAGGCCATAGCAGAGCAGAAATTGAAAGTGGAGCAGCCAGGTCTCGAACCGGCGCCCATGTGGGATGCTGGCACTACAGGCGGCAGCTTTACCCACTGTGCCACAGCACCGGCCCCCTGGAGATATCTTAAATGCATGATGTAACGAGAACATTATTTCAGGATTAATAATTATTATTTGCGTATGTCATTGAAATGTGATGTGTTTTGCTGGCTTATTGAAGTAAATATTTGTTTTTTCTGTTTAGTTTTCTCTCAAATAGTTAATAACTAAATAGTGTTAGTGGCTTAGGAAAGGTACTCTTTAAACAGTCCCTTCCTTAAAATGAAAAATAATTATTGCCTAATTCGTTTTTTATTTTGGAAGAAGAGAATAACGTGATAAAATGTGGTGTCTGCTGCTGTAACAAAACAACAAGGCTGGGTAACTTGTAAGGACCAGAAATGTATTTCTCACAGTGCTGGCGGCTGCGAAGTCTAACATCAGGCACATCTCTCTAAAGGGGAAGAACACTGTCATCTGCCAGAAGAGAGCCAGCCCACTTCTGCAGGCCTTTGTCTGATGGCATCATTCCATTTATGGCCCAGATGCCTTCCTTTAGGCCCCACCTCCCAGCACTGTTGCACTGAGGATTGAGTTTCCAGAATGGGAATTTTGTGAGACGTATGGGTTCTGAAATAATAGGCACAAAATTTATATAGAATATATTGACAGTGGCTCATTACTATCTATTATATTAATATCATGTCATACACCATGCTTTGCATTAGATATACAGATAATTAAAATACATGCTGACCACACAGTGTAGCAGTTCAAAGAAGCAGTAAGCAAAAAGCATGGGAATAAATGTAACTGTCATAAGTGCTATAAAAGGAGAAATATGGGATCCTATAACAGTAGGAAGGTACTAGGGAAGTCTTTGCCAAAAAAAAAAAAAAAAACAAGGACAATCTAGAATGAAAGAATTGCAGTGGTTAGCAAGAAAATGGGCAGGAAGTGGTACTGCAGGTAAAAGGAGAAACATGCAAAGGCAATAACATAATAACCCAGTGAATTGAGGGAAAAACAGTGGGGCAAATTCATACAGAGCACAGAAGTAATGAAAGGACCTACAGCTGAGAAACAGGCATAGTCTAGGTCATAAGGCATCTGGTAAGCCAAGATAAGGATTTGGTTTCTACCCTAAGAGTGATGGGAAGTACAGGTTTTTGTTTTTTAAGATTTATTTATTTATTTGAAAGTCAAGGGTTACACAGAGAGAGGAAAGACAAAAAGAGACAGGTCTTCCATCCGATGGTTCACTCCCCAATTGGCTGCAATGGCCAGAGCTTTGCCAACCCAAAGCCAGGAGCCAGGAGCTCCTTCCAGGTCTCCCACGTGGGTGCAGGGACCCAAGGACTTGGGCCATCTTCTACTGCTTTCCCAGGCCATAGCAGAGGGCTGGATCGGAAGTGGAGCAGCCGGTCTTGAACCAGC
The DNA here is from genome assembly GCF_051225735.1 of Oryctolagus cuniculus. NCBI lineage: Eukaryota > Metazoa > Chordata > Mammalia > Lagomorpha > Leporidae > Oryctolagus > Oryctolagus cuniculus. Next base: position 54,754,914 of record NC_142885.1, on the reverse strand, counting down.
GCCCATATGCGGTGCCACCACTTCAGGCCAGGGCATCAACCTGCTGTGTCACAGCGCCAGCCCCAAAGTACAGGTTTTAAGGTGATATAATTTTAAAAATTGCATTTTAAAAAATTAGTTATCAATATAAAAAATAAATGATAGAATAACTAAAACTAAAAAGACTGATAATATCAAGTGTTGATGAATATAGTAACAGGTGAAATTTTCTAGATTTAAGTGGCATATTGCTGGTAGAAATGCAGAATGATAGCAGCGAATGTAGAAGACAGCCTGATAGTTTCTTTCTTTAAAGATTTATTTATTTATTTTAAAGGCAGAGTTACAGAGAAAGAGGGAGGGAGGAAGAGACATCTTCCATCTGCTGATTCACTCCCCAGATGGCTGCAAGAACCAAGGCTAGGAGAGGCTAAAGTCAGGAGCCAGGAGCTGCTTCTGAGTTTTCCGCATGAGTAGCAGGGCCAAAGTACTTTCTACTTTCCCAGGCGCATTAGGAGGGAGCTGGATCTGAAGTGGAGCAGCTGGTACTCAAATGGGCGCCCACGTGGGATGCCAGCACTGCAGGTGATGGGTTAACACACTGTGCCACAGTGCCAGCCCATGGTAGTTTTTCTTAGAAATTTAAAAATACACACTTGCCATTTGAATTGGCATTTTCACTCCTAGGTATAAACATAGTAGAAATAAAAGCATTGTAAACACAAAGACCGATATGTGAATATTTTATAGCTATCTTATATCAGCAAATGGTGTGTGATCCCATTTACGTAAAATTCTACAAGAGGCAGAACTGTAGGGATAGCAGATCTATCTTGGAGCCTGGGGGAGGGAACTGACTACAAAGGAGTCTGCAGGAAGTTTTTAGGTAATGTACATATTCTATATCGTAATGGATATGGCTGTGTACATTTGTTAAAACTCATTAAACTGCACGTTTTAAAATTGTAAATTTTATGTTTATACTTCAGTAAAGCTAATTTAAACAATTGTGGAGGGTTATCTTGAGCTGTTTAGGAATTCTTCATTTGTAAAATGGGGCATTAGAGCTAAAGAAGTGCAAGTTTCTGGCTCAGAAGTACATGAGTGGTATGCATATAACTGGAGTGATTATCTCTTCTTCCTAGACCCACAGAGCTTCACAGTTTCCTTGGCATTAGATCACATCCTGCTGTGTACTATCTTTGTCCTTGATAACTTCTGTGGATGTACAGCTTGGCTTCCTGTATATAGATTCTTGAAACTCAGAGATACCTGTGTTCTTCATACTTCTCACTAGTATGTGTATGCTCAGTAAGTATTTGCTAAATGAATGAAAGCTTGGTGTAGCACATTGTGCTGGGCAGACTTGGACAGAAGAGCCAGGCATATCTCGTAGCATGATGGCAGACTCCTCAGATTCATCAGGGACCATGTCTAATGTATGGTTCCCCTGCGGAGTATGTCTACCACAAATGTAAGCTTCTTAATAAGGCACTGATTTTAGATGTTCTGCAAGAGCTTAGGTGGTGTTTTCTAATTTTGAAAATTGAGGGACTTATCACCTTACATTTTTACTCCGAAGCCAAATATAACTACAGTGAGAACACAAGCGCCTCTTTAAGATTAAATGGAAGAACAGCTGTCAGAATCAGAACTTTGTTCTTTATCCACAGCTCTCCACTCTTAAATCCGTCCTCCTCTACAATTAAGGAAACCATACTAATGGCACAGAACTTAAACTTCTCTCAGGGCTAAACTGACTTCCCTCATACTATCAAAGCTGTTACAATTCTGATTAATTTTTAAAATATTTAGTAGATCTATGTACATTTAACACAAATTGACTTTTTTTTATCATCTAAGTCCAAGAAAGCAAGGATCTCAAAGATACCATGAGAGAACAATAAGAGGAAGATAGAATTCCACAGACTATATTCTCTTTCTTAAAAGTACATATTATTTTTTCAAAGAATTTCTTCTTTTTAAAAAAGATTTGTTTTATTTATTAATTTGAAAGGCAGAGCATCAGAGAGAGATCTTCCATGTGCTGGTTCACTCCCCAAATGGCTGCAATGGTCAAGAGCCAGGAATCCATCTGGATCTCCCCCATGGGTGGCAGAGGTCCAGGCATTTGTGCCATCATCCACTGCCTTCCCAGAAGGCAGGACTTGAACCAACACTTTGATAAAGGATGCTGATGTCCAAGTAACAACAATCCCCTGTGCCACAGCACTGGACCCAAAAGTACTTACTTCTAGTGAAATATCAATATATCATTTAATAATAATTCACATTTAACTATTCTTTCTCTGTTAGACATTCATTCTAAGTGCTTTATATACATTCTCTGTCTTAATTCACACAGTATTATGAAATAATTTTGTTGTCTCAATTTATAGGTGAAGAAACAGATACACAAAGGATAAATAACTTCCCCAAAGTGTCATATCTAGTAACAGTTTTCATGTCTAGTAAGTGATGCCACCTATATTTGAATCTTAGTCCACAGCTTGAATTCTTTAATAGAAATTTTTTATTTAATAAATATAAATTTCATAGGTACAACTTTTGGATTTTAGTGGTTCTTCCCCCATACCCGCATTCCCATCCCCAAACCATCCCACCTCCTCCCTCTCCGATCCCATTCTTCATTAAGATTCATTTTTAATTCTCTCTATATACAGAAGATCAACTCTATACTAAGTAAGGATTTCAACAGTTTGCATCCAAAGCAGACACACAAAGTAAAAAGTACTGTTTGAAGACTAGTTTTACCGTTAATTCTCATAGTACAACTTATTAAGGACAGAGGTCCTACATGGAGAACAAGTGCACAGTGACTCCTGTTGTTAACAATTGACACTCTTATTTATGACGTCAGTGATCACCTGAGGCTCTTGTCATGAGCTGTCAAGGCTATGGAGACCTCTTGAGTCCAAACTCCGACATTGTTTAGACAGGGCCATAATCAAAGTGGAAGTTCTCTCCTCCTTTCAGAGAAAGGTACCTCCTTCTTTGATGGCCCCTTTCCTCCGGGATCTCACTCACAGAGATCTTGCATATAGGTCACTTTTTGCCACAGTGTCTTGGCTTTCCATGCTTGAAATGCATGCTCTCATGGGCTTTTTAGCTAGATCCGAATGTCTTAAGGGCTGATTCTGAGGCCAGAGTGCTGTTTAGGCATTTGTCATTCTATGAGTCTGCTCTGTGGCCTGCGTGCCATGTTGGATAGTTCTCTCCTTTTTAATTCTATCTATTATTATTAGCAGACACTTAGTCTTATTTATGTGATCTCTGACACTTATTCCTATCTTTATGATCAATTATAAACTTAAACTGATCACTGTAACTAGTAAGATGGCATTAATACCTGCCAACTTAATGAGATTTGGAGTCTCATGGCAAGCTTTTAGCTTTATCCTTAGGGGTAAGTCTGAGGGAACATGTACTGAACTGTACATCTCCTCCCTTTCTTATTTCCACTTTTATTTTTAACAGGGATCAATTTTCAGTTGAATTTAAAACTTAAGAATAATTCTATGTTAAGTGAAGAGTTCAACCAATGATATTAAGTAAAAAAAAAAATAAAATAGTAAGGTGTTCCTTGGCTTATCAAGTCATTGCTTCTCATAGTGTCAGTTTCACTTCTATAGGTTTCCTTTAGGTGCTCAGTTAGTTGTCACAGATCAGGGAGAACATATGATATTTGTCCCTTTGGGACTGGCTTATTTCACTGAGCATGATGTTTTCCAGATTCTTCCATTTTGTTGCAAATGACCAGATTTCATTTTTTTTTACCACTGTGTAGTATTCCATAGAGTACATATCCCATAATTTCTTTATCCAGTCTTCCATTGACTGGTATTTAAGTTGATTCCATGTCTTAGCCATTGTGAATTGAGCTGCAGTAAACATGGAGGTGAAGATGGCAGTTTATTTGCCAATTTAATTTCCCTTGGGTAAATTCTGAGGAGTGAGATGGCTGGGTCGTGGGCTATATTCAGTTTTCTGAGGTATCTCCAAACTGTCTTCCATAGTGGCTTTACCAGTTTGCATTCCCACCAACAGTGGATTAGTGTGCCTTTTTCCTCACATCCTCGCCAGCATTTGTTGTTTGTTGATTTCTGTATGTGAGCCATTCTAACCAGGGTGAGGTGAAACCTCATTGTGGTTTTGATTTGCATTTCCCTGACGTCTGGTGATCCTGAGCATTTTTTCATGTGTATGTTGGCCATTTGGATTTCTTCTTTGAAAAAAGTCTGTTTAAGTCCTTGGCCCATCTCTTAAGTGGGTTGTTTGTTTTGTTGTTGTGTAGTTTCTTGATCTCTTGTAGATTCTGGTTATTAATCCTTTATCAAGTTGCATAATTTGCAAATATTTTCTCCCATTCTGTCGGTTGCCTCTTCACTTTCCTGTTTCTTTCACAGCCTGAATTCTAGCATCTGATACAGATACATTTAAGACAACAAGTATGACTAAATAGTTAAAATTTGATTTAGTATCAGAGAGTTAATGTAAATTTTTAAAAAAGATTTATTTATTTGAGAGGCAGAATTACAGAAAGAGGAAGAGACACAGAGAGAGGACCGCCATCCACTGGTTCACACCCCCAAATGGCTGCTATGGCCAGAGCTGGGCTGATCAGGAGCCAGGAGCTTCCTCTGAGTCTCCCTAGTGGGTACAGGGGCCCAAGCACTTGGATCATCCCCCACTGCTTTCCAAGGCTATTAGCAGGGAGCTACATCAGAAATGGAACAGCAGGGACTCAAACTGGTGCCCATATGGGATGCTGGCCTTGCAGGTGGAGGCTTCACCTATACCATAGCACCTGCCCCTGTAAATTGGAATATAATTTATTGCAGAAATGGTTTGAAGTTATTTAACATTGGAATATCAAAGAATTTCTGTAACCAAGATACTGGAATATCAGCTAGTTTAAAAAGTTATTTTGACAGACCTGGGATCATAAAATGGACCCTTTACTGTACTTTCCTTTTTTTTTTTTTTTTTGACAGGCATAGTGGACAGTGAGAGAGAGACAGAGAGAAAGGTCTTCCTTTGCCGTTGGTTCGCCTTCCAATGGCCACTGCGGCCAGCGCACCGCGCTGATCCGATGGCAGGAGCCAGGTGCTTATCCTGGTCTCCCATGGGGTGCAGGGCCCAAGCACTTGGGCCATCCTCCACTGCTCTCCCGGGCCACAGCAGAGAGCTGGCCTGGAAGAGGGGCAACCAGGACAGAATCCGGCACCCCGACCAGGACTAGAGCCCGGTGTGCCGGTGCCGCAAGGCGGAGGATTAGCCTAGTGAGCCACGGCGCCGGCCCCCTTTACTGTACTTTCAAGATGGTTGCTTATTGTGACTTACCCTACACATTGCTTTTTCAGAAAGTGATGGTGCACGTTTTCTGGGCTATGTGGTAACTAAACAAACATGAGCACTCAATTTGATGTTTGAGAGGAGACTATAAAAAGAGTCCTCAGAGACAGTATAAGAGCAAAGGGGGATCCTTTGCTTCTTGAGACAAAGAATGAGGAGAATGAGCTAGGGATAGGGTATTCATTGAACATTTCTGAGAAAGAGTGGCTAGTGTGGGCAGAGTTTACATTTTAGAGTAAATAGAACCCAAGGGAGTTGCTCCTGTAACCTTCCAGGAGAAACCCAAAGACATAATCTCCCTCTTCGTATATTTGTTGATCTCCCATGAGCATTTCTCTTAGACGCACTATCACTGTGCTTGCAAAGTTGTAATTAAGTCTGCTCTGATAGAAGTCTGAATGTTCCTGAAGGTATTTTTAGAAATACTGTTCATTTACTTTTCTCAATGAATGGTGTTCAGGGAAGTTAGCATCATGTGGTGAGGATAATTTTAAAGTGGGTAATTGAAAATCTGGATCTTAGCCTCAGCACTACTAGTTACTTTGTATCCTTAAATTTATCATTCACTCTCTCTGGGTTTTATTATTCTCTAAACCCCAATTTGGGGAAATTAGGACAGATGACATCTGAGATTCCTTTCATTGCTAAATTCTCAAGTTTTATGACTGCTTTTGGCTAGGAGTTTCATGTGATTGAAAGCTGTTCTCATCTGCTGCGTTATTTATTTCTTTTTGATCATGGTCCATAAACTGTAGAGTCACTAATGTGCAGTCTTTATACTAAAATCTTTTTGCACATAATTCTGTGGTACTTTTATGCCCACCAAAACTATATGGCATACCAAATATGTTTAACTTTTATTCTCTTTATCTATATCACATGTCTTAAACCAGGTCATTTCTGCATATGAAACATGGAGATTATTCATTTAGGTAAATAATAGGATTTCTTGTGCCAAATCAGTCAGAGGAGAAACAACTGGTGTCCAGTATAATCTGTTGAACTCCTTTATGGGGTTTCTCATGATATTCTCACTGAAATTGTATAGCAAATTCAGACATTGGAGTTTAAATTCTATTTTCACTTTATCTGGTTTGTTTTGGTTTACTGTTAATTTCTTTGGTGTACTCATAATATCTTTTAGATCCAGTGCATGTGCTTCAATTCATGCATGATTGAAAGACTGCAGTGTATATGTACTATAAATGCAATTAGTACATGTCATTTGAATTTAATATGAAATACTCTGAACATTTTAGAATTTGAAAATATAAAGCAAGCACCTTTTTCCTTTGAGGTCAGAATTGGATGCCTTTATGAATGCTCAGATAGAAAGGTAGAAAGTACAAGAGTTCTTGACCCTGCTCCCCACTTCACCTCTAGTCCTACTCAACCAGAGGAGGTCACTCTTAGTAGTATGATGAATACCCTTCTGCATGTTTTCTTTTTTTTCCAAAGATTTATTTATTTGGAAGTCAGAGTTACACAGAGAGAAGGCAAGGCAGAGAAAGAGAGGTCTTCCATCTGCTGGTTCACTCCCCAATCGGCCGTGTCAGCGGGAGCTGAGCCGACCTGAAGCCAGGAGTCAGGAGCTTCTTCCGGGTCTCCCACATGGGTGCAGGGGCCCAAGGACCTGGGCCATCTTCTGCTGCTTTCCAAGGCCATAACAGAGAGCTGGATCAAAAGTGGAATAGCCGGGACTCAAACCAACCACCCAAATGGGATGCCAGCACTGCAGGCGGTGGCTTTACCTACTACACCATAGCTCCAGACCCCTCCTTCTGCATATTTTCTACACACTCTTCAGACTGTGTAAACATGTAATGAGTTCTTCATATATCTCCCTCCCAAATTTTTATTTATTTGGAAGATAGAGAGGGAGAGAGATCGCCTATGTATTAGACCGTTGCCCAAATGCCTGCAGTAGCTAAGATTGAGCCAGGCCAAAACCAGGAGCTGAGAATCCGATCAGGATCTCCTGTGCAGGTGATAGGGCCTTCATTCAGTTGAGCCATCACCTGCTTCATCCCACAGTGTGCATCAGCAGGAAGCTAGAATT